>NC_030677.2:78480596-78817471 GCF_000004195.4 Xenopus tropicalis | reverse complement strand
ATCTGAGGAACAAGGTCATCTTCTGAAAGCTTGATTTTAGTCTCTACAGGATGGAACACCAAGATGTAATGAGTGATCGGATACAAACGACCAGTGCAGTCATGGTATAAGTAGTTTACAAACATAGAAAAGACAGTATGTTTCAAAGGGACACAAACCAGCCATTTCACATTCGAATTACCTTACACAACTATACATTTGTCAAGTAATACCTAATATCAGATGTACCAGGCTAGGTTGAGAGATCCCCAGTTTGGGTTGGGTCAATGGAAAGATCTATTAAGGGACTAGCATCCAGCCAATGGGTCCACATTTTCTCAAACTTCTGTGGGCAGCCCCTAGCTATGTATGTCAACTTAATCAGAGGGAAAAGTTAAGTTAATAAGTGTGATCCATTCTGACAATATGGGAGGGTTAGGAGCCATCCACTTCATAATAACAAAAAGTGTGGTGTAATGTGATGTGGTGTGGTGTAATAATGCATGATGAGTTGATCAACCTGTACCGTACTGAGATAAGAAGATTATATAGATTTGTGGTAACTTCACCCCAATTTTCATCATCAAACTGTGGAAACATACTCCAGATACATTTTTAAAATAGTCCTGCTATTATTGCTCCAGGACTAATTTTAAAAAGGCATCTATCTTAATATGCCCACCTCCACTCCTCAACCGTCATACCTTTCAGCTGCTTCCGGAACTTTGCCAGTTCATTCATCCATTTTAATACTTCAGGGTTTGTAGCTTTGTCCCGATGCGATGGCTGAGAGAAAATAATAAAGCAAGCAGTCAGTTTATGGCTGATTAGATTAACAATAAGCAGTTTAACTAAAAGCTTGGGCAGGATTTTACAGCGGATATTTTATAGGATTTAGGTACAATGAAGTTCTTGACATTTCTTTAAAACCTGTATGCATGTATTTACAGGACAGTTTGATGGTATGCATGTGTGTCATGTATCAAGTACCATCAAGTTACCATTCCTCATGGAAGTTTGTTTTCTGCATATTTTATATAAACATTATGTGAGTTACTAGTCTTTTTATAAAAAACAGGAAAACCTATATCTATGATTATGATCAGTTTATGGGGCCAGTCTGTTGCTTTTATGCAGAGTATTATATATAAAATATTTATGTATAAATAAACAGCAAATGCATATTACATGTAAACAAGCTGCAATAACAAATTGATGCCTGTATCAGTATGAGTCTATTTGATCATAGGCTGTATTCCTTTTTGGTGTGAGATTGGAGAGTTTTAAAGTGAGAAGACAGACAGAGCAAATAGTTGTCGCGAATTTTCAAAAACCCACTTGCAGCAATTAAAATTTAGTCACGGTTACTAACTTCCAGGCATAAATATACAAATCACTGTGACTGCATGGTACAAGTCACTGCTACGTTTAGCTGTGGTGATTAGTCGCTGCAACTGGATTGTAAAACTCGCAGAGATTAATCCCACGATCTGTCTTCATCCAAATTGGAAACACTGCCTGAGATACTGACATGATATCAGATCAAACAGCACTAACAAGCTAAAAAGGCTCAACATGAACATATGGCAAAGCTACTTTTCCTAGACAAACTTGCTTACTCACTCTGACTATAGTCATGAGAAAGCACTTTTACATTATGTGGTATTAGATCAGATATGGTTGCTCTTTTTGACCTAAGTTATATATACATTTTTTTACACAGACATATATATCTGCTCAAACTGAGCTGAAACACACTGCCTAGGATTTGTGGGAACCAATCCACCCAACCCTAGCTAAGCAGTCACTCAAGCCCTTTCCTAGTTCCATTGAGAAGTGATACTAAGCCACTTTTCCAGAGAATTTCTGCACCAAGGAGAAGGACTTTGAGTCCTAGAAACCATCACTTAAGAGAACAGGGTGAGGGAGGAGCTGAATGACACTGACAACCTAAGGTTGGGAAATGGTTTCTGCATGTAAAGCTTGCAATGCATGTTGAGATCTGCTTATTTTCCATGGTTGGATTGTATTGTACAGTGGCCCAAAAATCAGCCAGATATCAGTTGAAAAGTTTTTGTTTTAGTGCTCTGAAATAAAAAATACATTTGCAAGCGACTATATTAAATATTTTAAAAACATTATGTTAAGGCTTAGACTTTGACAATGCTTAGACATGCTTGACAAAGGGGTTGCTTTTGCCCCGAAACGTTGCATTTCCATAATAAAGATACCTAAAGGGCTAGTCCCGTACACAGCTCCTGAGTGCCAGTGCTGTTGTTTCTATTTGGAATGTTTGGGAGGGTGCCGATCCCTCCAGCAGTGTGCACCGAGCGGTGAAGTTTTTTGGAGAGCTGAGGGTGTGCGAAAAAAGGTCTTTTGTTCGTTTAAATCTGTGATACATTTGCAAAGCTTACTCTGTATTTTCGGTCTTCCTCAAATTTATCTTCAAACTTGCGGATTTTCTTTTTGAGGCTCTGAATTTTGCGGGTGAGTTGAGCTGGTGTAAGGTCCTCATCTCTATCCTCTTCATGTGAACCCAGTGAAGAGCTGCGCCTCCTGCTGAAAAAGCAGCAAAGGGTTAACAAAGCAGAGATATTGTACAAGTCATAACCTCACAATCTAAGCATTTGAGGGAGGCATCACATGAGGATTTATGTTATGGTTACAAAGAATTGGTAAAGATACTACAAGGTAATGTAACAGACGGATATTAATGAGTTGGGAAGAGTGCAGACATGTGCAACTAAAGGAATGGAACAGTAAACCCTCCCCCGCCACCTACACCTATCTGAATGCTGTGACTGCCTTCCTTTGTGTAAGCTTTAAATGGTATCAGTACTGAGATTAACTGGCCCCTGCCTTGTTCACACCTCAAATTCAGGCTGTAAGACCCTGTATTGTTCACATGTTCTAGTCCCTGCATTGTCCACCCCCTGCATTGTTTATAACGGAGGTTTAAACTGTACGTGCCCACATTGTTCACACCTCAGACAAACTGTAGGAGCAGTGCCAGCCTTGTGTCACTGTATGTACTGTCTGCCCTATGCTGCCTGTGTGTGCCATATTCTGCTTGCCTTATACTGTTTGTTCTGGGAAATTGTTAGCATTTGGAAATAGTCCCTAAGATGTGTAACTGTGTGCTGGGGGTTGCTGTGCTATCCACTGGGAAAGCATATGGATTTAAGGGTATTTCTTAATATGACATAATGAACTTATTTCACATATGAAGGAAGGGTGAAATCCCTGCAGTGAGCATCAACCATTTGGGTTTTTACTGCTCTACCATGATTACTGTGGGTATGGTTTAAAAAGGGGAGTGGTCAAACTGACTATTATTACCATTATTGGCCGTCCACCATGAGGGCCAGAAACATTCCAGCCCTCAATACCACAGAAGTTGGACAACACTGCTCTAGAGAAACTGTACTTGCAATGGGACATGATTACTCTTTAAAAGTACATTAGAGAGCATTACAGAGAGACAGCAGGGGATTCTTTTTGCGAACAGAAAAGAAGAACCAGAGGCTGCCCCTTTACACTTGCGGAGATTCAATTTTGTTTGAAGCATATTAGGTGGTTCTTCATGGAGAAATGATGATGTGGAATACCTTGACTGGGAATGTTGCAATGGCAGATTCTATTAATGGGATGACTTCTTGGACAAGCATAAAATCCAAGACTATAGCAATTTTATTTGTGCCTTATACTGGCTGACTCCTCTGTTCCTCAGAGAACCACCAGGTCACACTACCCACTTTGACAGCTGCAAGCTGGTACATCTTATGTATAGTTCTGTAAGGTAACCGGTAAGGTAACCGGAATGCGAAATGGCTGTATCTACATCAAACCAACATCTACTGCGCACCACTGGAATTCCATCTCCAAATTTATCCATATATAATCCTCCATTGTTCTCTTCAAAACTAAACAGTTTCTCTTTCTTAGAGCAGTGACATCTGTTTCAGTCTTCAGTACTTATGAGACAAATCCTCAACCACTGTAACTGCAGCACTCTTTCCCTTCTATTTGTGTCTGACAGGTACCCACCCACTTAGACTGTAAGCTCTACAAGGAAGGCACCTCCTTCTGTCCAATCATTTAAAAGCACTATGCATGTGATTTCCATTTAGTCTGTAGTTTCAAAGTGCTCTTTTTTCATTTACCTTAGCAATTATAAACATGTACTTGGAATTTATGATAGCAATTATTAAGGCTAAACAAAGTGTATTACCTCATAAAAGAATGTGCATTTGGTGGTGAAGGAGGCACTTCAGGGTCGTCAAGATATTGTTGACTGTGGCCATAGGCATAAAAACGAGGAGACAACATAGGGTCACTGTCAGCTTCAAGAAGCTGGCGAATAAGGCGCCCTGCCTGAGGAGACAACCGGGCCTCATCGGAGTCTCTTCCGTCCTGCTCCCATGAAGTCAAGGCTGGAACTGGTTCTACAATAGACAAATGAAGTTTAGTTGCAACAGATGAGTTAAACTTACCATTTTCAAACTTCCCTATAAAATTTCAGTTAGCAGAAAATTTGTGAAGTCTTTTCATTCCTTTTAAATTAACTGCTGTAACCTTTTGTTTCATAAAAAACAAAAATGTTTTCCATTAGGGTCTGCACCTCTGCTGTTGGTAAGAACACTTTGTGCGTAATTCGTACCTTAAAGCAGCTTAAAAAAAGGTCATTGTGCTGGAAAGAGTACAGTATGATTTAATCCAATGGGAGGAGTTTAAACTGTAATCTGCATATTCATATATGATTATGAAAAACTGCATTATGAAATCAAGAAAAACGGAACTGTAAACAAATCACTGCATTTAGTGTTTGGTGAGATTGTGGATTTGGTACATCCCTATAATTATTTTGTATATTATTTGCAATAACCCACAAATGTTATTTTTTACACTGAATAAAGGTGATCTGAATGGGTAAAGGAGATGTTCACACAAATCCCCCAAATGGCTGAAAATAGAATACAGTAATTAAAGAACTGAATGCTTTGTTCATATGAACAACAGAGTTGCTAATATGACCAAGGTCACAATATCTACCTGTTAAGGCTAATGTCCCACGGAGAGATTTAGTCGATCTCTGCTACCATGGGCGACTAATCTCTACGAAATGCCTTCCCACCAGCAACAAAGCGAATCGCTGGTGAAAAGGCCCATGCATCGCTTTGGCTTTCCAAAGTTGCACAAAGTTGCCTGCAGGAGGAAACATTGCACGACTTCAGAAAGCCAAAGAGAAAATAAAAAAAAAATACAGAGACCTAAACACAATTTAAGTGAGCCAATGATGTACCAGAAGGAAGGTATAGGTTAGAATTGGCAAAAGGGAGAAGGGGGAAATATTATAAATATCTGCAAATATCTTTTACAGACAAAATAACAAGAAATAACTAGTAGTGTCATAAAATAAAAAGACAAGCAATAAAAAAAACTGGAGGAGTATGGTGCCAAGCAAAACTAACATGGCTTAAATAAGCTTGAGTAGGTCTGCTTAGAGGCCAAAGGGTGTCTGTCAGAACAACACAGGGATATGTCACAAAAGGTTTGGTGCAGGTGCTAAATCTGCTCTCCCACAGGTGACTAATCTGGTTTTCCATTTTTTTCTGTTTGTTTTTTGTCCGTGCTTTTTCAATTTGGATCTTTTAATAAGTGACTAGATATTTGTGGTTTTAAATAAAGTGAGTTTAACTGTGGTTTTAAAAACCCCTAAAACCACAAAAATGATAGTGTTGATAAATGGGCCTCAAAACACACAATAGATATAACAGATATTTACAAAAATAATAACAAATGTGTATGTGTTACATTTAACCCCCTGCTTCTCATCCTTTCAGTGGGCCTGGCAACTGAGTCCGCACTGCAGGCACTCCAAGAACTACTGACTAAAACCCATACTTTTAACCAAATGTCAAATACTGACTGGTCAGTAGTAGGGATGCACCAAACTCAGTTTTCTGGGTTCGGCTGAACCCCCGAATCCATCGTAAGAGATTCGGCTGAATATTGAACTGAATCCAAATCCTATTTAGCATTTTAGCATATGCTAATTAGGATTTGGAAAGGTGAAATGTTGCCATGCGCAAAAAAATTTCCACCTCCATGTTCACGCGGTGACATTTCACTCTTCCAAATCCTAATTAGCATATGCTAATTAGGATTCGGTTCGGCCAAGACCGTGGATTTGGCCGAATCTGAACCCTACCAAAAAAGGCCAAATACCAAACTGAACCCTGGATTCAGTGCGTGCATCCCTAGTCAGTAGCTATTAGGTTAATGTATGTGAGTTGGGCATAGACTCTCTTGAAGTTCAGGACAATAGGTGGTGTAAAATGGAGCTTGAGGCAAAAAGGACAGGTTTTACAACTACAACAGGGAGGGGGTATTAGCAGCTGATTGACAGAAGTGTTTAGGGGCTAGCATCTGTTGAATTCCAATACACTAACTAGTGTATATTACATAGTATTCTTAAATACACAATGTATATATAAAATGAGATATGACACAAACAAGTTTCCTGATGTCTCCCTGAGACCTTTAGACTCTAAGCCCTTGTGAGTAGGGCCCTCTGATCCTATTGTTGCCCTTGTTTGTTAAATTATTGTAAGATCCCTGTTTGTTAGAATTTATTGTAAAGCGCTGCATAATTTGCTGGTGCTATATAAAACGATGACAATGATGATGGAGATGATGATGAGGTAACCGTTTTCTTTTAATGTGCGAGTAACACGGATACAATTACAGGAGACCAGTTAGTTATAGGAGACTCAGCATAGAAAATATGCCACTGAACACCTCAATGGACCAAAAAGGTCTATTTGATTATTTTAGCAACTACAAGAGTAACACACACCCTTCAAAGTCCCAATGCACACAAATTGAAATACTCACAAATCTGTCTATATTATCTGATACTGAGGCACTAAATATTTTTTTATTTATTTACACAATGGGTTATTTCAGAAATGCATTAATGCATTGTTTAAAAATTTAAATGAAAGCTTCCTGGAGTCTCTAGTTACCACAGCAACATCTCACTTAGCAGATGGGTGAAGCATTAACAAAAAAAATAAAATAATTGGGAACTATTTCAGCATTTTGCAGGTCGGACTATATGCTGGGTAGATGTATGCGCTTCTATAAGTACACCTAACATTTATTCAATCTAAACAGAAGTTGCCCTTTGGGGAGCGGACCTGCTATGGAAACAATGCACAAATCAACTGAAATGTTCTCATTCTCTCTCTTTCTCTGCTAATAAAGGATATCAGATGTTCTTTATATAGAGGATAAAAAAACGAAGGCTCTGCACAACAGCAGATGTCTACTGGGTATCAGTTTCTTCCATATTGTACATTTACTCTCTATTATACTTTCATGTACACATGCTACTAGTTTAGGTTATTTATAACATTCCGGTCCTAAAAGAAGGTCCAAACTCCGTAATAAGGTAAATGAATTGTATATTTCTCAACTCCTGGCCTAAGTACCATAACAAGAGCAAGATTTCAGGCAGAGATGAAGATGATAAAACTGGGAAATGCCTATAGTCAACAGTATAGAAAGTATCTGGGCAACAGTCTGTTAACAGCATAATGGGTGTTTCCTGGTTATCGGGCATCTGGTTAACTGTAGCCCTATATTTTCAATACTGCTATTTACAAATTATATATGGTATTATATATGGTATTGCTGTATTGTAAAACTGTGTTTAAAGGGCTAAATGGCTTTAACATACATTTTGTTATAAGAACACCACAAACTGCTACACATAAAATATCCACCAACTCATTTAACAAAATGTGTTTTGAATACATCACTGATCACAGTCCGTCTAACTTCAAATATTGTACTAATTAGAACATTTTCAAAGCCTTATAGCCACATAGCACTGACTGCAAAAATACTACAAACTAAAGGCCAATCTATAAATGTTTTGGATTAAAAACAATTAAATTACCATGGCTCAGTTGTCCGAGAAGCCTGGAAAAATATTCAGCACAATTAGCAGGATTCCTTGATGGAACCACTTACTGTGGTCCAAATGCCATTATATGCTATAAAGTGGCTATGTGCATGATTGTCAGCTGTCCTGTGGGCACTGAAGCCACTACTTTCTGCTGAATACAGACACATTTGATGGCAAGTCCACTATAAATACCGTACCAGCCCTGTTAAGAGTTCTTTAATAAACACATCTATTTCTTACCTTCCCAGTTATTGTCATCACACAGTGAAGTGAGATCCAGCCGAGGCACCTCGGGAACAAAGCTCTCTTCAGCCTCTAGCCTTCTTTGTGGTCTTGATTCAGAATTATTCTTTTGTTCCTGAATTTTCATTTTTGCTGGCTGGAAAAAAAATCCCGCAGATGAAGCAATGAGTTAAAAATGGTTCTCAACAAGAACAAAATGTCCTGCGACTTAGAAGGAAACTGTCCAAATCCCACGTCGAACAAAACGAGTGTTAGACAATTCCCGATTCAAGCTTTCAGCCTGCTTTCTGAAGATTGAGTGCTCAGTGACCTCTGCATGTTAATTGGCCAGAAATTCTCCCTGGTGAATACAACACCCCATTTTATTTCTGAACTTTGCCACAGAAACACAGTTGCATTTCTTAGACTATCTGCCTAAATCTAAAAAACCTGGCACATGTAAGTACTGTTTCTCATATTGTCCCTAAAGGAATCACCGCTCCCGTTTGTTGACAGCAGCAATGAGCGTGGAAATCAAATAACACGTATAATAATGATCTTGTGGTTGCTAAGGCTGACACAGCAACACAAGCTTTACTGGATTCCCTCAGGCAAAGACGATGGAACAGAAGTGGATAAATGGAGCACAATGTAGTTGAGCTTTCTATGCAGGAGCTGCTAAGCAGCCTGAACTGTGGTAACTGCCCAGGACACAGGGCTGACCCTTGTCTGGAGAATAACATTTCTTCCAGAGGCTAAAGGAGAAAGTGTGGGGGCACTTTTTATAAGGGAACTCCTGCATACCAGAGCACAAAACGCAGCTAGCAAGGTCTGGAACTTCAGCTGGAAACAATACAAGGCTTGGGTCAGTGCCAGCCACACAGAGATAGTACACTTGATAGCAAAGAACATACCCTGCAGTGTGTCAGTAGATGAAAACTTCATTGTGCTAAAAACTTGTTACAAGATTTGAAGGTTACACAGAGAGCTTCTAGTAACCCTTTCTGCTCTAAGCCAGAATAATTATAAGTGTATTTTAAGTACATAAAACAAAATTTAAAAAACAAAAACACAAATCTAGGTAATTGATTACTTTAAATCTGCATTATAAATAATATTTTTCTATATAGTTAGTGAATTATAAATAATAAATATGCAGAATTAGAATCTGGGCAAATCCTACTAGCTGAATGGACTGAAATTGTACCCTTAATATCAAATTACTTTTGACCACTGAAAAACTAATAGAGACAATTTTTCCTTATGCTTCAATTTTTTTCTGGGATTTGTTCATTCAAATTAGGGTTTGGATTGGATTCAGCTGAATCTACTGAGATTGATTAGTTGTTCAACCAAATTCTAAAATCGTGTATCCATACATTATAAAGCAATCGCAAAAAAAAAAAAAAAAAATTAGAAGTCAACAGGTAAAATCTGATTGGCTGTTGGTGGCACCACCCACTTTCTCTAACTTTGAACTGTAGCTACCTGGTGACTAAATATTAATACCAAGGCCCCCAAACTTTGCAGAGTAAAAGAATGGCAGCAGTTTAAGTTTAAACTAATAAAACTCTATAGGTAAAATCTGATTGGCTGCTGTTGCTCCGCTCACTTTTCTAAATTTGGGACAGTGCACAGCGAAAAACTGTGCAAAGTTTGGGAACCCTGGCATTAAACCAATAAAATTCAATAGGTGAAATCTGATTGGCTGTATGTTGCTCCACCCACTTTTTTAACCTAAAACTGCAGTCCCCTAGTGACCAACTATGAAGAGTTTGGGGTGTTAATACTGTGAGAATGGCAGGAAGTTGAATCTCTCCATTGAAAGTCAATAGGTAAAATCTGAATGGCTGTTGGTGGCTCCATCCAATTTTTCTAACCTTGAACTGCAGTTACCTGGTGCCTAACTTTACAAGGTTTGGGGACCCTGGTGTTATTACTGTGAGAATGGCAGCAGGTTGAATTTCCTCCATTGAAAGTCAAAAGGTCAAAAATCTGAATGGCTGTTCTTAGCTCCACCCACTTTTCAGCATCCAACAAATATGCTATTTTCATTCAGGTTGACCATCATGACTGTGATTCAAGTTTGCTGAGTGTAGCCTCAAAGCTGTAAGATTAGCAGGATTGGAGGAAACTGAACAGGAAGTGGGGGCAAGGCTTCACTCTGCACAAGGAAGCAAAGGAAAAGAGCAGGAGAATTCAACTTCTAACTCAGGAGCCAGGTCAGACTGAATGCTGGGACAAAAGTAGGTAATTCTGGAGGCTGTTTAAAGTAATTTTACTGATAGAAAAAAAGGTTTACTTATTCTTTAAGCTGAAATTCAGGCTGAGGATCTAAGGCTGGGGGCACATGGAGATGTTCATCTGACTTCCTTTGCCTGTGTTTTGTACACAGATGGGGGAAAGCTGATCTGCTGTGATGCCCTTCCTCCTGTAGCTCCATTGACAGGCAGTGCATCAGCCTGTGTGGAGCTACACAGAGCTGATATATGGCGTAGAAATGAATGAGCATGTATTTTCACATCAATATCCACACAGTCTGAGACTGTTATAGCACCTAGAGGACATACACAGTATGAGGTAGTACATTTTCTGTCAGTGTTTAACATTGGTTATGTTACTCAATCTGTTGTGGAAATTAATTAACTCAAATTCCCTTCATCAGCTACATATGCAGGACACTGGTATGTCAGCAAGCAAATGCAGTTCCATGGGCTGCCTATTACGTGACACTAGGAGGAGTAGCAGGATAAAAACAGCTTACGAACACTGAAAAAATAGATGTGTAAATGACAAAAACGGACATTGGTGCCATAATGTTAAATCCATATAACTGCCAAACACCAATTGAAAATTTCTTGTAATTATGACACTTATGCATTGTGACAACCAAAACTTTCAAAACAGCATTCTTCCCAAGACTTTGGTAAATTGCTCCCCATATCTACCTGTCTATTGAACTTTTGCAATTTACACGTCTTAAGTCCCAAGCTCCCCAGCACACATTATGGGAAGAAATTATCACCAGTTAAGCCAATTTCAGGCATGCCTCTGCACAATTGTGCATAGTATGTTCTATGATGAATGGAAAACTTCAATCAATACATATATACACTGCCACATTATAAGCAAAGAAGGTGCAAAGCTTTAAAACGCCATTCACTTCAATGGAGCTGCACTTAATTTGTACATCCAGACACACACACACTGACACACAGGGAAAAACACAAACCATGGATTTTATTACGACCCAATTCAAATCATCCCATAAAGTTAACAGGAATTTATTAGCCGTGCATAGGATAGAAGATCTGGTTACAAGCCCCTTATGGGGTCAGAAGGTTTTCCCTCCCTATAAGCAGATTAGCATGAAACCAGGTTACAAACTTATTTGTATGTTTTCCCTCATTGTGAGTTACAGTGCCTGTTTCTAATGGTTAATTTCTCAACTCTCTAGGTAGGAGGCTTAGAAGGGCCACAAGAATGCACACAATTTCATAGGAATGTCACATTTTTATGACCTCCTAAAGCCATAATACGATTTTGGTAGCTTTTCCTGCTCAACAATTTTGCCTGCATTTTAACAGTCTTTTGCTTGCAAGCACTACTGCTTTATGCCAGATGAATAAACAAGGGAAGGGAAAGCCTGAGTTACTATAAACTATCTTATGTTGTGATTTTAAAAAGTTACCAATTATACTCACTGGGGGGCATGCATAAAAAAACTGTAACCACCCCAGTGAATAGCACTAGCCCTGTCCTATAAAGATATACATGTATGGGACCGGTTATCGAGAATGCTCGGGAACTGGGGTTTTCTGGCTAGGGAATATTTCTGTAATTTGGATCTCCATAACTTAAGTCTGCTAAAATTCATTTAAACATTAAACCCAATAGGATTGATTTGGCTCCAATAAGGATTAATTATATCTTAACTGGGATCAAGTTTATTATTACAGAGAAAAAGGAAATCATTTTTAAAAATTAGAATTATTTTCTTATAATGGAGTCTATAGGAGATTACCTTTCCGTAATTAGGAACTTTCTGGATAATGGGTTTCCGGATAAGGGATCCCATACCTGTACATATATTTGCAAGTAAAATGCTGCATTGTACAGTAAAAGTTAATTTGCCTCACAGCAGGTATGTTACAAAGTATAAACCTTGCTTAACCCCTTGTAAAACAACAAAGGCAACCATTTAGTCCACCCAACTCAGAAAAATCAAGTTGGACTGGCTTATATTGGGGTTTTTGTATGCTCCGACAAAACTTAGGGGAAAAGACAATCTTTCATAAAAATACACTTTCAAAAAGCAATGTTTAGATTTGTGTACATACCCCTATCTAAAGAGTTAACAAAAGGGAAGGGGTTTTCTTTGATGCCCTTAAGCTGGCCATACACGCACCGACGATATCGTAAAAAACCTTGTTTCGTACAATATTTGGTGAGTGTATGGAGACTCGGCGAAATGCTGCGGATATCAGTCGACTGGCAGATGTCCCTTTCCTGAAAGATCCTTCTTTTTTGATGCTGAGTTTTTTACCCTTCAGATTATTTAGTAAATGTCAGACATTCATGGAAATGAGTTTAGTCGAATTTTTAAAAATAAAAATGTGAGAAACGAGAATGAGTTTAAGTAAATCTGCCCCTCAGAGTTGTATATAAGATCAAAATTATTCTAACATTCAGTACAGGATTTTTACAAGATATTAAAAAATAGATTCCATTTATTTGATGCTGTTTCTTGGATATGCATCAGGAAACAGAGCAGTGCACCTAGAATCTGCACAATAACAAATATATTTGCACAATTGGAACCTAACACCTATCTTCCCAAGCCTCTATTAAAGGGGTGGTTCACCTTCAGGTTAAATTTTAGTATGGTATAGAATGGCCTATTCTTAGCAAGTTTTCAATCAGTCTTAATTTTTTAAAAATTTTATAGATTTTTAATTATTTGCCTTCCTCTTCTGACTCTTTCTAACTCTCAAATGGGGGTCACTGACCCCAGCAGCCAAAAACTATTTACTTTGTATTATTTATCCTTCTATTTAGGGCCTCTTCTATTCATATTTCTATCTCTTTTACAAACCACTGCATGGTTGCTAGGATAAACTGGACCCTAGCAACTGTTGAAATTCCAAACTGGAGAGCTGCTGAACAGAAAGCCAAATAATTAAAAAAAACACAGAAATAATAAAAAAGGAAGACCAATTGCAAATTGTCTCAGGAGAGTACTTCAGTGCTGTCCAACTGCCGGCCCGTGCCCCCCCCCCCAGGGCTCAGACTGTAATCACCCACATTGTTCAGTTCTTAACACCTCACCATTGTGTCACTGTTTGTACTATGTATGGCACACACAGGCAGCATAGGAGAGGTAGAGTGTGTAGAGTGTGGCACACACAGGCAGCATAGGGCAGGCAGAGTATGGCACACACAGGCAGCTAAGGGCAGGTAAATTAGGGCACACACAGGCAGCTAAGGGCAGGTAGAGTATGGCATGCACAGGCAGCTAAGGGCAGGTAGAGTATGGCACATACAGGCAGCATAGGGCAGGCATAGTATGACGCACACACAGGAAGCATAGGGCAAAGTATAGCACATACAAGCAGCATAGGGCAGGCATAGTATGACTCACACACAGGCAGCGTATAGCACACACAGGCAGCATAGGGCAGGCAGAGTACTGCCTGTGTGTGCCATACTCTGCCTGCCCTACCCTGCCTGTGTGTGCCATACTCTGCCTGCCCTACCCTGCCTGTGTGTGCCATACTCTGTCTGCCCTATGCTGCCTGTAGGAGGTGAACCTGGCAGAGGTTAATTCTGGGAGTTTGTTAGTAGTTGGAGCAGTGAGCACCAACCATTTGGGTTTTTGCTGCGTTACCACCATTAATGTGGGCATGGTCTTGTGATAACATGGGTGTGGTTTGAAGTGGGTGCGGTTTTTCAAGAAACGAAACGTATACTACCAAAAAACACATGTAAATCTTGAAAAAATTATTAAAAATTAAAAATATTAAAAAAAATCTAACTTTTCTCAGAAAACCTTAGTAAATAGGCCCCTTAAGATTGGACCAAATAAAGAGAACAAAAGATGGGAAAGGTTCTTTTGAAGTTTCTTGCAGGATTTCTTGTAGAACTGCACAATTCACAAACATTACTGAGGGGATTACAAAAACGAGCAATATAATAATTTTCTGCACATAATTCAAAATGCGGCAAATAGGTAATGGCTTACCGGGGATATCCTTGAATATTCTTGATCACTGTCCATTTCTTTGCTACTAGGAGACAAAAAAAAAAGGCGGGGGGGGGCAGGAAATGAAGTTATATTTAGATGGACTTTGGCATTTATAAGATACTGCAATGTAAATGAGGTGATAGATTGATAAACAGAGACAAATTAATCAGGAATTCTAAATATTAAAGCTGGCCAAGCGAGAGCCAATTTCTGCAATTCAAATGGATCAGATGGCATGGTATCTGGCCACACACAGTTTAGCCAGCTCCAGTAACCTGGCCACTGGATGTTGATATAAAATATAGAAATAAGGGAAACTATGAAACTATATCCCTGAACATAGCAAGTGTCTAAAATATAATCTCAAAACAGCCTATAAATTTAATAAAAATCCTTTTTCTGAAACATACACTTTAATAGAAGCATGTGCCAATGAATTGTCCCATATAGAAGAAAATGCCATTTTAAAGTCCTCCAGCTGGCACATATGAGGGAGTTTGCAAACACATACAATCCAAGGGCAAAACACATACATGCTAGGTTGCATCAGTCAAGGAATGGACAGCGCTGTGTTTTAACAGTTATTAAATTACGTGCTGGTTAAATATTTGTTCTAAACATATAGTTTTTCCTGTAAGACAGCTTGTCAATTACCTAACAGGTGTGGATACACTAGATCCAGAGTTGCATCCACATGGCAGAAATTGCACTGTTAAGTGTTTTCAGGCCAAAATCTGTCTTGTATGAGCACTGACAGGCTGTTTCAGTTCCTTTTATTGCTCACTCAAGGGGGTAGATCAGGCAGATTGTCATGTGCAAAACAAGCCCTAAGAATTCAACATAAATCTTTATCCTGCAAAACAGCTGGGATTCAGTGCATCCCTAGTAACTGGCTACAATTACCCATTAAATGATGGACAGTTACCCCATTTCACTCAGATGATGTCAACATATAAACACAAGGACTTTGTATGACTGCAAGAAAATCTGCCACCAAATATATTTCAGAGACATTTGGCATGTTTTGGTGTACCCCTTTTAGGAACACAGTTTTAATTATAAAAAATACAACAAAAATGACCTTGCTTCTGCCAGTACTTCCATGCCAGTAAGCTCTTGTATGTCTACACTTCTTGATGTAACAAAGTTTTCTGCGCTCTGCAAAAGAAAGTAAAATGCACAAATTATAAGCTATATATGATAGTGTCCTATAATTGTGGTTATATTTATTCCAAATATTCACACAGGCACTAAAGGAACACAAATTGAGATATAACAAATCAGAGAGGCACAATGCACAGTATAACATTTAAATAAAACAAAAGAGAGAATGTTTTAGAATGTCAAATATTCAATAATATACAAACAATTCTAGCATTCAGCAATAACGCCCACAGTTTGTGTCTTCTGATCTTTAGCTCTAGTAAGCAATGTTAATAGTAACATTGCTTACTAGAGCTAAAGCTCAGAAGACAATCTATAACACGATGATGCTAACCCCATTCTAATGTTCTGTTGTCAGTTTTGTATTATCTTACTGGTGCTACACACTACTAGGGAATGACAGAATGAATGTAGAGACACAGCAGGTATCTTTTTGACCTAGAAATCCAGTTGGTACTTGTCATACTATTCTGGAAATGTTTGCTTTGCCTAAAGCCCAGCAACAAATAACAGGGAAGAAAAGTGTCAAAAGAGCAAAAAGTAATTCCTACGGTTCTGCCAAGTCATGACGTATAATGAATTATCTGAATATCATATCTGTTTCCCACAGTAACTCTACCTTTCCATGCTAGCACAGTATATATTTCAAGGCAATAACCATAGAGGGCCTTACAAGAATTATATTCTGTGCTAGGCATGTCTTACAAAATCTAAAACCGACACAGGTAAAAATTCAATCCTTGCTTGAACTCTGGCTACAAATACAAATTATTCAAGAGGAAAAGTAATTGCCTTCTGAAACAGCATGCTGTCAAACTGCGTGGTTTCTTACCATCTACCAGCTGCACATTTTTTTGTATTTACACCCACAGCTAGCAGCATATGTATCTTTAAAGTGACAAGGACCTCACTGCTGTCAGTTACACCAAAGGCTAATAAAAAGCAACCCATTATCAGAAGCATATTCTGTGCAACAATTTTCTACAAAGTTAAAGACTGCACATCAGGCACTTAAATACACAACTGAAATTATAGTTCTAGAATAAAGCATTTGACATTCCTGCAACAGAGCACATTCCAATACATGTGGATGTAAAACCAAGCAAGTCTCAAAAATGGCATTAGGGCTTTTAGAAAGATTTATGCATTTACATCCGCAGCTGCCATACTTACCAGTGGGCTATCTTGATTTTCATTGAGCTCAGAAAGCTTGCTGCTTGATTTCTGCCTCTTTGGCTTGCTCCTTTCCTCAGTGTACCCAGAACAGGTTTCCTGGAGTTTCTCTGCTTCTTGTGCAAGGCCACAAGCATCAAAGCTTCCACAACCTGAGGGGATGTTTTCCTTGTTAATTATTTCCCTGAAAAACAAACATGTTATTACATGTTACCATCGCAACCTATCAGGGACCACATAGATGCTGTGAGGTGACAGTCCGTGTGCACTCTGCATCAAAATAAAACAGAAAAAGGACATGGATATAATACAAAACATTTTATTTTGTTGTATATTGTGTTAGAGCAACTGATCAATAACGTGATACAGCCAAACCTAGGATCCAATATCTTGAATGTTGTTTTTCCCAAATATCTTTATATTTTTGGTGCTTTAACAGCCAGCCTAAACTTCCAAGGAGGAAGTCAGTTCCTGGATGGTATAGCTGTACTAATAAAAGAGGGTTAAAACAGTATGCCTTTAAAAGGAACACCATAGCCCTGTGTGGAGGGAATATTTTTGTTGCTCAGCAAAAAAAAAAAAAAATAGAAACCTCCATCAAAAACCAGTATGTATAATGTCCATTATATGACTATTAAGCATGTGCAGGTAAGCTACAACCATATCCATCTGTTCCCGCACACTAGTGTATATGGACAACAATACTGCCCATGAAAACCTGCCTAAACTGTGTTGAATCCCTATTTTAATACACTATTTTTTAGCATGATAAGATAAAATATTAGAAAGGAAAATGACACTTTATTTTTTTCTTCTTCATTTTGGACATCACTATTTACAAAATGCACCAGGCAAATGTGTTTAGCCTCTACAGTTCAATAACTCCTATGTGCTTTAACTGTTTTGCTTACATGTCTCTGGGTTTTTTCCGGATCTCATCTTGTTCTTTCAAATGTCTCCTCCTCTGCCTGGCAGACGAGCTGGTAGATGGCGATGATGTACCAGACTCAGATTCCTCAGAACTTTGGGTTCCTCCACCAAGAACATCAAATAGATGCTGTTCCACTGCTGTTCTAATAGTCCTCTCCAGAAGTCTGTTGGCCAAAGGAAAAAAAAAAAAAAAAAAAAAATAAGTTTAACAAAAACTGTGAAATTTATGATGTGTGTGATGCATATCCATAATGGCTCAAGGAAAAACACAAATAAGTAACAGTTCAGGGACAATGCACTCGAAACCAAAGCTATGCCTAGCAAAGTAACAGAATTTACCTCCCACATGCATAAAGCATTTTATAATGGTTTATTTTAATGGCTCAACATATTCAGATAATTAATTGTGTAGAACAGGCTGTTAAAAAAAACAAGATAACTAGACTTCATAGCCAAATAAAGCAGCAAGCAATAGTTGCTTGTATGTGAAATATAAAAATGTATTCAAAATTGTATTTTCAGATTCATTTTATAGAAAATTGTGTTAAATAGAAAAAGAGGATAACATATACACACAGAGCATTATATTCTCATATATAGAGGCAAAGTGTTTCAGGCTGATTTATTAAAAATGTCTTAAAAACCCTACTAATCCCTCCCATCTGTGCCACTTCCTGCTGCCTCCTTATCCAGGCTGCGCAGGGGACCCATCAGCACTCAGCAAACTGCACTGATAGGGAACTGAAGTCTTTGCTTGGGTCACTGCATGCTGTGGTTGGCTATCCTCCCTCCTACTGCGATTCTGGCAGAGACTGTTAGAATACACCTACTCCTCATTTGAAACACATACAGTGACCATACATGTCTCTTTTAAAGGAGCAGTTACACCAAAAAATTAAAGTGTATTAAAAAGTAATTAGAATATCTGGTGTGTTTGCCTCAGAAACACTACTACAGGCTATATAAAAAATGCTGCTGTGTAGCGACGGGGGAAGCCATTCAAAGGAGAAACAGCATAGTCACATAGCAGATAACACTATTGTATTCTACAGAAGTTATCGGCTATATAACCTGTGCCTTTTCTCCTTTTTTCCAGCTTGAATGGCTGCCCCCATGGCTACTAGAGCAAACACACAGCTTTTACCAGTGTAGGGTAATAGTACATTATATTTCATTTACTTTGAAAATGTACATTTTTTGGTGTTACCGTTCTTTTAATATGTTAATGTTCTGCAATGATAGCCAAAGATACAGATTAATAATAAGTCAATAATCACTCATGTACTCATCTCAAAAACAGGTGCATATTACCTGTCGGCTGCTCACTGTCAGTACTATCCAATGCACAAAATTAGACATAAATGATGCAACATTTAATGGAGAAGGAAAGGTAAAAATCACTGGGGGGTGCCAAATGTTAGACAGTGCTCCTGTTAAGAGAAATCTGCACCAGCCCAGGGTACCTGCAGCGAGTGTTTCCTCTTCCTTTTGTCTTCTGTATCCCGGGGCCTGCGTTTGCGCAGTAGAAAGAAAGAGCCTACTTTTTTTGTTAAAGTTCCGCTTTTCACTCTACTGCGCATGCGGAAACGCTTGAAGACAGAAGAGGAGACACTCACTTGCAAGGTACCCCGGGGCTGGTGCTGCTTTCTTATCACAAGAGCACCAGCCCGGGGTAAAAGGTAAGCGATTAAATTCACTGGGGGGTGCCTAACATTTTGGCACCCCCAGTGACTTAGCCTTTTCTTCTCCTTTAATACCCAACACAGCCTTTCCTCTAGCTACTTTGAGGATAGTACGCTTTGCTTCTAAGGTTCCAATAGACAAACTGAAATGTATCCCTATGCCAAGTTTCCTATTCATACAGAATAATATTTATATAATAATGTCCCTTACTTTGTACTTGAGCATCCTTACAAAGCCACACAAAATATAAAAAATGTAATGCAAATGAATTAGCAAAACAATACATGTATGGGACCTGTTATCCAGAATGCTCGGGACCTGGGGTTTTTCGGAAAAGGGATCTTTCCGTAATTTGGATCTCCATACCTTAAGTCTGCTAAAAATAATTTAAATGTTGAATAAACCCAATAGGCTTGTTTTGCCTCCAATAAGGATTCATTATATATTTGTTAGGATCAAGCACAAGATTCTGTTTTATTATTACAGAGAAAAAGGAAATCATTTTCAAAAATCAAAATTATTTGCTTATAATGGAGTCTATGGGAGATGGTCTTTTTGTAATTTGGAACTTTCTGGATAATGGGTTTCCAGATAACAGGTCCCATACCTGTACTACAAAAACTGCATTATAGCAAAATATAATTAAGAAATATATAAACATCTATAACTCTATCATTCAAAAACCTATTATCTTACAGGGCTCAGAAAAGAGGCAATTACATTGCCCATAGTGTAATGTTTATCCAAATTCTAGTGTTTGATTTACTATTATTAATAAAACCTAATCAGACAATACCTTGTGCTTAAAGCATATATGTCAAAAACAAGGCCCGGGGGCCAAATCCGGCCCACCTGGCTGTTTTATGTGGCCCTTGGTGAGTGTGTCTGACCATCCAGCCTGATCAATTTCCATTTTCCTTCAACAGTAGCAAAGCATCTATTGGCTGCTATGAGCAACATCACCGGTAATGTCTAAATCCACTTTTTACACATTGTGATAAATATACCCCTTAGTATCTTACTAAGTTTATTAATAAATAATTTGGCCCGCGACTTAGCATGTGTTTTAGATTTCGGCCCCCTTATGTGATTGAGTTTCACGCCCCTGGCTTAAAGTAATACTGCCACTAAAAAACTACACTTCGAAATATTAATGTACATTAAAATTTAACTATAGGTTATGTTGATCGCTTCACTGATAGGGCTGCTGTTGTAAGTTATTTACACTTGAAGTTCTTAAAACCTGCCAACCTGACTGGCGCTTCTTAACATGTCAGTTATAGCTTCTAATGTTATAATTGTCTATACGTGTGTTTTAGCAGAGGCAATTCGCAGGGTATTTTCTGGCGTTTAGTAGCCATGAAAAAGTAGCTGCTACTAGTAGCTAAGTGTCCACTTATAACCATAAATATAAATTCTTGGTAAAAGAATATTCTGTTTGTAATAATAGCCTTGTCTTAATGCTTCAAATAAAAGGAAGACAAAAACAGTCATAGGATCCATTATCTGGAAAAGTTCTGAATTACAGGAAGGTCATCTCCTATAGACTTATAGAAGAAAATTTAAAACATGTTAAACATATTTTAAAATAGTACCATTTACTTGGTCTTATTTAACTTTTAAATTCTTTTTTTAACAGATTTGAAGTATGCCGAGCTAAATTATGGAAATAATCCTTATCTGGAAAAACCCAGGTCCCGAACATTCTGGATAACAGATCCTATACCTGTACATATATATTCATCTTTCAGGCCATCTAATAAGATAAACAATGTTTAAGACTTACTCTCGGTCAGCAGGAACGTTGACTTGAGCCACGTGACCACTGTGTAAAAAACAGGGGGGAAAAAACAAGAAGCATGAATTAAGTGATAGTTCTGTCAGACTCAGCATTTCAATGGCTGTAAGAGAGGAAACAGCTCTGTTTACTTCCCCTGGTTTCTGGAGACTTGCATCACCAAAAGTGGATTAAAATCTGATCCTCTCTCAAGAAAACATAATCCACTTTACGCACACACATCTCATCAACTCGTTTTGTATGCAAGCCTTTCTGCTGTATGGATGATAGCTTCAAATGAAATGCTGAAAAAAAACTTGTTGCAGTACAAATAACACAAGGGATTTAAGCACAAAATGTGTTTTTTTTTTTTTAATATCACATAACCAATAAGCCAATACAGTGCCCAGCACTCTGAATGGAAAGGCCCACTTTCCCTTCCATATTGGTCAGGATTTGTGGTTTTATATAAATACTTGAAAATAATAATGAAAAAAGTTAAGGATCCCTTCTCTGTTTATTTTCATTAGGAACTGACTTTGGCTCTTGGCTATCTGAGCATGCTCAGTTCTTATCAACTCAGGTTACCAAACACACTCTCCAGTCTAGCAGTCAATAAGGAGATGGCACTGCTGGTTTCCATAAAAACTCTGCATTAGCTGTGCACTCTGCAAGACAAACATGTTTTTTCTCCTAACCTCAGCAAGTTCTGACAATACAGGCACTGATAAAATCATACAAAACCTTTCGGACCTCCGATAATTTTTGAACCATGGCAACTGATAGTTTAGTTGATCGGCCAGGTTAGAAAATTTCAGTCGGATAACAATACAATCAGCGCGTGTATTGTGTATCGGACAATATCCTTGCGGGACCTACAATGGAAGTCACTTGTACAATTGGTGTCTGCCAACTATTTCATGTTCAGAACATCCTCCGATTTGTATTTTAAATGTTTATCCTACAGTTTCAGTCTGAATGTTAGTTTTAGATCCTTGCATTTAAATGTACGTCTGATATCTGAACGTCTTTCGAAAGACTACAATCTGAAGGAGTTTGGCCACCTTAAGCCTGCATTCTTCATTGCATGAATTTTACAGCTCACGTGTGTTGTTTGCAAATGTAAATGTCACTAAGTTTGTGAAGATTTTCATTCATCCAGGTCATGGAGTAATCTGTAGTAGCCAGGTGAAAGCTATATGTTTTAGGAAAATGTGATAGTGCTGGCGAACGGAGGGGATATATATGCAATACAAATGGTGTGGTTTGGGTGGGGGAGATATGCCCAACTTATATACATGGTAGGAAAAATATAGGGCTTACATGTCCTTTAAACTTGAAAAGTGAAGCTGCAGTTAGAGCTTTGAGTAATCTGCTTGCCTCTGACAGCCCAGAATGCCAACAGTTTATTATGCACACAAAACATACCCTTTTTACTATCCTAAAATAAAATAGGGGGATATTATGAGAACTATTACTACTGTTATGTGATGATCAATCAATTGAAAATATCTTAAAAGCAGTAAACAGTAGGAAGCATCCAAATATATACACCGAATGGATGTTCTGAGCGCACAGTAAAAGATGATCTTGTGATTTACTGGCTAATGTCTGTAAAATAGAAATGGAAACAGGGTGCATTCTTTTATTAAATGTTTAGTTTCATTAAAGATTTGTTTTTAAATAACAAAACATCTTACAGGGAACGAAAGACTTAATGCTCTTTTGTTACAATGTAAATGCTGACAGTATGTTTAGATGAATACATTAAAAGCCTGCATTAGCTTCACGGTTTATTTAGTTCATTTTACAGACGCTGTCTTTTCTGTCAGATTAAATATCCATTTTCATTTCCAGTAGCAGAACTGGGTACAAGGTCCAAACGCAATATCTTTGGATCTCTCCCCTACTGTACGTGACAGCCCTTACAGTACTTTTCTCATTCGTTTAGCTATGTGCTGATAGTATTCGTTGATATAGGCATATTTTCAGAAAAGATAAAATAATCAGTTATAATAAACACTTGCCATAGTGATAAGATATACATTATCATAGTTAATTAACACTAGTCTGCCAACACCTTACAGCACTCTTATCTGGAGTGCTAAGAAGAAAGTGATACCCTGTAAAACCTTTTTCAGCAATGTCCCAATGCCCATTTAAAAATACAAAACAAAACAAAAACACATGCATAAATACACTCAGCTATTCTATGCATGTTTGCTTTACCTGCCTAAGAATCTACATAGATCACGTACGTATTAAAAGTAAACAATTATAACATTGAACAAATATATTATCCAAACTGAAAATCAATATTTTCGTAAATGCAGAAGTTATAATTAAAGTACAACACAACTGCTTACTCACCACTCATATTTCTTCATGTGAAGCTGTGAAGTGGGTGATTCCTTAGCTATTGATGACAGAAGGCCCCAGAAGCCAGTCTCAATATCAAGTTGTACCCATAAGCAAATGGAATTTAGGGATACAAAGGAAACAATACTTTGCAACAAAAGTTTCAGCAACTCTTTACTGAGTGAATGGTCAACACATTTTTATAACTTATAACAAGACAGGAACTACTCCTTCAGAAGCCAATAAAGTAAAAGTAATTCTATCGCTACCTCAGGTACACAGTGCTACATTAGCTACTGTTAATTATCCACTACTGAAGTAATAAAGAGAGAATAGTCATTTAGTAAGGTCTGGAAAAACACCAGTTTTCTAACTTTGGGCAGCAAGTCTACACTCCCCTGCCCTTCTCCATCTAGTCCTCTCCTGCAAATCTTGCTCACCAAACTTGTACAAAAACACAACTAAAAGGGTACTTTGCCAAAAAAGGAAAAACCAGTACAAAGTATTAACTATTACATTTACTAAAGGGAGAAAACAGACTCACACAAGTCATTTACACCAATAGAAAATGCAACAAAAAACCTCTCAAAACACAACAGTTACCCAAATAGGACAACACCTGCCATGAACTCTAGTATTCTTTTAAACCACAACTCCATAGCCGCAATCAATTAAGCCCTCTGAAAGGAGAAGGAAAGGTAAAAACTACGCAAGATTTATCAGAAAGGTTTATGTAAAAGCACTTACAGTAATGCTGCACTGAGTCCTATACTAAAAGAAACATAGGATTTCTTGTCTCTTTTTTTGTAAACTTGACGTTCAGGTGTCTGACTTCCTCTCTCAGAAATATCCTTTAATTCCTGTGGCCAGAGTCTGCACAGTTCTCTCCTCTCTCCTGCTCCCCCCTCCCCTCTCCTGCTCCTCCTCCCATGAGAATGTTAAGAACTCCCCCCCCTTAGGAATGTGTGATCTGAGCTATAACTGCTAGACTGCAGGAAGGAAGCTACTTAAAATGGCAGCTATTATCTTAAGCAAACAGAAAGCATCTAAAGCGGTTTACTCAGGTATGGTAATGGTTTCTGCAAAATAAATATATTGTTCTTGGTGGCACTAATGTGGCAAATCTATTGGCAGTAAAATGCCAAAATGACTTTCCTTCTCCTTTAAGTGACTCTGAAGCACATAGTTTTTCAAAGATAACAACATGAATAAAACCAGGTTCGTTAAAGAGGTTGTTCACCTTTAAGTAAACTTTTAGCATGGTGAAGAGAGTGCTATTCCAAGACAATCTGCAATAGGTCTTCATTCTTTATTATCTGTAATAAAGTTATTTTAATTTTTGTTCTGCAGCTCTCCACTTCAGCAGCTATCTGGTTGCTAGTTTACAAATTACCTTAGCAACCAGTGAGTGGTTTGAATGAGAGACTGAAAAATTAATGGGACAGGACCTAAACAGAAAGATAAGTTATAAAAAGTAACAATAACGATACAATTTAAGCCTCACAGAGCAGTGGTTTTGTGGTTGCTGGGGTCAGTAACCCCCATTTGAAAGCTAGAAAGAGTCTAAAGAGGAAGGCAAATTATTCAAAGACTATAAAGAAATAAGTAATGAAGACCAACTGAAAAGTTGCTTAGAGTTGCCCATTATACTAAAAGTTAACTTAAAGGTGAGCTACCCCTTTAAGATGCATACAGGTTTACAGTTAAACCAATATCAATCAAAAACAATTAAAACATTCAAACAATTCTGGTACAACACGAAGCCAAGGCTATGCCATATGCGGCACTATAACCGTACTGTTATACTGTATCACCCTAGTGCCATAGAGATTAGTCAGTATTTGTAAAACTAACTATCTGGTCCACTTAAGAACTACTGTACTGAACATTACTTTCCACAACTCTGTACAACAGAATCAGAACTGCTCCTGGTTATGTATTGGGATACTCAGAATAGCCTCAGGACACCACAGTACGTAACAGAGTACAGTTTCATCTAAAACAAACTGAAATTATTGTATAGTCTTGATATGCAAAATGCTTAAGGTCAATTTAAGTAAAAATGGTGTGCTACTTTATAATGAGATTACCCTCTTAATTATTTTGTAATGCATTGTTGTAGCTGGCCGTGGCTTCCTCTGCAGTTGCTATGGCACCAGGGTACCTGACACAGGATGCTATGCAGTCTAACAATGTGGCTGCCAACCCTGCTGAATTTTACGACAATGTATGGGGGGGTGCAGTGCAGCTTTATTCAGCAGCAGTGACAGAGCCGGGAAGTCAGTAAACCATATGAATGATTAAACAAATAGACAGCAGCCTATATAATTAAAGGTCATTTAGTAAAATAAACATATTTAGGATTAATAAGTCACCGTCCGTTGCACTTTATTAGTTTAACCAGAACAAGTCTAAGTGCTTTTTTATTGCATTCACTCATGGAAAAATACCATGGGATTTCTAAAATAATTATTTCTAATTTGCTGGACGTATACTCTATGAGGGCAATCTGCAGCAACAATATAAGTACATGCCCACCTCGCATCAAGCAGATCATCTCATTGGGGCCTGGCATTTCTGGAAGAAGCATTTAAAAGCTAATCCAGTTCAGAATAAATATTCTACTTGCAGCACAAATCAAAACAGGTAGCAGTGTTTTATCGCTGCCTATTGAAAAAAATTGGCCAACAAGCTAGAAGGGCTACTATGTTTGACAAATGTAGGCTAAAGTTCTGTCACAGAAGACCTTATACACGATTTTTCTGTAAGGAAACATTTTAACATATTCTGGATAATGCATGCGGGCAATATTTTTAACTATCTCATCACATATAAGAGAAAACTCTTTGGCAACTGAAATCAATTTTCAACCCAACCATCTCTCACATTTGGGGGATCACCAATTTCTAATCAGCAAGAAAACAAAATGAAATTCAACATATTTGCAGAGAAATAAAATGATATGCATTTACCAACACCTTCTATAAAAAGAGAGCTTTTATGAACTGAGAAATACACATATACACTTGCTAAGAGGCATCCTGCAGGCTGCTGCACATATTTTCTAACAGCAGAGAAAGATAATCAGTGAAGCTTGTTTGGCACTGGAAGAAGAAAAAAACAAGCTCTGATGCTTTCTGTTGTGTTTATGGATGTCAGAGGATCTATTTAGCCTTAATTCTACCAAACATCCCTGCATATTTTCAAGGTTTACCTTTGCTTAATAATGAATGTTCTGCCTGGACGATTACATCAGAAGAGACAATTATGTGTGTAACATGTATAAACAAATAAAACCTAGCATATTGTGGACGATTTCTTCCAGGATTACGCACACTATGTGTTTTTTCTCAGCACATTCAAACCCATAATGTTAATGATTACTTGAAGGGCATAGTTAAAAACAAGAAATTATGTTCCTTACAAGCATGTTTGCATTACACACAGATCAAAGGTTTCTATAGTGATGTAGAATTACCTAATAATATGACGTAGCAGAACAGTCTGACCTTTCAGTAATTATTTGAAGGAGAAGAAAAGTTAAAATCACTTAGAGATGCCAATGTTAGACATACCCCAGTGGTCATCATTAACCAAGTGGTTTTTATTTTAATACCTCTGCCAAAACCTGCTGCTTATTCCTCTGCAATACTGCCAAGATACGACCCTTTCTTTTACAAGTAACTACTAAAACACTAATTATGCCCTTATATTGCCTTACCTATGTTGGCTGTGTGTGCCATACTCTTGCCTGCCTTATGCTGCCTGTGTGTGCCATACCTCTTGCCTGTCCTATGCTGCCTGTGTGCCATACCTCTTGCCTGTAATATGCTGGAAGTAAACTGGGAAAGGTTTGTTCTGAGAGTTTGTTAGCATTTGGAAATAGTCATTATATGGTCCCTAAGGTGTGTAATTATAAGCTGTGCTATCCACAGGGGAGGAGGAGGCATATGGATTTAGGGGTATGTCTTAATATGACATAAACTTCTTTCATGAATGAAGGGTGATATCCCTACAGTGAGCACCAACCATTTGGGTTTTTGCTGAGCTACCACCATTAATGTGGGTATGGTCTTAAAAGCTCTTGTCATAACATGGGTATGGTTTGAAGCAGGTGCGGTTTAAAAAGGGGGAGTGGTCAAAACTTGCTTCCATTATCTGCCCTCTAGCGCGTAGGCCAGAAGTTGGGCAGCACTGATACGTAAAATAATGAAGCTCTTTTATGGCATGTAGATTGCATAATGCGATATCTTCTGCTCACTGCATGGGTTATCATTGTCAAAGATGGTGAAAGGAGCGGACTGGCTGTGGGTGGATATGTGGCGTGTGCATCTTATTAACGTGCAAGGTGACGCTCACTTCACACATCATGTTGATTAGCACTAGGGCCCCGTTTAAGTCCAGACACATGACAAAGACTGGTGGCATGTAGTAAAGGAAGTTAGTAACAGGTTTGGGGTAAGAATGAAGCGTTAAGGGATTGTACACCCCAAGTGATCAAGCCTTCTGTATTAGTTAATTAACTGTGAATTGTAATACTAACAGGACATGCTTGACAAAGGAATTGAGCTTATAGCTCCACAATAAAGTCTGTAAAGTGCAGCAGTTAGCGGTTTTTCTATATTGTATATACTGAACTCCATTTTATGCTAGCACCTCTGTTGGACTATAAGTGCTAGTACTTAGGAACTTTAAAAGAAAAAAAATATGTCTCTTTCTATACATTTAAGTGAAGCGCTTTCAAACATTTTGAATGCTTTGTAACTCACCTCACGTAAAAGGGTGACATGGGACGTTCATCATCTTGAGAACTGCAAAGCAAAACAGAATGGATATGTGAATAAATGCCAGTAGAGTTGTAGAAGTCCCAAGTCATTACTATTGCGCTACAGACAGCCCAAAAATATTACAGTTGTACAGTATGAGGCCACAGTGAGAAATTTAGGTTTCAGATATCCCACCTTGTACAAACACATTTTATTTGCAATCAAATATATATTTACACACACGTGTTTTTTTTTGTTTTTTTATTATTTTCCTTCCAGATTTGCAGATTACATAGTGTACAGAGAGTGAACTGTGAAAAGACAGATTAAAAAAAATCAAAGAAAAGAATGCCACCTGCTGGTAAATTAACAAAACACTATTTAAACCATTCACCAATACACAAGTATCTCAGCAGTACCAGATAGTTAAAGTGAAGAAGGGAACGAATTCTTAAAATATTATACTGGTCTTTTTCTTTAGATGGCCATACACGCACCGATATTATTGTACAAAACCTTGTTTCATAAGATATTCACTGAGTGTATAGTGGATCGACGAGACGGCCAGTGGCCGCAGGATCATAATTGGTACGTGTATGGCCACCTTTAATGTACCACTGAGCCTGCACCAATGCTGTAGCAGATACAAAATCATTTACTTATTATTAAGTATTATTACTTTTTAGCAGATTTTTTCACCACAATACTACTGAGATGTTTCTGTTGCCAGACTGATGCCAGAGGGGCACACATGCAGAATGGAATTAGGTTGAAAAAAATTCCAAAGAGTGAACGAGAAATGCATAAAGAGACAACATTAAAGGTGCCCAAACACTATAAGATCCGCTCGTTTGGCGATGTCGCCAAGCGAGCGGATCTTCACCCGATATCCCCACCTATGGGTGGGCGATATCGGGTAGCAAGAAACTTAAAAAAAAAAAAATAATCCGATCGTTTGGCCCTGGGGCCAAACGATCGGATTACATTTGTGGTTATGGGGCAGTCGGTTAGGGGACCGCATCAACGAGCCAATGCGGTCCCCAATCCGACTGGATTTTCTAACCTGGCCGATCGAGATCTGGCCAATTTCAGGCCAGGCTGCTCTGTTCTGCCCATACACGGGCCGATTAGCTGCCGAATCCGTTCAAGGGACCAATATCGGCAGCTATAGTCGGCCCGTGTATGGGGACCTTTAGCCTCATTTACTAATGGCAAAAAAGGCACTATTCACTCTGAATAATGAATCACTAAGGGGCAGATTTATTAAATGTGACTTTAGAGCTTAATACATAAAAACTCACCCACATTCTATTCATTTCTATGGGATCTTTAGAAGTGTATTTATCAAATCATGAGTTCTAACTTTCACCCATTGATAAATACACTTCTAAAAATCCCATAGGAATGAATAGAACATGGGTGAGTTTATATGTATTAAGCTCTGAACTTGCATTTTGATAAATCTGCCCCTTAGTGTGGTTCCATTATTAATAGTAAGGGGAACACACATGATAATATTTTGGATATATTATTGAATGAGTACCTAATTAATGCTGTACTACAGACATATTATCCCTAGAATATACAATGGTATATTGAAAAAACACTGCAAATTGTAAAAGGAAAATGTCAATGTCAAAGCCAGTGAATTTTTTTTCATATTTCATTTTTTTTTTTTTTACCCATTACCATTCTTCCAGTTTTGGGATAATTCCCATACCTATGTATGGCAGTGTTCTGTAACAGGGGTAGTTCACATTCAAACTAATTTAAATGACAGACTAAAGTAGTTCTTTTATTAATGGTTTATGATATGTATTTATTACATTTTGTTTTGTGCATTTTTTTTCTAGCGCGTTATTTAGTCATTAAACAAAAAAATAGCCGAAAAAGCCAACAGAACAATCTAATTATTACTAGCATTAAGGATTTCAGCATAATATACAATTACATTTAAGTCCAGCTTCCTTCCTCCCTAAATAAAAATAGTGTGTTTGCAAAGATCAATAGGAATGCAATTTTTGGACCTTTTGTGGCATACCATGCAAATATTTACTTTAAAGGGACTCTTATACTTTAAACCCAAATCAGACCTTACATGGATAAATATTTACCAATATATTCTGAATTGGTACACTAGGTGGAGTATGCAATGAAAACCAACAGCCCCTCTCATTCCCCTGCATTTGAATTACAGCACACTGACTTTAGAAACTCCAGCAATCAGAATGGTTATGGCCTGCCCAATGTTTTGTTCATTTTAACTTCTGCTGCCATCAGCTGTAAAACAGCAGTGGCTAAAATGCCCCTCTCCACCTGTAACCACTTTCCACTGTAAAGTATAAGAAATGCGTTGCCTGAGAGACATGTAGTAATACCTACCTTACAGAGCACCTCTGATTATCTCTGCTATGTTTGCTTTGGGCATTGTGGTTACAACAGGTTACTACGAAAAGTGGTGCTAGACAGCCACGCTTTCAAAGTTTTGCAGTTTAAAAAAAAAAAAGTGTAAAGACTAAAGTGCTGTGAATAAAGTGCCAAAAACCTTCAAGACCTGAATGATTTTGTAACCGAGCTGCTACATTAACAGGATAGCAGGCTATTACATATTTTTAAATGGCATATATTTTGTTTATGTGAAATAAAAGAAAAAACTTATAGCACAAAAGCAATTTCATCCTTTTAAATCCCACAAGAAATTAATATTACAAAATGTGACAAGGTGAAAAGAATGAGTTAAATTGCAAAGAACGAATTTAACTACTCTCAGCCCCGGTAAGCTATTTTCAAAAATCTGCTTCCAAAAGATGTACAGTACAACAGTATGATTCTTTCATTAAGTTATATACGCATGTGTGTTACATAATGAAAGTAGCACATACTACTATTTGACCTTTAATTTTTTAAAGTATGGAAAGTATCACCTTTGATGAAAATTTTACAGATTTAATGATGTGGCACAAATCTGTCAATGTCTATTAGGCAACAAACCCCAATATTCTATTCGGCATTCTCATCAGTGCTCTGTTGCAGGGCTGCTTATTAAATCTCAAACCAGAATAAATATACATCTGAAACCTTTCTTGACACCTATTATAATTTTAAAGTGATACTGACAGCCAATTAAAAAATTTTTTTTTAATTTGTATCAGCTTTAAATTCCTTATAAACTAAATCTGTAAAGTTTTTTCGCTTCATAATTATGGTAGCACAAATTACAGACCCACGGAGCAGCCATGTTTGTTCCCCTCTTCTGGGTTTTAATTTAAATGCCTCCCAAGTGAATAAATATGCCCAATCACAAACCTGCAATGCCCCTTCTGGGGGGGGGGGGGAAGAGGGAGAGCCCTTAGAAGCAGGCAGGCACGGGAAAGCTGTTTAAATTCGTTGTGCGAAGAGCAGAAAGGGAGTGAAGCCCTTTGAAGCAGGCAGGCAATGGAAAGATCAAGCCTGTCTGCTATCTAGTTCACAATGCGAGGAGCGAGGGAGGGGAAACTCTTTGAAGCAAACGACAAGCTGAATCCTCCCAGTTTATGACGTAGTCCTTTTGACAGATTGAGAAGTTACAGTCGGGTTGCCAGACAGTCCACATGTCCACAGGACATGCCTGCCTGAAAATCCCATCAGGAATACAGCTAAATGTGGTTTAGGGCTTGCATAGGCCTGAAATCTGATTTACATATTAGTTTGGGTCTAAACAATTGCATCAGCTCGGTATGGCCAAGGCGAAAGAGCGAATGTGCCCAAAGTTACAGAAATGTTGAGAATAGTGAAAAGCTGATCACACGCTCTGATTCTAGTCTTCTTCCAACAAACTTTTGGATACTGGATGTACGTTTAAATGCAATGATCTAAAACTAACATTCAGATTGAACTTGTAGGATAAAGTACTAAAAATAACAACTTAGATGATGTTCTAAACAGCAGTTTAATCAAAAAATATGCAGGTCACACAAGTTTGTATTACACAGAGGTTTATCCAGTAGATGCTAATGCTTGTTTTCATTAGGACACAGACCACAGAAACCACAGGAATGAGAATATGCATAAAATCAACAGTGCTGGGCCAATGATTGTGATAACCACTTTCAATTTAACTGTAAATGTGTATATTATAAGCAAAGCATTACTTTTGAAGGCACACTGTTGCATCAACAATGAGGCTAGATGGTCAGTGACGCAATTTCTTTCTATAAGAAAATGCTATGTTGTTTGGGCCTTAAGGTTGCCATACACGGACCGATTCTAGCTGCCGTTATCGGTCCTTTAGACCGATTCAACAGCTTATCGGCCCATGTATGGGCACAAATGAGGTTTGATTTTACAGTTGGATTGGGGCCTGTTTCAACGAGCCGACTGCGCCTACACCCGCCGTTCTAATTTTAGCTATTAGTGATGTGTGGGTTGACCTGCAACCTGTGAGATCCACAGGCTTACTGCTAGGTCAGATTGATTATGGCTCAAATTTGGGTGACAGTTGTGGGTTCAGGTTGGGTGCAGATGGGGAAGTACATTTTTCCTCTGCTCCCCAAGTTTCCCTGTCTTGGTACCTAAGGTGCGTGTAGAAGCAGTGAACAGAGCAGACCGGTTGGGTGCAGGCCCTACAACAGCAACATTTTGCAGGTTAGGCTTGGGTGCGGGTTGAGTTTTTCCTGACCCGCACAGTACTAATGGCTATTTACCAATGGGAACACACTTAACCCTTTGGGTGGTGGATTTTTTTATTTTTTTTTTGCTATAGCTGAGCCAACAACCAACAACCATAAAATATATTGTTCTGGCACGATAGTACTTCTGTTCAGACACAATGGCACCTCTGTATGCATGTAAGGGCTCTGGCACACGGGGGAGATTAGTCGCCCGCGATTTAACTCCCTGTTCGCGGGCGACTAATCTCCCCGAGTTGCCTACCCCTGCCATCCCACCGGCGAACATGTAAGTCGCCGGCGGGATGGCAGACGCGGCGGGGCGATTTGCGCGAAATCGCGCCGCCGCGTCTGCCATCCCGCCGGCGACTTACATGTTCGCCGGTGGGATGGCAGGGGTAGGCAACTCGGGGAGATTAGTCGCCCGCGAACAGGGAGTTAAATCGCGGGCGACTAATCTCCCCCGTGTGCCAGAGCCCTTAGGGTGAAGACACATGGAGCTACTTAGTAGCAGCTACTTGTCTTGGTGACTAAACGCCAGAAAATACCCTGCAATAGACAATACTGATAATTGCCTTTGCTAAAACACACGTAGAGATGATTACCAGTAAATGATAGTACTTCTGTTCAGACACAATGGCACCTCTGTATGCATGTAAGGGTGAAGACACATGGAGCTACTTAGTAGCAGCTACTTGTCTTGGTGACTAAACGCCAGAAAATACCCTGCAATAGACAATACTGATAATTGCCTTTGCTAAAACACACGTAGAGATGATTACCAGTAAATGATAAGCATTGTCTGTTTTAGTAGCTCTGTGTGTCTTCACCCTATAGGGTTAAACACAGTGCAGATAGCCACTGCACAGCAAATACACTTTGGTTTATACTCAAACAAGGTGTTTTCATCATCACGATTCTCTCAGACAAACAGTCCAGAAGCACTATTTTTTTCAAGTCACACCCATGTGTAATACTGCTAGAGATTTTCAATGACTAGGCAACTTGCAGCCCTCAAGAACTTACTGAGCTACAACCATTGGCTTTAAGTTAAGGATGAAGACGCACATTGCGACTAGTAGCAGCTACTTTTTCACGGCTACTAAATACTCTGCCATAGACAATACTGAGAATTGCTTCTGCTAAAAACACACATAGAGACAATTACCAGTAAATGATCTGCATTATCTATTTTAGTAGCCATGACATGTGTCTTTACCCTTAGCGGCTGCATGTTGCTCATCCCTGCCCTATATAGGGAAATCAATACTATGGGGTAGATTTATCAAAATGTTAGTTTAGAGCTCAATACATAAAAACTCACCCACGTTCTATTTATTTCTACAGGAATTTAAGAAACATTTATCAATGGGGGAATTCTAAATCTCACCCATTGATAAATACTCTTCTAAAAATGTATTTATTTATTTCCTGTTGTTTATGTAGTGCCAACACATTTCCGCAGTGCTTTACAGAGATTATTCATCATTAACATCAGTCCCTGCCCCAGAAGAGCTTACAATCTAAGATCCCCATTACATTCACACATGCTGTGGTCAATTTAGTCAGAAGCCAATAAACCTGCCTTTATGCTTTTTGGAGTGTAGGAGAAAACTGAAGTACCCGGAGGAAACCCACACAGACACGGGGAGAACATACAAACTCCTTGCAGATAGTGTCCTTGCTGGGATTGAACTTCCCCAGTGCTGCAAGGCAAGAATGCTACTCGCTCATAACTCAAATTTTGATCATTCTGCCCCTTAATATTGGGTGTGTGGCAATAGGCTTTAATGGGCCCATAGATAACCTCATAGCTTGGATGAATGAAAAAGCTGTTGGTCAATGACTTAACTAAAATTACACTTCCAATACAATTTATACCATTATATCGGCTACTCAAAATGTTTCAGCAGCTTTTTAGACCTCTTCATAAAATATGTACTAAGTAAAATATACAGGCTGTTAAAAAGAGACCATAAACTTTTTATTTTGATAATTATCACACATGCTTAATTTTGTGGGAGCAGAGGGCTATTTGCCCTTTATTTACACAGAACTGCGGCCCAGACATCTTCATAACAATAATGCAAAAACATTTTTTTTACTTCCCAGACAAGTTTGCAAGGGAGAGTTATGAGACACTTACAGTACATACCTATGAGTTTTGTATTTGTGACTTTGCCCTGATATATCACATTATCTTTGTACTGGCAATAGGATGCAATAAGGAGGCACCTGAGAGAAGATATCACAAATACTGAACTGTAGTACCCTACCCCACAACAGGGCCTTTGCACCTGGCTTTTCTGTTACACAAGTCAGCTAGGGGAAGCATCTAAAATAACTATATACTATCTGATCTTTACTAAGGCTTAAAGAATGTGCCTGGAGCACAATACTTCTACTGTAATCAGAAAAATCAAAATAATATACATATATTTGATTGTTCTCCTGGCAGGCCTAACATCCAATAAAACACCCAGAAGTGACATCTTTTGTTTGTTTGTTATCATTCTCCTATCTCCAGGGATCTGTGCTTAAGCTGCTCTTGCAGCATCAGGTTATCTATGCAGGCCACCCCAAGTACTTATTGTTTTAAATAATTTCATTAAGCAACATCAAGATCTAGGCAGTGACTCATATCATAACAAACATGACCTGTTTAACCAATTAGGGACAAGAACCCTCCCCATGACAATGAGCAGGAGACATGTTTTTCCCAGGCAAAAACACTGCACTGCCTTTATCAACACAACAGCTCGAAGTGCATATAATGGGGTCTATGTAAGGCAGGGCTGCCAAAGCAGTGATCCTGCAGTTGTTGTTTCATAACCTGCTTACAACAGAAGGGGATGCTGGAATGAGCATGGCACAGGATGTAATAAAAACATTTTAAAAACTGTTAAAGCATCACATGTGGCCTATTTTAGGGGTAAATGTTAAAACTACACAATTACATAGGCTGAAATGGAGATACAGGTTATCCATAAAAATGGATATAACAACTCTTATCTCAATGCACAGAACATTAAAGTATGCTAACCCCCTTTCATAACTAACTATGGGAAATATATGACAAATACAAATAAATGACAGCTAATGTATCAAATCTGATGTTCTCATTGTAAGTTGAAATCGCATGTAAAACTGGGGACGAAATGAAAGAAATGGGGGGGGGGGGGAGAAAAGAACATGACGAAATCTGTGTGAAATCCTAAACGGAGCAGCTCACTGTGTACCTTTGAAGCGCCATGAGTTCGCAGGCCATCCCAATGCATCGGCCAGGAAAAGAAGAGCGTGTTCATCCAGCAGCTCAGCCTGCAGTGGCTGCCTTCCGGTGAGTTATGGGATAGCAGATCATGGAATATACCAGAAAAAATCCTGCTGCTGTTCGATGCATGGACTAACTTCTCTGTGTGGCAGCTACTTATCAGTGGAATTGGGGCTGCGTACTGTAGCCTTATCCCCGCCCTCAGTTTGGCACACATGCACTTCGGCGACAGTAGCAAGTCGCTGAAGTCAGCGGTGCAGAGACGCCTACACCCTCCTTCCTGGTAACGTGACAGCACTTCTGCAGGAGACTACCAATCACATGCACTCTTTGCCCAGCCTCATGAATAGCGAGGATCCCAAAAAGGAAATCCTGGGCTGTGTCTGTAATATTCCCAGGGCTCCGTCTCGCACCATTTTTTTTACGTACCCTGGGCTGCATGTTGGGCTAGGGAATGTGGGTTTGTACGCAGTCACGTCTGGCATGCACCACAGCCAGCGCCTTACGTGCCTGTCTGGGAAACGGTGCAGCTCGTCACAACATCTCATTCCGTTTGGGAGAAAAACAAACTGTTGGCAGCCCCCGTAAAAAACAGATGGATACAGGCTGTTAGCTGTGTGGTTACGCTTTCCTGATTCTAAGCAGTAGTCTAGAAGTTACTCTGTAGACCAGGTGTCCCCAACCTTTCTAAGGGCTCTGGCACACAGGGAGATTAGTCACCCGCGACAAACCTCCCTGTTCGCGGGCAACTAATCTTCCCGAAATGCCATCCCACCGGCGAAAATGTAAATCGCCGGTGGGATGGCATACGCAGCGGCGCAATTTCAGTGAATTGCGGAAGTTTCCTCTCAAGGTAACTAACGCGATTTCAATGAAATTGCACCGCCGCGTATGCCATCCCACCGTCAATTTACATTTTCACCAGTGGGATGGCATTTCGGGGAGATTAGTCGCCCGCGAACGGAGATTTGTCGCGGGTGACTAATCTCCCTGTGTGCCAGAGTCCTTAGAAAGGTTGGGGACACCTGGTCTACAGAGTAACTTCTAGACTACTGCTTAGAATCAGGAAAGCGTAACCACACAGCTAACAGCCTGTATCCATCTGTTTTTTACGGGGGCCAGAGCCCTTACTTGTGAGCCACAGTCAAATGTAAAAAGACTTGGAGAGCAATAAACGCATCATAAAAGTTCATGGAGGAGCCAAATAAGGGCTAAGATTGGCTATTAGGCAGCCTCTATGCACACTATCCGCTTACAGGAGGCTTTATTTGGTAGTAAATCTTGTTTTTATTCAACCAAAACTTGCCCCCAAGTCAGGAATTCAAAAATAACTCCCTGGTTTGGGGGCGCTGAGAGCAACATCCAAGGGGTTGGGGAGCAACATGTTGCCCCTGAGCCACTGGTTGGGGATCACTGGTGTAGACATATCTTTTTATTGATATTGTAATTCTTTTCAACCTAGGAACATTTATTAGGGTCACTTTTTTTCTAGCAGGGTTCCCCAAACCATGGGGCAACTTTCCCTGGGCTGGCCAGCAACCTTATTTCAAGTAAAGGAAAATATTGCTCGACAAATGCATGCCCCAATAAAAAAAAAAATAATCATATACCAATCTGATCAGCAAGCAAATTGGATATAGCAATATGCCTAATCCAATCTGTCTAGTTATTTGCAGCCACTGATCTAACCCAGAATGCTCGGAACCAAAGTCTTTTTTTAGGATAAGGGGTCCTTTCATAATTCAGATCACCATACCTTATGTCTACTACAAAATAATTTAGACATTGTATTATCTTCAAAAGGATTGTTTTGACTCCAATACAGATTAATAATATTTTAGGATCAAGTAAAAGGGAATATTTAATTTTTAGAGAGAAAAAAGAAAACATTTTTTCAAGTTTGAATTATTTCATTAAAAGGGTAGGCGAAACATGCACCTGGCTAGGGCTCAACAGTGAGGGGGCACTAGACAGGTATCTCTTTTGCCAACCCCTTGTCCAGAATCTCATTTATTGGCAGTTTTTTAAAAAATAAACTTTTATTAGAGCATAAGTCTAAGCCTAACACATGTTAGGCATGTTCTCATACACTGATGTAATGTCCAAGGAGTTTAAACTTCTTCCCCCATGGATCCCTTGGTACACTAACTGAAACCATTTATTGCTACTACTGCTACCCCAGCGTACATTTAATAAAAAAAAAAAAAAAAGCTTTTGGAGAAAGTGGTTCTAGTACTTTGCAACGTGACAAGAAAACATAAACAGTGGAGTAATAAAGGTCAAATCAATTTCCCAGGGCTTGCTACTTGATTCACTGGCTTTCTTCATCCAGATCCAGCTAGTTCTATTCATTTACTGAGGCTAGGCAACAATAAAACACTAACAGCCAGTAAACAGGATTGGCCTGTGCTAAAGGTGGTCAGACACGGGAAGATTTCAGCTGCTGATTGGGCTCCTTCAGCAGCTTATCTGCCTTTTTATGGGCACCACCGACTGGTCTACCTGAATGACATCTGGCCTAAAATCTCTATCAGGCAGTCTTGATTTTCCATTGGATCAGGGACAGCATCAGCTTGTTCATGCTCAGACGGTTCCTATGTCTGCCTTTTCAATGTGATAATTTGGCCCTAAAGCCAAACGATTCAATTAGCCCTATATCGCCCACCTTAGGAGGGTATATGGGGAGAAGATCCACTCATTTAGCATCCTAACCAAACTAGCGGATTGCAACCCATATGGCCACCTTAAGAGAAATAATTGTACAAATTAGATCTCCACTGTCTTCCCGGGTGACTAATATTCTTCATTCTAATTCCAGTGCGCAAACCCTTGCAACTGCCAATTTCTTTCCTTTTTTTTTTAAAAAGTATATTATTATATTTATTTGCTTAAATAAATATTAACATATTCCTATATTCCATATCTAAAATACACTTGTGATCTGCAAAATATGCAGAGCAAGGAATCCCAGAATGCCTATTACAAGGGATGATGGGTAGTGTACTTCCACAACAAAGAAAGCATCTGTTCCTATCCGCTGTACATGGTTTTAAGTTTTCCATAGCAGTCGGGGAATTAGTTAATATACTGTACTAGATTGTCCTCTTTCTTAGCAATTACCTCTCTTCCATGACCTTGTCAGTAGTTTTATTTATGACTACTACTATTCTTAAAATGCACAAAAACACAAATAACCTATAAAATATATCTATATATAGATATATTACTGAAGGAGTGGCAGCTATATGCTAAAAATATGTTATTTTTGCAAGTGTTTTTAGGGAGTAATTTGTGCATATAAGAAATTACTGCCGTCTCACAGAACAGACAGTATAAAAGTACGCACTGTGATTACAAGGCTTTTACAATAGTCATCTGTGTTATTACATAGACATGGGATACTTGAGGAGGCAGTGTTCTGGAACAGTTTACTCACAAATAATTCCTGAGAGGCCATGGCTTTCAGAAAACTACTAGTCCTACATTTCTTCTGCACTCAGTCATGATCCTAACCAGGAAATGTATTAGGACTGTTACATATTTCTGGCACAGTAATTTTACAAACAGATTTATTCTGGGGACAGAGGCAGCTCGTATTGCTTGTAAACGTTTGTGCACTTAGCACATTGTCTGTTTTATTTAAAGGTAATATTGTAGGGATCTGCAGTATGGAAACATTTTTTCTGAAAACAACAAGATGTAAACTCATGGCTCCCTGATGCAGGTACAGATACTAAATCCAGGCTCGTGGGATATGCATTTAAATACAATGCAATAGCAATATATCAGTTTGCAATTTTTAGGCCAGAGCACACACACTTCTGGAAATACATTTAAAGGGCAGTATCAACTTTTAAAAAATACTGTGTTTAAAAAACTTTAAGATTTATTATCAACATTTATATAGTATCAATATATTCTGGAGATACCTGCACTGGCAGAGCTTACTAACCAAAGTCCCTAGCACTGTTCCCTCTAAGCTGTGCGCGTGTGCGCGCGCACACGACTTTCCGAACCCGCGCACACAAATTAAAATAGCGCGCACAAAAATTACATTTTTGTAACTTGATTTAGACAAACTGAAAGACCTGCGCAAAAATGCCCATAACTGAACTCCAACAAACATTCTGTAGCGCACAAAAATTTAATCTTGCTTTAAAATGCGCACGGATGATATTTTTTGCGCACACAGCCTATAAAAAATTAGAGGGAACGTTGGTCCCTAGTGCATTCATATAAAACCCATTTAAGTGATGGTAGATGGACTGCTTTCTTACCCCTGGGAAATTGTGCGCCCAGCAGACATCAAAGACCTCAGAAACCGCCTCTTCATTATACATATACATTGTGTAAAATACTTATTGTGTGATATCCACTGGTACCAGGGCAAGGTATTTTCAAGCACTTTGTCTCTTGCGAGCAACAAAGTGAACCATCTGCCATCACCCTTAGGATCAATTTCATTAGAAGCAAAATAACATTCCATAGGCTCTGGTCAGAACCATACCTAGGACCCCAGTTCTGCAAGTCAGCAATGCTAACTCTTAAATATGTCTTTATTATGTACTGTACCAAAGGGTAATGACTTATGCCGTGCACTTAGGTTTTGTGGAAAATGCTTACTTATATGAAATTGTATTGGCTATCCAGCAATATGGTTTGTTTTTTTCTCTCGTGAACCCCTGCATGTAAATTAAAAGTTCAGCTTGTTGACAGATCATCATCTGCCTGTGTTCTAAGGGGTCACTGTGTAGGGATTGCATTTAATAACATCTCAGATTGACAGTTCTGACAACTAAGTAACATATTAGGATTGATGGAGATGTGATATCTGAGAGAGCCAGTCAGGAAACAAGTTAATACTGGAAAAGTCTGTCAGTCTTGCTTTACATTTCCCTTTATGCAGCTGTCCAAGTGAATTTGCAATGCAATGTTCCCTGAGCACTCCAAGCAGTCCTACGTCTTGGTTTCACTGCCGCTTGTTGTGCTATGTAATACTTCATATGCACCTGTTACTGGTTCTGTTCCATCTTACAAATTTACTATGTGGTATAGTTAGATTTAATTGTGGATCTGAAATCCACAATTAAGGTCTAGTATGGAAATATCTAAAGTTTTCCACCCAAAAACTGGTTTTCTGCATAATCAAAGGATTTGCAATTCTCAGCAAATTTCCAATATACGGTACATTCATTAAAAAATCTCAATGGTTTTAAATGTATTTCTTCATGTAATTACTGTTGAAAGCTGTTGATTTTTTTAACCCTCTCTGTCATCTGGGACACAAAACAATAAAACATGAGTCAGACCTTCTGTGGGTCTTTTAATTAACTGGCTTCCAAGCGTCAGAGCAAGGATTGCAGAGCCAAACAGCTATTGCCTTCAATTTCAATTACATTTACAAGTAAAAGCTTATAGATTGTAAGCTCTTTTGCTTTGTATGTCATTCTGTATGTCCAATGTATAAACCAATTTATTGTACAGCACTGCATAATATGTTGGTGCATTATAAATACATGTTAATAATAATAAGCTGCCCATAAACAGGCAGCCAATTTGTCCCCTTCATCCCAACTGGTTGAAAATCTGCAAGATACCTATTGGCAAGTTTGAAAATCCATTCAGATGAGGACTGCATTGGTATGTTGTTGTGGTCCACTTTTGATGAGCCTGCATAGACCCTACTGTATGATCTTATTTTTGGACCAAACGAGCAGATCTGGCAGTGTACGGCCAACTTAACTTTAAAACCACGTAAAAAGTACTATATATTGGGACGTTACTTAAAATTACACTGTACAAAATACATTTGTGATGGAACACTCAATTAATAATGCAGTGAATTAAAAAAATTGGTGTGTTTTGATGAAATGGCTTTCCTCACTCTTCATACATTAACAATTTGCAAACAAATTATGTAGAAGACCTAAGTGCAGCATATTAAAATGAATAACTGTCATAACTGTACTTGATATACATCAAACAATGTGTATATGCAGAATGTATACATCATTATGGAGGCATTAGTAATGGTAGGCACAGAAAAAGCTTTTGGATCACAGGTCTTGAAACAGGATCACCATGTGTAAGCAGAAAGCAAACTTTTTTTTTTTAAGTAACATTTTCTAGATACCAAGTAACACACAGCCAAACTTAACCATTAGTCAACCCTCTGGCTATGTAAGTTTCTGTCAATTGTAAAATAACATCACATGCAGCAACGTGAAGTGCAATTTAGCCATGGAAAAAATGAGGGAATGCACAATTAAGCTTGATGCCTTCACTTTCCTGTGCCGCACGTGATGTCAGCATCCTGGCTGTGTAAGGCTGATGCCACACATGGCGTTTTTACGCTGCGTTTTTTCTCAGCCTAAAAACGCCGCACAAGCCACACAGCCCCTGACTATGGCGTTTTTCAGCCTAGTACTGGTGACGTAGCAAATCCCGTTTCCATGGTGCTAATAGTGCAAAATAGTAAAAAACGCTGCTTATTTCAGCTAGGTCTGGCAGCTGCCTTTGTGTATACATAGGAATAGCTTGCTTTGCAAATACTGGCGTATTTCAGCCAACGCTTGAAAAATCTGTGCTAAGGCGTTTTCTAGCGTATTTCCGCATTGTGTGGTTTGCTTCGAGTCTTTTCAAGTTATTTCTATGGATGATGATATCAGGTGTTTTTCAGCTGCAAAAAAAAAAAAAGCTGATCTGTAGCTTTTTTTTTAATTACCTAGGTAGGTATCTTTTAAGTGATACTCGCACTAAAAACTACTCTTCAAAATATTAATGTACAAATATGGTAACCCACTCAGAAGACCATGGCGGAATTCTCTTCTGAACACAGAATTCCCTAAGCTTCTAGTTACCTTCACTTGGAAAAACACACACATCTTCATTTAACATAGAACGTACATTACACTTTCAGCTTTGCAGATGCTTCACTTCACACAGTAGGGAGGATCTCCAGTACTTTCCTATCATTAAAACCTATAACCATGGTCCGTTCTGACCTGGTCACATAGTGGAATATACAGAGCTGTGTCTCCTACTTTTCAGACCTAGAAAAGAGCACTGAGGTGCAGGTGAACAACCCTTTTACCTCCAGCAGCCCGTACACACCTGCCACTTAATATATCAGTCAGAAAAAAAATCAGCACCTGTTTCTTAGACATACAAATACCACAAAATCAAAAACTGACAGCAATATATGTATGGCCACTTTTAGGAATAGGCATAATTTATTACTGTTGTTAAGGCAGTCAGACAAAGTTTATTTGTGTTAAGTACAACATGTTACCATCAAAGTCTCTAGTGACTGTTGTATTGACCTATCTTGCCAGTACATGAAGCAGCTGTCATTTAAGAATGTACTTACCCAAGGACTGAGGCCAGGTGGAAGGCTCAGTTATGCAAAATATGGTAATTTAAGACTAAGACTTCCGCTAAATGACTTTTTAGCCAGGGTACATTGTGGTATAATGACACACTGACACAGGAATTGATTCAAATGTACTGCTACAGATTTAGGGGGAATACACAGAGAGCTAGTAGTAGCAGCTACTTGTCACAGCTACAAAAATATACAAGACTGATAATTTACTGATAATTGTCTCTACATGTGTTTTAGGAGAGGCAATTCTCAGAATTGTCTATGGCAGGTTATTTTCTGGCATTTAATAGCTGTGACAAGTAGCTGATACTAAGCTAGTGTTTCCAAACTGCAAGCCCTTTTCCAAATATAAATACCACAGTGGACTGATACTTAAGTTTGAAGTTGAGTCCAGGTAGAAACAATATTGGAAAAGGCTCTACAAAATTACTGTACACTACCTCCTCTGAATTTAATATGTATTTTGCTTTTCAGAGCCACTATTAAATAGGGCTTGGTACAGGGGAATTGTTATGCTGGCAAAGTTTCATGGTATAACTAAGGGCAAACTTAACAGGTAGCTCCTCCTAATGTTATGTCTGAAATATTTCTTAACTTTCCACTTTCGGCAGACCATGCTTATATCATGCATATCATGTTAGGCTAATGCCAGAAGTGGTGCTTGGCGTATATTTCCGGCAAACAGAAAACCGATTGCCGAAAATCGCACCATACGCCTCCTACATGTGCCTGCACCCAGGGCCGGATTTCTGTTTTGGGCGCCCCGAGGCCGCCCCTGTCGGTCGCCCCCTCCCCACCCATGCGCGAAAGCGCCCCCAGTGCGCATGCGCGAAAGCGCGGCGCCCCCAGTGCGCATGCGCAAAAGCGCGCCCCCCCCCCGTGCGCATGCGTTCCTTAAAACTCCCATACGGAGCAGTGGGGAGAGGTCCCAACTGCTCCGTATGGGAGCCAAATTTAAATTTTTTTTTGCGGCGGGGCGGCATGCCGCCCCTAAACTTCTGCCGCCCTAGGCCCGGGCCTTTGTGGCCTCTCCACAAATCCGGGCCTGCCTGCACCCGAATGAATGAAATACGCTTGGGTGCAGGCACATGTAGCTGATATCCACCGAAGATATGAAGTCTCATGTTTTTTGGTGGATATCGGCTACACGTGCCTGCACCAGAGCATATTTCATTCATTCAGCCTTATAACTAAATAAACTTTTGCACTTGCCAAATTTACTTATTATTTTCTTTGTCAAAATATTACTGTGCATCAACATTTTCAAATGATTCTTGCTTGTATTTGTTTACTACTTACGCATTCACTTACAAAATTAAATAAAAAATGTAATTTGGCCAGTGATGCACAAACTTTTTAATTCGGCTGTATAAAGAAGCTTGTCACAAAAAAAACCACACCTCTCCAAGGCCAGGCCAAGCTATTTATGCACCCTAGGCAAGTGCTTCAATTGATGCCACCCCCAGCAGTCAGCACACCTAACCCAACCAAACATTCCCAGCACAGCAGGCCCATCACTCTGCCACAGCACACCTAACCCCACCAAACATTCCCAGGACAGCACACCAACCCTATCATACATTCCCAGCACAGCATTAGGTATAGGCATAGGATCGTGCCCTAGGCAGGTTCCTACTCTGCCTACCCTAGTTCCAGCCCTGCACCTCTATACTATTTCCATTCCTCTTGCTCTTTTTATTCATTTCATTTTTAAAAAAAGTGACAATCTTTTTAAAGACAGAACTTTTCAGGTCTGTCCATGTAAAGTGAAATGCTCAGTCTTTGTCTTGTAACAAACAAAATATAGGTGTTCATACAATATATAATTAAAGGGTTAAACAGATATAATTTATAAAATTAAGAAATAAGAGTTGTAATGTAAAGGGTTTGTCATTCCAGTAAGCACTTTTTAGGGCAGGTGTCCTACAGCGTTCATGCAGAACAAACTAAAAGTGCTGCCAAGCATACATCTGCAGGCTTGTGTAAATGTATTGGCTTGCAGCCACATGGGCATGTTTGCACACACTGGGTTTACAGAGCACATCATTTTCTTATAATACTTTGTTGTTTATATCCTTCAGCATGTTGCTTTAAGACTGTTCTTTTTATAAACATCACACAAAAACCAAAGTGTTTATGTTTTATATAGAAACAAATACGATCTTGGCACAGCAATCTCTCTTTACTGGAAATAGAATATGCTTATGCAGCAACTTTAAAATGACGATGCCATTCGTTATAAAGTAACTTGATTAAAATGTTGTTGAAATGGTAAAACTTGAAAAGTTGAAGCAGTATTTCCCACTTGGTATTTATTATCTACTTTTCTCTTTTCCTTATCAAATAGTAAAGTACAATGCTCAAAAAAATAAAGGGAACACAAAAATAAGACATCCTAGATCTGAATGAATGAAATATTCTTATTAAATACTTCGTTCTTTACATAGTTGAATGTGCCGACAACAAAATCACACAAAAATTATCAATGGAAATCAAATTTATCAACCCAGGAGGTCTGGATTTGGAGTCACACTCAAAATTAAAGTGGAAAAAAACACTACAGGCTGATCCAACTTTGATGTAATGTCCTTAAAACAAGTCAAAATGAGGCTCAGTAGTGTGTGTGGCCTCCATGTGCCTGTATGACCTCCCTACAATGCCTGGGCATGCTTCTGATGAGGTGGTGGATGGTCTCCTGAGGGATCTGCTCCCAGACCTGGACTAAAGCATCCACCAACTCCTGGACAGTCTGTGGTGCAACGTGGCTTTGGTGGAAGGAGCGAGACATGATGTCCCAGATGTGCTCAATTGGATACAGGGCTGGGGAACGAGCAGGACAGTCCATAGCATCAATGCCTTCATCTTGCAGGAACTGCTGACACACTCCAGCTACATGAGGTATAGCATTGTCTTGCATTAGGAGGAACCCAGGGCCAACCGCACCAGCATATGGTCTCACAAGGGGTCTGAGGATCTCATCTCGGTACCTAATGGCAGTCAGGCTACCTCTGGTGAGCACATGGAGGGCTGTGCGGCCCCCCAAAGAAATGCCACCCCACACCATTACTGACTTACTGCCAAACCGGTCATGCTGGAGGATGTTGCAGGCAGCAGAATGTTCTCCATGGTGTCTCCAGACTCTGTCACGTCTGTCACTCAGTGTGAACCTGCATGAAGAGCACAGGGCGCCAGTGGCGAATTTGCCAATCTTGGTGTTCTCTGGCAAATGCCAAACGTCCTGCACGGTGTTGAGTTATAAGCACAACCCCCACCTGTGGACGCCAGGCCCTCATACCACCCTAATGGAGTCTGTTTCTGACCGTTTGAGCAGACACATGCACATTTGTGGCCCGCTAGAGGTCCTCTGGCAGTGCTCCTGTTGTTCCTCCTTGCACAAAGGCCGAGGTAGCGGCCCTGCTGCTGGGTTGTTGACCTCCTACGGCCTCCTCCACATCTCCTGATGTACTGGCCTGTCTCCTGGTAGCGCCTCTATGCTCTGGACACTACGCTGACAGACACAACAAACCTTCTTGCTACAGCTCGCATTGATGTGCCATCCTTGATGAGCTGCACTACCTGAGCCATTTGTGTGGGTTGTAGACTCCTTCTCATGCTATCACAAGAGTGAAAGCACCGCCAGCATTCAAAAGTGACCAAAACATCAGCCAGAAAGCATAGGAACTGAGAAGTGATCTGTGGTCACCACCTGCAGAACCACTCCTTTATTGGGGATGTCTTGCTAATTTCCTATAATTTCCAACTGTTGTCTGTTCCATTTGTACAACAGCATGTGAAATTGATTGTCAATCAGTGTTGCTACCTAAGTGGAGAGTTTGATTTCTCAGAAGTGTGATTGACTTGGAGTTACATTGTGTTGTTTAAGTGTTCCCTTTATTTTTTTGAGCAGTGTATTTAGCCTATTACATTTCTCTGTATATTTGTAATTATACTGGTGAATATCTATCCATCTATGCAACGTGTTTTTTAATATTTGTAAATTACAAATATCAGGCTCCTGCATTAAATCCAAATCAAATCTCATCTATTATCTACCAGGGAAAACTGTTGGATCCAGAACAAAGCAATAACCAGTATAGTGAGCAAAGTAATGATCAATATGTGTGTGGTGCTCAATTTGGTGCTTCTGCTACTTATGGAAGAGTTACACATTTAAGTCCAGTATATTTCCAGATGGCACTAACATAGTACAGAAATGAGCAAACATTTTGGGGCAATCCCCTTCAAGTTCTTCTTGTCATTCACGGGTGAAACCTGCCCATAATTATTTCCATGTTCTGGACATAATGCTCTAAATAACACTCTCCTTTTGGCCAAACAACAATATGAGGAATTAATAGTCATGGGCATGATGATATAAAAACTTGATATAAAACTTAAGTTTAGGAACTGACCAGCCCAGCACCTGGCTTTATATACCTCCACCATGGTACAGGTATGGTACCTGTTATCCAGCATGCTCGGGACCCAGGATTTTCCGGATAAGGGATCCGTAATTTGGATCTCCTACCTTAAGTCTACTAAAAAATCATTTAAACATCATTTAAACCCAGTAGGATTGTTTTGCCTCCAATAAGGATTAATTATATCTTATTATTACAGAGTCTATAGGAGAAAGCCTTTCTGTAATTTGGAACATTCTGAATAATGGGCTTCCGAATAACAGATCCCATACCTATATAACATTTTTTCAGTACAGATGTAGCAGTTGGGCCCCTATGTGTGTTTTATGCCCCCAAGGAATACATGCCCCCAAACTGCTTTTGTCTGTATGTCCTTTATTGTCTCTGCCATGATTGTTCTGACTTTTAAAACAATGTAATAGAAGCAAGGTGTTTGCCAGCCCTGTCTTTGCTCAAGGACAGCAGAGTTTTGCAACATATCTTCAACACCTTTCAAGCTATAAGGGTGAAGACACATGGGGCACGTTTTTTCACGCAATTACTCACAGCCTTTTTTTTTTTAAAGTGCAAATCTATTTATATTTAACCCCGCAGTTATTGTAACTTTTCTTCTCCTTTAAGAAATCAATTTGCTGTAAACATGGATCAACAAGTTGATATTTTGGGATTCTAAAAATTCGCCCTTTAGTCAGACATTACATCTTTTTGCCTAAGTAAATTAAAATATGGTCCTGCATATATACCACAGTAGTTAAGGATCAAGGTTGCAAGGAGAGGACCTACCTGTGAAGAGAGTCTGTACTGCTGTTTACAAAACAAAGGCTATCTAACAGGTCCATGTCCTCAGAGAAGTCGATTCGAGGTTTCACATGAAGGCTGGGTTGAGGTGTGCCATCTGATGTTTTAGGTGTAAGCACAGAGAATTCTTGAATCAAGGTCTTGGTCTTAGGCTTGTAAAGCTACAATAACAAATATACGGCAACAGATGAAGAAAGTAAAGTAATTTCATCTTATAAGGTAAGACATCTGACAAATGTTCAGCAAGTGGCAAAAAGAGTCTTAGGCATATACAACAGGGCAACATGAGAAGTAGATATGTCACACAGAATACAACTTGTGGACTTTTTCTATTGTTAACTGCACATGCTAATAAACTGGAGTTTCAATACAGACATTATTTAAAAATAAAGAAGATGTGTCATCCAGTTTCTCTTTTGTCTCTGTAGTTTTTCTATTTTTTATCTTAGTGCTTGTTTCTGTATATTGTCATCTGTGCACTGACACAGCCTGCCTTTGAGCACAGAAATATTTTTTCAGAACATAACCAACAACCTTTAACTTGATGCTTTTAATATTGTTGTCCTTGGCATTTTTCAAAGAAAAAAAGTGAAAACAAAGTGGTAAAAGGATTCAAAACAAATGACCAACAAAGCAGCCTAATGGTTTGTTTGCAGCATGGTTGTCAGTGGCCCATAATTTTCCAATAGCTGGAAATAACTTCCAGAGATGCACTGTTGTTGGATCACTGGCTGACTGAATATATGTTAAAAAAGGGACATATTGCTCCACACCTAACAAATATATAGTACAGGTATAAACATTATTATTAGTTGTACTGAATTTAAACAGGATGCTTTCATTAAACAAAACAGAATGATTAAGCTCAGAGAGATTATATGGAAAGCTCTGAAGATTTGTGGGTGACACTTGTTGGGGGGTTTAGTGACATCACTGCAAATTTCTAACCAAAGTAGAGTTAACCACCATCATACATACGGTATAGTATCTGTTATTAAGAAAGCTTGAGACATGAGGTATTCTGAATAAGAAGTCTTGCCATAATTTGGATCACCAAAGCTTAACCCTTTTACTGCCAGCCGTTTTGGTCAAAGCGGAACTTGTATTGCCAGACAGTTTTTGAACATTTTGCACTGTTTCACTTTAGGGGCCTTTCCTAGGGGGACTTTTAGTTTACCCAGGAAAACAATATATTGTTTTTTTCAGAACAACCTAAGCTTTCAAGATATGGTAGAATTTTTGTGTAATTCCAATTCTGTAACAAGATATAGGCTTCTAAATGTCTAAAAATGAAAAAAAAACACCAAATTTTCCATAATATAAACACACATACTAGAAACAAAAATTATTTTATGCACAAATATACAACTGATTTGGAAAGTCCCATGTCTCCTGAACGTGCCAATACCAAGTATATATAGTTTTATGGAGATTTGCCACTTGTATAGGTCAAAAACTCCCAGCAGTACACTACCAAATTTCCAAAGCACTGCTTCAGAAAGCTGCATACTTTAGATTTCAAGGACAAAAATTCCACTAACAGAAGGTTTATCCCAGAAAATTGTACATTTTTGGAAAGAACAGATTCTGGGGAATCCAGAATAGGCACAACTGTCTGTCTACTCCAAACTATCAAGTTGCAATGCTTTCCTAAAGTTATTGGTTTTTATCAAAATTTGTGAATTTTTTTAAAAAATCGCTTCAAAGCTTCCAGTCTATAGTATCTTATCTGCTACAGGTCATAAAGTAACCAAATAAAACACCCTAAATATGAACACCAGGGGTCCACTGAACAGTTTGATGCCCAATATGTATAGGTTTACCCAAGTATGTGGCATGTAGGGGCCCCAATGTGAACATACCCCCGCATGATCAATCATTTCTGTTATTTTAGCTCCAGCAAAATCAACACATTCCCATCATTATATGTGGGATAAAGCTAGTAAAAAGTACGCTCAGCCCAGAAAGTCATATATTTTTGGAAAGTACACATACCCCCAAATCTAAAATGGGTACCCGTGTCTTTCTACTCCAAAGTACCAAGCCACACAGCTTTTCTAAAGTTATAAATTTTGATGACATTTCCAAAAATCCCCTCAAAGCTTCCACTTTGCAGCATCTTATCTCCCACATAGTGTTAGGTACCAAGATAAAACACCCTAAATTTCAACGCCAGGGGTCCACTGAACAGTTTGATGCCAAATATGTATAGGTTTACCTAAATATTTGGCATGTAGGGGCCCCAATGGGAACATACCCCATATGATCTATCATTTCAGCTCCTGCAAAATCAACACATTTACATCCTTTATGTGGGATAATGCTACAAAAAAGTATGCTCACCCCAGAAATCTATAAGGGTAAACATTTCTTTTTGCTCCAAAGTACCAAGCTGTAAAACTTTCCTAAGTTTGCAGATTTTTATGACATTTCAGAAAATCGCATAAAATGTTGCAATTTGCCACATTTATCTCTCACAATTTCTTGATAAAGGCAAGTCACCCCAAATAGGAACACCTAAGGTCTACTGAACAGTTTGATGCCCAATATGCATAGATATACCAAAGTCTGTGGTGTGTACTGAACCCAAAATGAAAATAGCGCATAAGGATTTCTCGCCTGCCAGCTCAGCTTTTGCATACAGAGCCCCCTGACAGTGTATTATGTGCCGTAACAACCCCTAACTATACAGAGACCCCCAGAAAACCATATATTTTTGGAAAGTACACATTCTGATGAATTCAAAATAGATAAAGTTATTTTTGTACACCAAAGTTACACATGGCAAAGCTATGCTAAAAACAGATTAGGAACACTTATACAGGGATAAAAATGCGATAAAAACTGTACAAATTGTGCAAATCAGTGAAACAACAAAATAAGTCACACGACAGTGTAATTAGTGGTCAGAATATCTGATCCAATAGTCACACTGTCAAAATAAACAGTTTTTAGGTAAAAGAAACTAAAAACAAAGTGGTAAAATGAAAAATAAAACAAAGTGTTTGTGTAAACATATGTGTACATGTGTAAAAGTTGTGTGACAGTGTGTAAAAGTTGTGCGACAGTGTGTAAGTGTGTATATGAGTGTATATAAGTGTATATAAGTGTGAAAAAAAAAAAAAAAAAAATAACCAAAAAAACTGCTAAATTGTGTGCTGTAAGTGTGTATAAATGTATGTAAGTGTGTATAAATGTATGTAAGTGCAAAAAACCTTACCTGTCCTGAAGCACCGATTGCTTGGCTCTGTCCTCCAGGCTGCAGGATCTCAGTGGGCGGCAGCGTTGGGGGGGAAGCAGCAGACGCAATGCGATCGCGTCTGCTGCTTCTAGGATGGTCCTGCGACGATCGCGTCGCAGGACCCACATGACAGCCCCCCTGGCTCATGCCGCCGCTGCAGAGAGAATCCTTCATCAGCCGACGACATATGGGACACGTCGTTGCCAGTTAAGCCCTTTTTCTACCGCGACGTATCCCATACGTAGTTGGCAGTAAAAAGGTTAAAGGAGAAGAAAAAATGGAATCACTGGGGGGTGCCAAACTGTTAGGCAGCCAGTACAAAGAAATACGAAAATGGAACACTGGCCTGCATGTACCCTGGGCCGGTGTATTTTTTTGCTAACAGGAGCATCATTCAGGGGAACCAGGTAATTGTGGGGTGCCCCACAGTGATTTAACCTTATTTTAATATGAATTTCTGTTTTATTATTACAGAAAAAAGAAGAGTAAAGAAAAACAAAAAAACATTAGACTTGAACACTATGGGAGATGGATAAATGGTTACCAGATAATAGATCTCATTCTTGTACTGCAAGAAACAACCCACAGCATTATTTAAATAAGTTCAAATTGAATAATTTCTAATAAAGAATATAAATAATGTCAGATGTCACACAACAGAATAATGCAGTTTTACATGTTACTTTCTTACAATAGCATTTTGTTCTATGTATAAAAAACACAAGTAATATTTTTCCAGTGTGAGTAACAAAAGCCCTGCCTCATGTCTGCTATGTTGTAAATAGCAGGATAGATGTCATGTGCTTTTCCTGCTATTCAAACACTGTGTACTTTTGTTCAGGAGTTACGTGCCTATTGGAAGCAATTAACAAATTACATGAGCTTTGAGATCTTTGAAAATCTGTTTTATCTTACTCCAAGAGATACAATGCTTTTTTTCTTGTATTTATTTCTCATTTGTGCACTGAATCGAAAGCTTTAATTCAACACACACAGGTTAGATATTTAATTTTCTATGTAAAAAAAAAAAAAAAAAAAAAGTCTCACAGCAACTGTAGCACATTATAGAAAATGAATCTGTAATATGGTTTATAAACCCTAACCCCTACAACTCTCCTCAATAAAACTGTGGATTGCAAAGAAAAGGATGTTCAGGGGGAAAAATATGTAAATTACCAATGGAAAAATGCAAGGGTATGATCATGTGATCTTCTTTTCTGACTTCTATTTACTTTCTGCCAAGCAACAGAAACCCTGTCTTGCTTTATGGCCGTTATTATTATGTTTTACTGATAAATGCTTGTTCTGCCAAGAAGTATGTAGGTGGAGTCGAGAAGCTGAGCTTGCTTTGGAGTTAAAATCTTAATGCCTATTGTTTCAAATGTTGAAAGACTGAAAATTATGTAACTGGCTAATGATATTACACCATAGGGGTCAACTACTACGACCCTAAACAGAAAGGTGTCATAATGAAAAAGGAATATCTGTGCTCTACACCTTACACTGGATCTGACATGGGGGGGGCAAAGCTTTAATCAGTACAAGGAAGGAGTGCTCTTACTGCCTACTGCCTACCACACGAGAGAAGGCAGGCGAGAGCGGGGCACCTACATTCCGTGGCCATGCATGAATACAGCGGTAGTTCTTTTATGGGCACAGCAGGGCACAAAATGCAAAAAAAAAAAAAACCCCAAAATGGATGATTATACCCTTTTTTGCACTTTGCTCCTTGACCTGATCATAATAAAATGAGCATTGAGACTTGCCTCTGGCTCTTGTCCTGCCTGTTGCTTCTGTCTGTTCTGTTTCTATGCCCACTCTGTCCCACTCCATCCAGTCTATTATTCTTCGCCCTCTCCAGTCCTGTTCTGGTTTGCCAGTACCCTAAGTAACAAGGGGCAAAGATCTGGAAAATTAGTCGCCCATGAAAAATCTTCGCTACAGCAGGCAACTAATCTCCTGCAAATGTTTTCCCACTAGCCATAAAGTAAACTGCTGGTGAGAAAACATATGCGGTGCTTAATTTTTGCTGTAGTCGCCCGAAGCTTCCTTTTGAGGGAACTTTAGAAAAATGAAGCGCCATGTATGTTTTCACACCAGCAAGTCACTTTATTGCTGGTGGGAGATTAGTAATTCATAGTGTGAAGATTTGTCGCGGGGGACTAATCTCCCCATCAGTGCTGGACCAAACTGACCGTGCACCCTAGACTGCCTGAAGGACTTACCATGAGGAATTTCTCTTGAATCATACATGTTATTCATATTACAGGTATATGGTATAGCTTGCAGAGTGAAAGCAGTCCTTGAGAATCATTTCTGTTCATGAGAAGATGCAAATAGTGCTGTGGGGTTGGTGAATTTTCGAAACTTGGGACATGCTCAAGGGCAAACATCTTTTGGTACTGAACTAAAATGGGAACTATCCCTGAGAGTTAGGGAAAACTGCCACTTATGCAATCAGAACATTGTATTTCTTTTGCCTTTCCTCAACACTATCCTTTATGGTTAACAGACTTACCCTTTTCTTTTAATAAACCCATATTGGTTAACTTGTCAAATTTCAACTAGGCTTGCCAACTGTAGAAAAATACCAGCAATGATGAATGGGAAATGGGCTGGATAAATTTACAAGCAAATACATTATGTTTTGATGTAACCAGAGTCCCAGTACATTTAATAGCTAATTCTAGCAATGTTTCTCAAAGCCCATCCAAAAACATATAGGGATGAGGAATTTCTATGTAACCAGAGTCCCAGTACATTTAGTAGCTAGTTCTCTAATGTTTCTTAAGAATTAATGTAGGTGTGTTTGGTTAAAGCCTATCGGAGTCTCACAACAGTTAATGGCTATAGATATGCCTATGAAATTATACTGAAAGAGCAATTAAAAGAATTCACACCAAGGGCAAGGGTTATTTCCATGATAAATTATTTTATAGTTTATCTCATAAAATTGTATGGGCGAGATTCAATTTAAGGAGAAAATACTTTTCTCCTTATTCAGTTCCAGTTTTTTCCCATAGAAAATGTAGAAAACAGTGCAAAGTTTTTCTCATTCAATTGCATATGGCTCTATGGGAAAATCTGGAATTGAATTAGGAGATTAGCTTTTCTCATTAAACTCAATCTGGCTGTAAGTCTTTGAGGCTATTTGAGGAAGTTTCTGCATATGTAACAGAAAAATTGATTTTCTTAGAATTATCATTATTCATCAGCACAGCAATGTGCAGCACAAGGACATAATATTGATCTCTTTTTTTACCTTTGTCCTTGGGGAGGAACCAGTTGCTTCATTCTCTTCATAAGTTGTTGGTCTGACTGGTGAAACTGCAACAATCTCCTACAGAAATACACCCAGGAACAAGTTTAGGAAATTCAGATGGCAAAAAGTAAAAAAAATGATTAAAAGTATTTCAACTTTGTTTATTGTACCTGTCTTCTAGGAGAAGTTTTAGGCTTACTGAGTGACCCATTTCTGGTTTCCTTGTCTTTTACAACCAGAACATCTTCCTATAGAGTAAATGTTGCAAAAATAAAAAAAAAATAAAAAATAAAAAAAAAAATAACTGCAACACAGTAATAAAAGTCAGAACCTATGTAATATATCATTGTATTTATTAAAGTAATCTAATTTACTATAAGTGAGCAGAGTGCAAGGTGTAGAAACAGGGGGAAATTAGCAAACAATTTACCAATAATTTACCTTTCCCTGTATTTGCACCTTTAACGGTCAGTGACTGTCACTATCACTAATATTGTTAGTCACTATCAGTGGGCCATGGGCAACCTTATGTACCCCTTACTGTCACACCATTCCACATGTGTTAAAAGGAGTGCAAAGCACATTAGAGTACATTTCAGAGCCCCGTGGTCATCATGTAAACAATTTCTAATCATCCAGCATTAATCATTGCATATTTTATGGTATAAAGTATACCAAAATATATTGCCAATTAATTCATTAGTTTTTCTTATTTATTTTACCTTAGTTCCAGGAGCAGTAGGCTTATCAAATCCCCAATTCTTTGTTTCCTTGGCTATTTCATCCACAACAAATTTCTATTAATAATAAAACAGAGTTCAACAGACTGATAAAAATGATCTCATGATTAATCTGTTGCACTAAACACATTAAGAGAGAAATATTAAAATTGTAGATTGCAATTTTGCAGCAAGAAAACCTTTTTTCGATAAGTCACAAAAAAAAAAAACATGATCAAAAATAAAAAAATAACACACACCAAAACACCACCTAAAACACGCTAGTATGATCTAGAATAGGAAGTGTATTCAAGATTTTTCATAGATATGAAAACCATGACAAAATAAGATAGAGGGAAGTCATGATTATGCAGTTTTTTTAAACTGAGATTTTCAAATTTTGATAAACATGCCCCTATGTGAGAACTGATGCCAACTTATTAGTCACTACAACACTAAAACTATGTGTACTTTAAGCAGGCATCCTTCTTGTGCTATTCAAAATTGAATCAATGGCAATCTATTGAGTGAACTGCAAATTTAATATATTTATATATGTGCAAGTGTCTTTCCTAGTAATTCTAGGGATAAAAAAATCATGATTTTATATTTACATCTCTGCACCTGCTAAGATGAGCAGAGTAAGAATGATTAAAGCAATGGCATTTTTTTGCATGCAGGAAATCACTCTCTATGCAGATGAGATGACAAAACTGCATGGCTGCCTAATTAAATGTAAATGTGAAATATTTGCTTAATTACATGAAAATGTGGAATGGAGCATTTCTGAACAACTTAATGATAGAAATGTTTTACATATGGCGATTTTCAACATCCATACAATGTTATTTTTCAGTCGTTTTGTCCCCCACTGCCCTTAAACATAGATAATTTAATTGCAGAAAGAAACACCAACAGTAGCCTTTGGCCCCAAATTATTGTTTAAAAATGGATATCATTGTTTTGTACAGTCTGGAAACTATTGTTACCGCTTGACCACTGCAAAAAAAATTGAATCAATGTACCATATGGAAAACAACAAGTTAAATAGCATTTTGTTATGCAAACACTGTTTCAGATACCTTAATGTGTGTGGGATTTCAAAATGCTTTCTTTTAATTTTACCTTAGTTCTTGGAGAAATTGTAGGCTTATCAAATTCCCCATTTTTTGCTTCCTTGGGCATTTCATTTTGAATATCTTCCTAATATGAATACAATGAAAAAAAATTGGTTGAACAATGAATCAAACCTTTCTGTGATAATGCCTTTACAATAAACAACCTAAAAAAAGTGAGAAATTTGATCTCTGTCAAAAGATTTCTTGTGTCTGTAATTCATCTGCCAGAGACACGCAGCTCGCAGCTCTCTCTTGCTCCCCCCTCCCTGAAGAATGTTAAGAACTCACTCCCCCCTTTAGGAATGTGGATCTGAGCCAATCAGCAGGAAGCTGACTCATAGGGGCACATTTACTAACCCACAAATTCGAATCCGAATTGGAAAAATTCCGATTGGAAAACGAACATTTTGCGACTTTCGTATTTTTTTCGTTTTTTTGTCGCCTTTACGACTTTTTTCGGAAATTGTCGCGACTTTTTCGTAACCATTACGACTTGCGCGAAGACGCAAATTTTTCGTAGCCATTACAATTCGCTCCTATCTTGTCGCGACTTTTTCGTATTGAGCGCTCGTAAGCGGCGGGCGAAACTTTCAGACTTAGCATGATTTTGGAAGCCTCCCATAGGACTCAATGGCACCCTGCAGCTCCAACCTGGCCCAAGAAAAGTCACCATACTGAAGCTTGAATGAATCTGAATCTTTCGTACTCGGCGCGAAAGCTGCGAAAAAGTCGCGACTTTTCGCGCAAGTCGTAACGCTACAAAAAAATTGCAACATTTTGCGCAGCATTCGGAATGGCTACGAAAAAGTTGCGACAATTTTCCGAAAAATCGCAAAATACCGATCATTACGAAAAAACCGCAATCGGACGCATTCAGCCGTTCGTGGGTTAGTAAATGTGCCCCAAAGTCTTACAAACTGAGCATGTTCACTTGGTCTGGGTCTCCGTGCAGGAGTGAGGCATTATGGAAACTGTCTTTACACAGCTCAGCGTTTTTTCTTTCTGTTTAGCTTCCGATCATCTGAACAGGTGAAATATGGGGAAACTTAAGGGCACTGAGACAACTGAAGGTAAGCCTGCAGCTTGAGATTACCGTAACTCTTTATTAGCCTTTTCTTCTCCTTTAAACATGTTGGGGGTCATTTCTAAAATTATTCGCACAGCAACATATTTGCCCTGCCTGTGTTCACATTTATAAAGCTGGACAAGACTGGTACATATAATGTGCAAACATAATTGCAAATTTTTTATTCACAGTGCGAAAGTTTTTAAATATGGTATATTCGCAAATTGTGAATATTTATGCGCACACTCTGCATGGCGGAAAAATGTTCACTAAACTGATTTTGCAAAATTGAGACATTTTATTCGCAAAGCAAGAATTGGTGCAATAAACACGCAAACCACAATCTCATTTGCAAATTTGTGTGCACAATTTGCATTTCACTGCGATTCGCAAGAAAAGGAGACAGGAACTGCAGTGCAAGATTTAACCATTTAAGGGAAAAAATACACAAAACAACCATTTGCAAATTTTTTTTTTCTGAGCTAACTTTATAAATGACCCCCAATGTGACATCTCAAAACACATTGCCAGTTACTTTAGCAGTTTTGCTTATTTTATTTTTCCTTAGTTCTTGGAGAAACTTTGGGCTTAGTCACTGCCTCATTCTTTGTCTCCTTGGCTATTCCAAACAGAACTAATTCCTATGTAAGGATTACAATTAGAAAAACAGTTCAGTGAATACAGACTGAAATGATATCCAATTATTTCTCTGCAGTACATTTATTTAAAAGTTTTGAAATTTCAGATTTTGTGCACCTTTTCTACAAAATCCCAGCTGAATGAGCTTGTGTCAAAAAAGTGGTTATATTTTCCCTAAAGTAATTATTTTACAGTATTTGGGGACAATGCAACAGTCCTCAAGGACATATGTATGTTTACCTGCATTTTATTCCCATCCAGTCTTTTTTTAAAGGGTAACTAATACTGCATTTTGGGACTTAATGCAATAGGGGTGGTTATTTACTAATCTACTATAGTTTCAGAAATACAGAAAGGATGCAGTGTGTAAAGCACATGTTGTAATGTAGCTAGTTCAAGATCTGATGGAATATCCCAGTGGCCCAAGGCCAATGAATGGATCATATAGCAGATAAGCAGCGAATGTTGCCTTGTGTATGGCTTTCTTTAGACACAGATGGAACGGATAGCAGAAGGACAATGAAAGAAGCCCAAAAAGCACCCCCACAGGCCCACTAAATCTTACAGCAGCCCCTCCAGCAAATGCCAGAATCTACATTCTGCATCTGGGTCTGGCAATGGCTAGTTACACCACTGTTTAAAACCATACATTGTTTAATATAGTTCAGTATGAAATAATATATCTCAGTATGTCTGCTATGCCACAATGTATTGTCAATTTAATTTAAAAGTTCTGCTTTTTTATTTTACCTCAGTTCTTGGGGTGGTATTAGGCATATCTATTTCCCCATTCTTTATTTCATTGCCGAATACATCATCCTATAAAGTGAATACAATGAAAAATCTAGGTTAAATCGACAATGATTCAAATATGTACAGGCAGATCATTATAGTTCACTGCAGACATCTTTGTTATATACCAAACAGTTCAAAAAATAATAATACAAAAATAAGCACCGTCTTTGAGGCCACTGGGAGCAACATCCAAGGGGTTGGTAAGCAACATGTTGCTCACGAGCCACTGGTTGTGGATCTCTGCTCTAGAGCATAGGCATGAGCCTGCACAGCTTTCTGCTCTCTCTCTTCTCCCCCCACCCTGCTGTAAACTGAGCCCAGAAATATAATCCAGCCAGAAACTGGAGTAAAGGGAAGTTACATCAAACCAAGCTAACATGGCAGCTGCTATCTTAAATGAACAGAAAGAGCTTCTAGGGCTGTTTACTCAGGTATGGTAAAAGCACTCTACAGAATAAATATAGCTTTCTAGCTTGCACTATTGTGGCTAATCTATTGGAAATAGATAGTAGTAGTAGCTTTGCTTTTCTGTTAAAAAATAATTTAATACACAGAGATTTAACATGTGGTAGGAAGAGGATGGCTGAGTTGAAACTCTACTGTATGTATCCAGTGCTTCTTAATTTTGTTTTATCTGTTCAATCCATCTTTAGACTATATGGGTGAAAATTTCCTCCAAAATTATCAGAGTTCTGGCAAACTTTTTTTTTTCCCCATTTCCATGGACCATATGTTTTTTTTTTTCCAATTCTGCTAATAAAAAATATATTTATAAAAATTAAATATTTTTGGGATTCTTGGGATAGGGCTATACTCAAGAATTGCCCTTGGTCCATGATTATTGTCTTATTAATGCTTATTGGTGTTTTTATGTGGTTTAGGTCATCCTTTCCCTCTGCTGTAAATGGAGTCAATTCAGTCAACGGAAATCTGCTAGTACATGAATTTCATAATGCAACGTATCCATTAACAAGCATTAATTAATTAAAAATGTAGTGTTTAAATTCAGCATTGCAAAATATATAATATCTATCAAGTATTTAATTAACCTTTCTTCTTGGAGAAAGTTTATGTTTTTCAAATCCACCATTCTTTGCTTCCTTCACTACTGCATCCAAAGCATCTCTCTAGGAAGTGAATGACAGATTATTTCTAGTTAAGGCACCAAATCTAAGTTTTAGCATGGCACAGTGCATGTTACCACCACCATTGTTAGGTTAGTAGGTCTGAGCAATTTTTCAACCAGAAATTCTCTAGTGAGCATTTTCACTGTGTGCTGGGGAGTGTGCTGGAGATAATTGTGCAAATATGTCAGGTTGGCAATTAAATCACTGGTGCTATATTAGTCTAAAACTGGCAAGAGCCTGTAATTGTTAATTGATAATGCAAAGCAGAAAAATTATTGGTATAACAACTGTAGGCTGAGGGCCTCTTATTCCCTTGGTAGATAATGTAGTCAACTAAAATCTTCCTGTTAAACAACAATTTATTGTGCAAAGCATGCAGCATGAAACATGTATGTGGCATTCCAAAATGCATTACAACTTTAATTAATGTTTATATGGGGATTAGATGAGCCTAAATTTATATCCAATTTATATAATTTGTAACATTTATCCATGTAGGCATTCATGCTTTGTCTAGATAAATAAGCCTGAGTGAACTCCAATTTGTAGGTCAAATAGTCATGTCAACAGGATATGGCTTTACATAGGACTTAATATTATTAAAGAGATACTGACACCAGAAATGAAAGCCTTTTTAAATCTATAACACTGTCTTTGCACAAGCTTTATAATTTTGCCATGAAATTATTTGCCCAATGCTTTTACATTACCAGACATCCCATGTTTCTCTATGAGGGGGCAGCCATATTTGTATTGTAGGAGTCCGTTAGCATTAGAAGCTATAACTGACAGGCTGAGAAGAGACAGTCAGGTTGGCAGAACAGTCAGGTTTAGGAACTTTAACTAACAATTACTTACAGAAGCAGCCCTATCGGCGAAAAATGATCAACATAACATATAGGTAACTTTTTATGTAGATTCATAATTTAAAAAGTAGTTTTTTTTCGTGTCAGTATCACTTTAATATTAGTATTAATATACTTCACAATATAAAATACACATAATACATTATATACTTCACAATGTACACACACAAAACAAACACAAACAATTGCAAAAACTCCAGTGAGGGGGAACAATATATGTCATAGGTGCTCTTTAGTGTGGAGATTTACCTTTCTTCTTGGAGAAGCTACTTTAGGCTTATCGAATCCTCTGTATGTTGGTTCAACTACTGCATTCATAGTATTTTCCTAGGAAGTGAACAGAGAAGGAAAATAAATAGCTCTAGATTTTTTACCTGTAATAAATTACTGAAAAAACTAGCTTTTGTGTAATCTAAGCTTATACATATATATTATATATATCATTTTTTTTTTTTTTTGTCATAACGACAATCCCTCCCTTTGCCTTTTGGTAGGAACAGTCAGGGGCACTCTGGCCATGAGGAGAGTTGAAAAACTCGTCTCAGGAAGCAGCACCCCCAAAGTTACCAAGGACGGCAAAAATGAACTGGGGGGGGGGGGGTGAGCATCGCAGGAGCCACCTCAGGACAGCTCCTGGGCCAGAAACACCCCTGGGAACAGCCATGTGCTAGGGTGAAAAAACTAAAAATATATGCAAATATACAGGACTGCAGTTCCTGGTAGGAGGGGGTTTTCAGTAAGGGGAGGGGTTTATGACCCCCTATTTCGCATGCATCCTATAGCATGCACAAAACTGCAGGTCACCAACTATTCCTTAGGGGGAGGGCCCTGAAAATTTTTTGCTTGGGCCTCCTTAAATATGCTCTTGACCAAGATAATAGTAGAAATGCCAAGTAAAGACAAAAAAAACCCAAATACAGGCATTTTAATAACCGCTAAAAATTACTGCATATAATCTTAGAATAATTCAGTCTGTAGAATCCTTAGTAGGGGCAATAAACCTGTAAAGAATCTCGGCAGTGCCCTGCGTGTTGCATTATTATTTTCTGTTCTCAAATATCTGCTTCAAAATCTGGAAACCTTAACATACAATGTATCAATACGTATATTATACTAAATATCGCAGAGATATGGCAGGCTCACCTTTGCCTGTGGAGAATGATAAGGAACCTCTCTTGTCTCCAGACACTCTGGAGAGTTAGTCTGATCCACAGTATATTTCTAAAGATAAAGTCATAATAAGACTATGAGATAAACACAGAAAACAAAGCAGATCTGAAACATTAAATCAAAGGTGTATCATGCAGATGTTTTTTGCACTGCAGTGAAAAACAAACAAACATTCTCAAACAAACGCAACATTACTGGGTGCTTCCTTAGGGAGGGATTATGTCATGGGTTTTATGGTGTAATTTTTATTTCTAAATTACACTCTCTTACAATTCACTCTACCACTGCGGATTTTTTTCTTGAACCAACAAATGTATTTTTTTTCTAGCTAAAATATTGGTGTGTAGGCAGCCATCTCAGTGTATTGTGCCTGATTCTGAGCTTTCAGAAGGAGCCAGCACTATAGAATAGAAACGCTTTTAGATAAACTATTGTTTATACTACTCAATGTAATTGGAGGAGTCATGACTTGTCTGAGCAGGACTTGGATTTTTACTATTAATTGATATTCTCACATCTACCACTCGATGGGGAATGGGAGCATTTTTAGCAATACAGGTGTCTTGCTACCTTCCTATTATTCTTCTGATCAGCTGCTGGGGGAGAAGGGGGGGCCAATAAAACTTGCAGCGCAGCAGTAAAGAGAGACTGACGTTTATCAGAACACAAGTCACATGGCTGATGGCACCTGGAATGTAACATATCAAGGCCCATGTCAATTTTCAAAATTAAATACAAAAAAAAATCAGTTTGCTCTATAAAAAATAGATTTCAATGCAGACAGAGATCTGCTGAAGCAGCACTGATGCAATTTGAAAAAAAAGAACCCCTTTAGGACAACTATATATTTTCTATATATAATGTAAAAAGAGAATAATATATTTTCCATACAAATATTGAATGTGTTAGTCAAATGCTATATATACAGTGGCTTGCAAAAGTATTCGGCCCCCTTGAACTTTTCCACATTTTGTCACATTACAGCCACAAACATGAATCAATTTTATTGGAATTCCACGTGAAAGACCAATACAAAATGGTGTACACTTGAGAAGTGGAATGAAAATCATACATGATTCCAAACATTTTTTACAAATAAATAACTGCAAAGTGGGGTGTGCGTAATTATTCAGCCCCCTTTGGTCTGAGTGCAGTCAGTTGCCCATAGACATTGCCTGATGAGTGCTAATGACTAAATAGAGTGCCCCTGTGTGTAATCTAATGTCAGTACAAATACAGCTGCTCTGTGACGGCCTCAGAGGTTGTCTAAGAGAATATTGGGAGCAACAACACCATGAAGTCCAAAGAACATCCCAGACAGGTCAGGGATAAAGTTATTGAGAAATTTAAAGCAGGCTTAGGCTACAAAAAGATTTCCAAAGCCTTGAACATCCCACGGAGCACTGTTCCACTGATCATTCAGAAATGGAAGGAGTATGGCACTGTAAACCTACCAAGACAAGGCCGTCCCCCTAAACTCACAGGCCGAACAAGGAGAGCGCTGATCAGAAATGCAGCCAAGAGGTGACTCTGCAGCCAAATGGTGACTCTGGGGGAGCTGCAGAGATCTACAGCTCAGGTGGGGGAATCTGTCCATAGGACAACTATTAGTTGTGCACTGCACAAAGTTGGCCTTTATGGAAGAGTGGCAAGAAGAAAGCCATTGTTAACAGAAAACCATAAGAAGTCCCGTTTGCAGTTTGCCACAAGCCATGTGGGGGACACAGCAAACATGTGGAAGAAGGTGCACTGGTCAGATGAGACCAAAATGGAACTTTTTGGCCAAAATGCAAAACGCTATGTGTGGCAGAAAACTAACACTGCACATCACTCTGAACACACCATCCCCACTGTCAAATATGGTGGTGGCAGCATCATGCTCTGGGGGGGCTTCTCTTCAGCAGGGACAGGGAAGCTGGTCAGAGTTGATGGGAAGATGGATGGAGCCAAATACAGGGCAATCTTGGAAGAAAACCTCTTGGAGTCTGCAAAAGACTTGAGACTGGGGCGGAGGTTCACCTTCCAGCAGGACAACGACCCTAAACATAAAGCCAGGGCAACAATGGAATGGTTTAAAACAATACATATCCATGTGTTAGAATGGCCCAGTCACAGTCCAGATCTAAATCCAATGGAGAATCTGTGGCAAGATCTGAAAACTGCTGTTCACAAACGCTGTCCATCTAATCTGACTGAGCTGGAGCTGTTTTGCAAAGAAGAATGGGCAAGGATTTCAGTCTCTAGATGTGCAAAGCTGGTAGAGACATACCCTAAAAGCCTGGCAGCTGTAATTGCAGCAAAAGGTGCTTCTACAAAGTATTGACTCAGGGGGCTGAATAATTACGCACGACCCACTTTGCAGTTATTTATTTGTAAAAAATGTTTGGAATCATGTTCACTTCTCACGTGTACACCACTTTGTATTGGTCTTTCACGTGGAATTCCAATAAAATTGATTCATGTTTGTGGCTGTAATGTGACAAAATGTGGAAAAGTTAAAGGGGGCCGAATACTTTTGCAAGCCACTGTATGATTTTCAAGCTGCCTAGCAAACTTTTGATTTGCTTTGCAATGTTTGCTTTGGGCGTAATTTCTTCCTGCGTGTTTTGTTCCTATGTGTCTGGTACTGAACAAAATAAAGTAAATTGCTAATCAGTGCTACTGTACAGGTCAAACATTAAGCCAGGCTTTAAATTAATGTCTGAAACAAGGATTGTTCTCTCACCTAAATAAATAAGGAGTGCTGCAGCATTCAAACCTCCAGCAATGGAACTGTTGCAATTATACTTCATATTTGCAATCAATAAGACATAGACAGCTTAACATTTAACACATTATATGCAAAAATACTTTGCTGCATGTTGCCAGTAAAATTAGTGTTCAACATAGAACTGTAAAACCAAAAAGGTTGCAAGCTCATTCTGAAGCACTATAGATTTTACAATCCCTGACATTTAGATTTTAAAACTGTATCAATCATCAGTTACTTAGCAGTGAACTTTTTTTTAATGCATCTATTATCATTTTAACAAAGTTTAGCTTCTTCGCCAAAATAGATAGTTGTGGCTGACAACACAAGTGAGCATTGGCGTGAAAATGCTAAAGTATGGATTTTGCAAGGAAATGTGCTGTGTATGCCCTGACAGACTGATTCCATGCCTGTCAACACACATATTCAGAAACAGACGGCAGCAGATCAGCTGTCTCCACTGGTGTATATAACAAGGGGAGAAAACAACCCATCTGCCATTAGACTAAGGGGTCCATTTACTTGCATTCATATTTTTTTCATTTTCATGAATTGTGGTTTTTAGCACTAAAAACTGTGGATTATACCAATATCTTAAAGCTTTGAGGTCATGTAGAAGTAAATGGACACTGTCCTCAGGGGCGGGCCAAGCCGTCCGGGAGCCCTAGGCAACCCGGTCGGCCACCTCGCCCCCTCCGTTGGCGACCATGCGCAGTTGGGGGAGGTGCGATGCAATGGCAAAGTAGGGGAACTAGTGGTAGGCAACAGAGGCTTCTGCCTGGCGCCCCCTAATCATTGCGCCCTAGGCAGTTGCCTCTTCTGCCTACCCCTAGTTCCGGGGCCCTGACTGTCCTAGGCAAATTGTAACCATCTAGAGGTTTTTGTTTTTTTAATTTGTAAGCGAATGAAAATTCTTACGAAAAAAATTTAGGTTTTCATTCTCTTTGGTTTTTCTTTGCCATTTTAATGTTTGTGCTTTTTATAATGGGATCTTTTGATAAATGACTAGACATTCGTAGCTTAGTAGCATAAGTAGGTAGTAACATGGCAGTGCACAAGCAAATAGGAGAAGATGGGCTCAGTGGTGCTTCGAGTTAAAGCAGAACCAAAGTGACCATATACGCAGAGATCCACTTGTTTGATAAGCTGATCTATGGTGGGCAATATTGGGCTGATCCAATCATTTGGCCCTAGAAGGAGCCCCATACAGGGGCAGATAAGCTGCTGAATTGGTCTAAAGGACTCAAATCAGCAGCTTATATCTGCCCGTGTATAGCTTAAGTCTATCAACTTTATTGTCAAGTTTTGGTCATGGTGTGCACCAAGAACAATATAGAGAATTTCCGATGCCCAAAATATATCACCGCAGTACTGAGTATCTCACCTTTATATGTGGGGAACGAGAAAGAGTTTCTTTTTCTTCAATACACAGAGGGTGAAAATGTTGGTCTGGATTATATTCCTGAGGAAACAAATATTTTTTCCCATACTTATATCACATAATAATATGGGGAACTGACACACAGCTTTACTAACTACACAACATAAAACCTATAGATAAATGAGAAACTTGCAAGTAAATAAGAAAAACTTGGAACAGGACCTAGAAGTCATGCACATTGCCAGCATGAATACATGAAGATTTAGAAAAAACAACCTCTGTAAACTTTACAATTTCAATTCCCAGCACAAAAACGAGTTACAAAAAGTGATTTGTTCTGCTAGATTAAATTGGGACATATTTATCAAGCTGTGTAAAAAAACGAAGTAAGAACACACCACACATCACCACATTTAACTCTAATCTACACTGAGTAAAATCATGTGTATTTATCAAACGGTGTATTGAATATAAAACTAAAGTAAACTTCTTATAAAAATTACTCAGGTTGTCCATTGACTAATGTAGTAAAATTACCGGTGTAAATCCAAATATACACTTTAATACATAGCACACTAATTTGAAAAATTACACCACTTTTTACACCCCCCTTATAGGCCAGAGTCACACACAGCAGATCATCCGCATTATGCTGCGTTTCACGCTGAGAATATTCCCTTCTCTACTTACAGTCTGTAATTGTTTAGCCTGTGCATAAGATCGGGTATACACAAGATTCTGCTTGCTGTGATTGTGAATCCCAAGACTGAAGGAAACAAAATTTAAATATAGTGCAAGTAAAGTTTATTTTGCTCAGCTAACACAATAGGTCATCTTAAATGGAACACAGCAGTTTTTCTCCACTGGCATATTTTAGCCAGCAGAGAAGAGCTTCAACTGCTTCTGCCTAAAAAGTCAGAATGCTAGAAATCCCTCTAGTGAGGGTTGGTAGGTAAAGAACCTCCAGAATTTGGTTGAGTATGGGATCCCTTATCCAAAAATCTGTTATCCCAAAAGATCTGTATTACAGAAAGTCCACCCCCTATAGAGTCAATGTTTAGAAATTTTAATTGTTTACTTATTTCCTTTGTTTTAATAAAAGAGTACATTGTACTTGATCCTAACTAAGCATAATGAATCAATATTGGTGGGTTTAGTTAATGTTTAAATCCTTTTTAGCATATGGTATGGTGGATCCAAATTACAGAAAGTATCACTTACTTGGAAAACCCCAGGTCCCAAGTAGTCTTTATAACAATTGCTATACCTGTATTTTTCAGGTAGTTTATCTAGCAATCAACGGTACAAAGAAGTTTTGGACTCATCAATGCTGGCTGAAATATGCCGATAGCGAAGATGCTGCATGTGCCTTCAGCCTTTGCAATACTTTACTTGCTACAAGTTTTTTTTGCCAATAAATGAATATGTCATAGGTGGGGCATTGCTTAAAAAAATCTGCATGTACAAAGTTTTATGTAAAAACATTCAACTTACTTTTACTGTAATAATTCTTGCCGTTTCTTCTGGTAGCTGAGCTTTTTTTATGGCCTCACATTCAAAGAATTTAGTATAATCTTCTAGCAGCCTTTCCATGATCTTGTTACATATGTTCTGCTGCATCATACATTCTGGCCCTGGGGAGACACTGGGGAAAAAAAGAAACATCCACCTTAGTTGTGGAACCATAATCTGCACATCTATTTTTAACAATGTTCATTAAACTGACACTTCTATACACTGTATTGTATTTGTACTAGCAAAATGAGTTAGGGGGGTGGTTTGTACAAATAAGGGTTATTTAAACTGGAAATGAAGGTGTGTTTACCCTTACAACCCTGTTTTTATTCACAGTATGCAACTTTTGAACTGTCATATGCTTATTATGTTTGCTAGATAGATCATATTAAAATGATATCATATCATAAGATCTATGGAGTCCTTGGGCAGGCTGGTAACCATAAACATCTCATGAAAGTTCACCTGGCCCAAAGGTCTCCAGCTGAACAGCTTTGCTTTTGGAAAACATATTCATCCAAAAAAGTGTTTACAGCTCTTATAACAAGAATCACCTTGAACCATGTAAAAGCCAATCCTTCTTTAAAGCAGTTTGACTTTGTCAGTAGCATGAAATGTGCTGAAGTTATGTTTGTCCCCAGCTGGACAGTTTGACACACAAGTGACAAACAAGAGACACACTGTTTTGGTTTTCACTACAGCCCACTAAATTACTCAACTGACTTATGTATACAAACAATTGATGGTGGTTAAAAGCAAAGCAGTCTAGAAAGATCACCAAAATAACTATTCAAAATCCCAGTAGAGCCATGTGTGTCTAAGATGTAAATTGACATTAAAAAAAACAGGCTAAAGCTAAGCTTCAGAGTGCAATTAAAGACTGTCTACAAATAAGGCCACAGAGTAGATTAAAAACAGAAAATACCAGAAGAGTAGGTGATACCTTTTATTGGCTAAGTAGATTTTAAAATGGCTGTACTGGCAAAAACTGTACCATACTAGTTGTAATCTATCCAGTAATGCAATGCATCATTAGTTAGGAAACCAATTCCCTTTTTCTGCAATAAACATTCTTAAGTATTTAAAACAATCCTTTTTTTTCTGTAAATCCAGTTGTAAACTGGTAACTTTGAAACTGAAGTAAAGGAGTAAAGGGTGGTATATTTTCACCCAGGTACACTCCCATTTAATGCTATTCACCAGTCTTATCCGATACACAGTACCATGCATGTACAAACGTAACAATTCCATAATGTGCGAGTGCGTGCTTGTGTGTGTGTGTGTGTGGGGGGGGGGTACTCTTATATCCCATTAGGACCACACCCCTCCCCTCATGGTTTTGGATTAAAATTTGGTTTGATTGGCCTTACACTAACTGAGAAGAATGCTCCAGTAAGTACAAACCCATATTTTTATCATATGCCAGGATAAAATATTTATGTTTAATAGCTATCTTGTAAACACATTCTGACATTTTAATTGTAATTTATGCCAAAGGACCAAATCTTTATATGTGCAATGGAAGCAGGAACATGCTAACTATAATGTAAGATATAATAGAAAACCAATACCTCAGGCTGACATTTTTATATTCCGCTCTTTGAAATTTAAGTGTTGTTAATTTAACATTAATTAAATGTAAGCTATGTACACATGTACCAGCACAATATCATGGGTGTGGGCCAGTGTGTGTTTTTTGAAAGCAGTGTTCTCATTAAATGTGTACAGAAATAGAAATTTCAAACAATCATTTCTTTTTCAAAGAGGCCAAGTCAGTGAAGTAATAGAAATTATTTTTAACTATTGGTGAAATAAAGTAATAAAGGGAAAGCATAGCATTCATAGAATGTTTATTTTACAACGACTTTTTCTCTGAAAGTAAAGATGAGTGTATAGATATTGTGTTTGTCTATTATACTTTTTATTAATGTTTGCACTGAGAAAAGTGAAACAATTATGATATACAAAGTAACTTCGGAGCTCTATACAAGCACTCTGACTTCAGCCTTATTGCTTCATATTGTCATGGAAAAATTATATTTTACAATAAGGGTAGATATTTTTTGTGCAGGTTGAACCACAACCTGCAGCAGCCAGTTAGGTGGGATAGGGTTAAAAGTTGGGTAAAAGTTGAGTAACCATTGTGGGTTTGGGTTGGGTGCAGGTCAGACTGGGGAAGTACAGTCTTCCTCTACTCCTGAAGTTTCCCTGTCCTGCACAGAGGTAGTGTACAGAGCGGAAAGACACAGGTATGATCTGGGCCAATTAGCCAATTACTTTTTTTTTTTCATTTCAGCCAGAAATCACTCTGCAAGATGGCATTCCCACATGATTTCAATATATTCCAGACTATTTCATTTGATGACCCAACTCTGTCTTTCTGGATTAAAATAAATGGCTTTATCTGTTTCTTTTATCAAATCTGCCACACAGGGCTGATTCTTGGCCTGCATATAAGCTCAGGCTGAAAATCAGCCAATCCGCTGGCCTTCGGCTGCTCCGGTGTCTGCACTCACAGAAATTGCGTGGGCCTGGATTCAGATACAAGCAGAATTTTGTGTGGTAACAACCGTGAGTATTTTTTGCATATTAGCTACTAATTTTGTTACAATAAACAGAAATATCAGGGTGGCCACTTTCATCCTTACAGTGGAGGAAATAATTATTTGACCCCTCACTGATTTTGTAAGTTTGTCCAATGACAAAGAAATGAAAAGTCTCAGAACAGTATCATTTCAATGGTAGGTTTATTTTAACAGTGGCAGATAGCACATCAAAAGGAAAATCGAAAAAATAACTTTAAATAAAAGATAGCAACTGATTTGCATTTCATTGAGTGAAATAAGTTTTTGAACCCCTACCAACCATTAAGAGTTCTGGCTCCCACAGAGTGGTTAGACACTTCTACTCAATTAGTCAACCTCATTAAGGACACCTGTCTTAACTAGTCACCTGTATAAAAGACACCTGTCCACAGAATCAATCAATCAAGCAGACTCCAAACTCTCCAACATGGGAAAGACCAAAGAGCTGTCCAAGGATGTCAGAGACAAAATTGTAGACCTGCACAAGGCTGGAATGGGCTACAAAACCATTAGCAAGAAGCTGGGTGAGAAGGTGACAACTGTTGGTGCGATTGTTCGAAAATGGAAGGAGCACAAAATGACCATCAATCGACCTCGCTCTGGGGCTCCACGCAAGATCTCACCTCGTGGGGTGTCAATGATTCTGAGAAAGGTGAAAAAGCATCCTAGAACTACACGGGAGGAGTTAGTTAATGACCTCAAATTAGCAGGGACCACAGTCACCAAGAAAACCATTGGAAACACATTACACCGCAATGGATTAAAATCCTGCAGGGCTCGCAAGGTCCCCCTGCTCAAGAAGGCACATGTGCAGGCCCGTCTGAAGTTTCCCAATGAACACCTGAATGATTCTGTGAGTGACTGGGAGAAGGTGCTGTGGTCTGATGAGACCAAAATAGAGCTCTTTGGCATTAACTCAACTCGCTGTGTTTGGAGGAAGAAAAATGCTGCCTATGACCCCCAAAACACCGTCCCCACCGTCAAGCATGGGGGTGGAAACATTTTGCTTTGGGGGTGTTTTTCTGCTAAGGGCACAGGACAACTTATTCGCATTAACGGGAAAATGGACGGAGCCATGTATCGTGAAATCCTGAACGACAACCTCCTTCCCTCCAGGGAAACTGAAAATGGGTCGTGGATGGGTGTTCCAGCACGACAATGACCCAAAACATACAGCAAAGGCAACAAAGGAGTGGCTCAAGAAGAAGCACATTAAGGTCATGGAGTGGCCTAGTCAGTCTCCGGACCTTAATCCAATAGAAAACCTATGGAGGGAGCTCAAACTCAGAGTTGCACAGAGACAGCCTCGAAACCTTAGGGATTTAGAGATGATCTGCAAAGAGGAGTGGACCAACATTCCTCCTAAAATGTGCGCAAACTTGGTCATCAATTACAAGAAACGTTTGACCTCTGTGCTTGCAAACAAGGGTTTTTCCACTAAGTATTAAGTCTTTTTTTGTTAGAGGGTTCAAAAACTTATTTCACTCAATGAAATGCAAATCAGTTGCTATCTTTTATTTAAAGTTATTTTTTCGATTTTCCTTTTGATGTGCTATCTGCCACTGTTAAAATAAACCTACCATTGAAATGATACTGTTCTGAGACTTTTCATTTCTTTGTCATTGGACAAACTTACAAAATCAGTGAGGGGTCAAATAATTATTTCCTCCACTGTATAAGATGAACATGCTGATGTCTTATGTAAACCGTATTAGACGCTAGTATGGAATCACTTTTACATAAATTGACAACTACTTTTCAAACTGAATTGTGAAAGTCAGCATTTTCGGAACTTTATAAAGAAATTTGGTACCTGAATAGATATTTTAGAAAACAAATATCACTAATATGATGTCAAGGCACACAACATCTTCATAAATAGAAAATAATTCCTGCTTGCCCAGGCCTCTCCTCTTTACATCTGCCTGGTGCTCAGCATTTATGTAATGTAATATGTAATTACAATGTACCCAAGTCCTTCACTGGTTTGTAAAAGATCATTACAAGCTAAACCTCATTCTGAAAAAACGCACCCTGAGATGTGGTTGTTCGTCTTTTGAAACTAAGAAAGACCTATTAAAGTTATTTAGAACACACATCTGGTGTACCCAGATGATGAACCTACAATTTTTTCCATATTTTGACAAAGACCACTATGCAGAAATGCTGAGATCAACTAGTCTGAGCATGCGACAAGGGGATTTACATGAGGCTATTGGTATTCACTAACTGATCCGTCATATGGCCCTAGCTTCTCGACCAAACTGGAGCTTACTCAGCTGAGATTTACAAAAACCTCATACATGTCCTTGAGTTTTTCTCCTCCATGTAGTACCAAGTAGTCCCAAATGCTTTCTAATACTGGGCATGGTTCTGGAGCATTGTGTGGGGTGTCTACTTCTCAACCTGCAGTGAGGGAGTGCAGAGACATGCAATTAAACTGGTAAAGGGGATGGAAGATTTAAACTATGAGGTTAGACTGTCAAGGTTGGGGTTGTTTTCTCTGGAAAAAAGGTGCTTGTGACACGAATACTCTGTACAAGTACATTAGAGGGGATTAAAGGCAGATAGGAGATGTTCTTTTTTCCCATAAAAACGATCAGCTCACCAAAGGCCACCCCTTTAGATTAAAGTAGGTGGTTTTACAAGTCCCACACCTTGTAAAACCAACTACTCTAATCTAAAGGGCTGGCCTCTGGTGAGCTGATCGTTTTTCAAAATTTTAGTGAGGTTGTGGAATGCCCTTCCTAGTGATGTTGTGACGGCAGATTCTGTTAATGCCTTTAAGAGGGGCCTGGATGAGTTCTTGAACAAGCATAGTATCCAAGGCTATTGTGATACTAAAATCTACAGTTCGTATTGATGTTGGTATATATGGTTTATGTATGTGAGTTTATAGATAGGTCAATATAGGTTTGTGTGTGCTGGGTTTACTTGGAAGGGTTGAACTTAATGGAATCTGGTCTTTTTTCAACCCTATGTAACTATGTAATTTACCCTTCCGCAATGATCACCTTTTTGCTAATTTCGTGAAATTTAATTACCCGTGCTCCTGGAGAAAAATTTCTTCAGCCCTCCACTTGGAGATTTTTCTTTTTTTCCTCTTCAACAGATCCAACAATTAGTCAATATTATAGATCAGTGCTGTCCAACTTCTGTTGTACCGAGGGCCGGAATTTTTCCGACCTACGTGGTGGAGGGCCGATAATGGAAGCCAGTTTTGACCACTCCCCTTTTTGAAACCGCACCCACTTGAAACCACACCCATGTTATCACATGACCATACCCATATTAATGGTTGTAGTACAGCAAAAACCTGCCATACTCTGCCTGCCCTACCCTGCCTTTGTGTGTGCCATACTCTGCCTTCCCTACCCTGCCTGTGTGTGCCATACTCTGCCTGCCCTACCCTGCCTTTGTGTGCCATACTCTGCCTCCCCTACCCTGCCTGTGTGTGCCATACTCTGCCTGCCCTACCCTGCCTGCGTGTGCCATACTTTCACTGTGTGTGCCATTCTTGGCTGGTTTGAGCCATACTTGGCCTGTGTGTGCCATACTCTGCCTTCCCTACCCTGCCTGTGTGTGCCATACTCTGCCTGCCCTACCCTGCCTGTGTGTGCCATACTTTCACTGTGTGTGCCATTCTTGGCTGGTTTGTGCCATACTTGGCCTGTGTGTGCCATACTCTGCCTTCCCTACCCTGCCTGCGTGTGCCATACTTTCACTGTGTGTGCCATTCTTGGCTGGTTTGTGCCAAACTTGGCCTGTGTGTGCCATACCTTGCCCTACTCTGCCTGTGTGTGCCATACTCTGCCTTCCCTACCCTGCCTGCGTGTGCCATACTTTCACTGTGTGTGCCATTCTTGGCTGGTTTGTGCCAAACTTGGCCTGTGTGTGCGCCATAGTCTGCCTGCCCTACTCTGCCTGTGTGTGCCATACTCTGCCTTCCCTACCCTGCCTGTGCGTGCCATACTCTGCTTGCCCTATGCTGCCTGTGTGTATGGCACACACAGGCAGCCTACAGTGACACAATGTTGGCACTGCTCCTACAGTCTGCACAATAACTATATATTAAAAAACTTTTTAATTGCAGTACCACCTCAGTATATGTTCTTTTTGTAGTATGCAGGGATTATTTGTGGGTTTCTACTGCTCCTGAGGTGTGAACAGGGGAACAATGGGGGTGATTACAGCATGAGCCTGAGGTGTGAACACTGCAGGGGGTGAACAATGCAGAGATTAAAAGGTGTGAACAACACAGTGGATTACATATTTAAACAATACAGCCTGATTACAGCCTGAATCTGAGGTGTGAACCATGCAGGGGGGGGGGGCAGTTAATCACAGTACTGATACCATTTAAAGCTTACACAAGAGTAAGCCATCAAAGCAGCCAGACAGGTGGGGGGCCACACAGAGGGGGGTCGCGGGCCGCCAGTTGGACAGCACTGTTATAGATGATGTAAATGCCTCCTATTCTCAGCTGTTACTTTTGACGCTTGATATTTATAAAGTGATTGACCTTTGTCTTGGTTTTATGTTTATTTAATATATTACCCAGATTTAATATATCTGGTGCCTTTATAGATGGACTCAAGGCTCTGTAAACTGGTCCCACTGCCTACAGTTAACTCTTTAACAAACTTTCTTCTCCCACTATGATTAGTAGGAAGACTCACCATGGATGTCTGTTATTGTTTGCTTTGGCCATTGAACCTTCCTTTGGCACAGATTATTCAAGCCAACATTAACATCTTATAAAATTAAATGTTTACACTGATGAATTATGTAGTCAACATATCAAAAACTAAAGCTTTGCCACTTAATATTCTATCTTTCCAGGTTAAACTCTTAGCACAATTTTCAATGGAAACAAGCATCTGTGGCCAAATTAGGAGTTAAAATTACTAAATCATAGCATCAACATTGCAACTACAGTATCTGTATGATTATTTTGCCCAAACTTGTATATCTCTTTTAATTTCTTATTATCTTTCCTCAACAAGGTGGACACAGAATAAATTGTAGCCAGCTACTTGTTACGGCAAAAAAATGCCAGAAAATACCATGCCATAACAAATGAATGCGAGTCATGTGAGGAAATAGATTAAAAAACTATTTTTAGTTAAATCAAGTATGTGAAGTCATGCTAATAAAAACTGATAACAAATCACAACAGACGCCTTCACAACAGTATGTGGCCATCAGTAAGACTAAGTTGTACAAAGGTCTTTTCTGCTAGTCATTTCTGGCAGATCCATCTAAATACTGGATTTTGCAAGTGCCTACACCACAGATAAATGTTCTGGAACAAATCACTGGTACAAAAGGGCATACAATGATTAACTGTCAAATGAGAAGCTTGTGAAACTGCAATTCATAATTGTATTACCGTAGCTCAGTGATCCCCAACTAGTGGCTCGTGAGCAATATGTTGCTCTCAGTGCCCCCAAAGCAGGGAGTTATTTCTTAATTCTTGACTTGGTGGCACGTTTTGGTTGAATAAAAACAAGATTTACTACCAAATAAAGCCCCCTGTAAGCTGATAGTTTGCATAGAGGCTACCCAATAGCCAATCTTAGCCCTTATTTGGCACCTCTGAACTTTTATGATGCTTGTGTTGCTCTCCAAGTCTTTTAACATTTGACTGTGGCTCACGAGCAAGAAAGGTTGGGGACCCCTGCCCTAGCTAGTGGTATACCTTAACATATGGAAAACTAAACAGGTAATAACTCAGAATCAATACTTAAGTTCATAAAGTAGTTTATAAACACTACCAATTAAAGGTTACAAGAAACAAGTCCTGTCAACAACTCTTTAAAAAAATAAATAAAATAAAATAAATCCTAGTTTTATAGTTTTTTATAGTACCTTATAGCTTCACTAATGGGAATCAGGAGAGCCGATTGCTTGTTTTGTTGATATGGGTTCTAAACATGCCCGATAAAATTGTCAGGCATCAAAATAAAGATAAAACATTGACATTAGTTCAACAATCCGCTGACCTTCAGAACTGACAAAGATGTTGTTTTCTCACTCCAAACCCTGTGAACTTGCTAAGTATACTAAAAGGCCAATTTATCAAGCTGTGTAATGTTTACACAAAACATATATAAAAAAAGTGGTGTAAAATAAAAGTGCTATTTATCAAGCAGTGTATTTCGACTTCCTCTTGATTTAATACCAACCATAACCATTTTAGAAATCAGCAGGCAGAACAAAGTTAAAGCCAGTAATATATAAGGCTGTGGAATTTAATTTACTGCAGAAATGTACACCATTGCTTTACAGCACCTCAGTGGTGAGATAACTCATTAAATTCAATAGGGCTCAGGAGAAAATCTTAAGTAAAAAGTGGCATAAAAATAGTGTAAAAAGTAGTGTAATTTAATCAAGGTTTCTTAAGATGGACAAGGGAAAGGCCAATAAAAAAAAAAAATCATATTTCAGAAACAAAAACATGAAACTGTTTTGACATACTTGTGTTTAGCTTGTGTTTGCAATTTTAAATGGCTGTAAACTCTATTTAAACTTATTTTCTGCTGTACAAAATACTGAACTATAAGGCATACAAAGACTTACAGGAAAGTCTACATGTTTGAAATGGAGAGAAAGTATAGGGCAACAAATGCTGCATGTTCAAAGTTGCCCAAATAAAGTTGTGGTTATTAAGCTTCGGCTGGTATGCAAAAACAGCAAGATCTTTTTCTGCAAAATTCAAGATGTCTTTATTGGGAACTTACTGGAAGCAGCTAGGTCCAAACACAGTTGCTAGATTATGAACATTCATTCGGTTCTCCCCACAATGCTCAACCACCTGGGTCAGAAAATGGCATAGATATTTTAATAGACTGTAATGTGAGTCAGGCAGTTGCTTCAGTAGGTCCTTTAAACTGCTCTCCCTCTGTGTGTCACTTCCACGGCCTGTAAGAAATCAGAGGCACTGTAAATAGAATTTATAAAGTACAGTCGACTCATAAAACATAAGCTAAATCATTGGAGTAAAAGGATAAACAGCTACATATTTTTTCAGAATGGCCACACTTCAGTAGGTACTGGACAACTTTGAAAGGACTGTCTGATATTCTCGGTGTAATAGCTTTTAAAATCAATGATACAGATAGCTTCCTAAAATTTATAAGTACCACAAGAACTATGGCACACGGGATGCATTCTTAGCCAAAACTACAGGCACCCTACTAGTTTTGTTCTTTGCATAGAGCATTAAAGGGAACTAATTCTAGCATTTGTAAGTGCCCAATCGCTATTTTATGCCAAATCTGATGAAGCGCTTAGATGCAACACATGATAGGACCGAGGAGCTTGGGGGCCATGGACCACTAAAAAACCTTTGTCCTTTCAGTGTTGATTTTTTTGAATTCTGGATACATGTATGATTTTTTGTGCACCAAATAAATGTGACACTGCCTGCTATTTGTATTACTATTGTTTCTTCAGGGTCTAGGGCAGTATACACACATTTATCAGGTGGCTTACTAAGTACTTGTTATAAAGGGAACAAGGGCTATTTGTGTAAGTGCCCAGTCACCATTTTATGCCTGAAATAAAACAAACCCAAATACCACTGTAAGGGTTAAAACACACGGGGCGATTAGTTGCCACGACTTTTAAAAAACTCGGTCATGGCGACTAATTGTGGCAATATAGCTGCCCTAGGTTAATATAAAAGTCACCACTATCAATCACGTGCCATTTGCAGCATGTTAATATTTCAAAATATCGCACCGACTAATCGCCTTGTGTGTCTTCATCCTAACTAGGATGAACTAACTAGTGAATTCTACTGCAATCTGAATGTCTCCTTTATTGGCAAGACCTTCTGTCAAACAACTCTGGAGCCACATATGTTATATACCGTATATACTCGAGTATAAGCAGAGTTTTTCAGCACCAAAAATGTGCTGAAAAATTAACCCTTGGCTTATACTCGAGTCGGACGAAATACACACTGTTTTTTTTTTAAAAAAAAAGCCTGACCTGCACAAGCCCCTTCCAGCTCCATTCCCGCTCGCACCAGCTTCACTAGCTTTATTGTGCTGCAAAGCCTGTCTGCGTATAGGAAAGGGTATCTTCTCTCACACTAAGATCTTCCATCATGCCTGAAAACATCCGTGTTGCTGCTTTCCGCTGTTAATTTTAAGTCCCAGTATATCTGAAATCCGATTGGCTGGAGAGTGAACTTTGACCCTCCCTCCAGCCAATCTAACTTCGGGGGCTGAACCAGCAGCATGGAAAATGAATGTTAGAGAGTTCTGGAGTTTTGAATGTTTTTTCTGTAAGTTTAATAGACTGCTGCTGCTGCTCACCTAAGAGGTAATACCCCCACCCCCAAAACTCTACCTACTCATTACTTTTATCTAGATTCACCTACAGCTCTAGTTTAGTGGCTTTGCAGTTTCACAGTAATAGCATTATTAACCCTTCTCTTGCTCCAAACTGTTATGTTATATATTTAAGTAACCAAATATGAAATCCATACCCCCTGATGGTAACCACTGGTGTTTTAACTCCCCAGGGGTTCTGCCCCCCCCTAAAGTTACACCACTGCATTACAAACTGTAAAACAAATTAGCTGAAAAAGGGGCAGAGCAAAGGGTACAGGCAAGATAGGTCTTTTACTTGGAATTGGTGCTGCTATTACCCCATCTTTCCAGGAGTTATTATACATGAAATAAGCAATTAATTTACCCTGATATTTGTTCTGACTCTGTACTGTACATAAAATATTTGTTTTGTTAGTGCCCACTGCATCTCTTTGTATCCTTTGAATTAACTGGCAGTCAAGCAGGTTTAATTTAGTTAAAAGTTTGACCTTGAGGGATGCATCTTTTTTTCAACCTGAATTGCTATGTTGCTGTGCCACTGCAGATTATGTGATTGAGGTGTTAGCACGAAAATGATTAATCAGTGAGTTTTTGTGTGTGTGTGACAATTAGACAGCTGAATTATTTTTATTAATGTAATTTTATTGGTATTTATTAGGTATATATTTATATATTTATTATAAGACAAAAAAGTGTCAGCACTCACAGGATTTAAAATATTTGAAAAAAGATACATTTTATTACAAAATATGAAAAAGGAACATTACAGACCTCAGACCTCAACGTTTCAGTCCCCACAGGGACTTTCGTCAGGAGGCAGAGAAAAGACAGTACAAAAAGTTTTGAGGTCTGAGGTCTGTAATGTTCCTTTTTCATATTTTGTAATAAAATTTATATTTTTTCAAATATTTAAAATCCTGTGAGTGCTGACACTTTTTTGTCTTATTGTACTATATTTGCTCTCACCCAGGTATAATCATTGTTAGTGGTGTGCACCAACTGGCTGTCTACTTTATATATTTATTAGGTATATTTATTGGTATTTATTTTGATTATTGAAACTTAGCAGTAACTGCTGCATTTCCCACCCTAGGCTTATACTCGAGTCAATAAGTTTTTCCAGTTTTCTTAGTTAAAATTAGGTACCTCGGCTTATATTTGGATCGGCTTATACTCGAGTATATACGGTACATGTATTCAGAGCCAGGCAAACATGACATGCGACCAAGGCACACCCCCCACCCTGGATCACGCCCCCCCCGCAGTGAGACAAGAAGCAGAAAGAAGGGGGGCTGACGATGCGCAATTGTTACAAGTGGCGGGGGTGATGCATTGCAGGCCAGAGCTAGGGGTAGGCAAGGCAGAGAGCTGAGGAGGTATGTGCCTGATGCCCCCTACTCTGTTGCATTCTAGGTAGGAGCCTACTCTGCTTACCCCTAGTTCCGGCAATGCATGTATTGTTTATTTTCATTGTGCAATCATTATATAATCATCAATCATCATCGGTAAGGCTATGAAAACAAATAAGAAGAATTTCCTGTTTGGCCAAGAGATGCAATCACCCAAATTCCTATTAATTTTCACTTAGTACTTTTATAAATCATCCACAGTAGAGCAGTAAATAAAGGAAATACATTGTGCAATGTTTTCCTAATAAGGTCTGTATAGCACTTTAAAGGGATCCTGTCATGATTTTTATGGTATAGTTTTTATTACCATATAACACTGTTCACATTGCAAATAATTGATTCAACCAATTAAAATATTATTCTTGAACCAATAATTGCATCCTTTTCTAATATTGGAGTGTAGGCATCATCCCAGTGCACTGTGACTCTGAGCTTTCAGAAGGAGTCAGCACTACAGCATAGAACTGCTTTCAGATAAGCTATTGTTTCTACAAGTGTAACTCGAGGAGTCATGACTTGGCGGAGTCAGACTTGGATTTTCACTACTAAGTGCCATTCATATATCTACCATTAGGTGGGGGCATGGGAACATTTTTAGCAATGCAGCTGTCAGGGAAGATGGAGTGATACAACTGCAATTTGCAGTGCTGCAGTGTGACTTAAGTTTATCGGAGCAGAAGTCACGTGACTAAGGGCACCTGGGAAACTAATAATATGTCTAGCTCCATAAAAATATGTTTGCTCTTTTGAAAAACGGATTTTAATGTTGGATTCTGTTGAAAAAGCCCTAAGTGATGCATTTGTCAAATAATTTTTTTTTCCATGACCGAATGCCTTTAATCACTTACAGAAGCAACAACCACCAGAAGGAAAGATACGCGACCAGCATCCAAAATCACATATCTTGTAGGCCCCTTTCGTAATGCCAACAGTAAAACCATATATATTAATATATAAAAAAAAAATTAGGAAAAAAAAATGGGGAGAAGTATATATGAGTATATACACAAATAGATTTTTTACTCCATTGTTTATTTTCACCTTTAAGTGAGGATATATTGTACCATACCCATAGAATAGATTTTTTTACATATTTGCATTAATTAATGATAGGAAACAGACATAAAGGTATTTATCATTACATTAGTACCATTCTGTGGAATATTGCACAGTTATACAGATGTACACAGAATGTCTCAGACCAAGCAAGTTATACCGCAACTCAAGTTGAAATGAATACAAATATGCAAAGCAATAACACCCTATGCACACTATGCAATGCCTTCCTACTATGTCTGTGAAAAAACAAATTATAGAACACAATTTAATAATTTTGTAAATGTTTCCTTTAAAATCAATTATGCTGCATGTACTTGTTATCAGCTGCTTCGAAGGGAACTAAGCTCTATCTCCTGTAGTGGCTTGTCAGGACAGATCAGCGTCTGTTGTTCTGGAAACTCAGTAATGGGAAGAACAACAGCTTCATGCCCCCTGGCTAAGAAAATCAGAAATAAAGCTCTTATAAAGACATTTCATGTGTAGTTTATATCTCATGTTTACTTGGAGTTAGTTGCACGTCAGCATCATTGTGTGCATGTGTCAGAAAGAGAAGGGAAGAAACAGCATTTTTTTTTCTATTTTGAGTCACAGTGGACCCTTTCCCTAGTGGTCTGCTGGTTTAATCTTGCAGGTAAGGACTTATCTGGCCCAGTACAGGTATGGGACCTGTTATCCAAAATGCTCAGGACCTGGGGTTTTCCAGATAAGAGGTCTTTCTGTAATTTGGATCTCCATACCTAAAGTCTAGTAAAAAATAAATAAGAAACTAATTTAAACCCAGTAGGATTGTTCTGCATCCAATAAGGATTACATATATCTTATTTGTGATAAAAGACAAGGTACAGTTTTATTATTTTAGAAAAAAAGGAAATTCTTTTTTAAAAATTGAATTTTTAATTAAAATGGAGTCTGAGAGATTGCCTTCCCATAATTCAGAATCTTCTGGATAATGGGTTGCTAGATAACAAATCCTATAACTGTAAGGCTGATGTCTCACGGAGTGGTTTAGTTGCCTGCGAACAATAGAAGTCGCCGGTGGAAAAGCCCTTTGCATCGTTTTGGTATTCTGAAGTCGTGTAAAGTTTCCTCCTCCCAGCAACTTTGCATCCCTTCGGTTTTCCAAAGTTGTGCGAAGGGCTTTTCACCGCTGACTCCTATTGTTGCCAGTGGATTTCGCCACTCCGTGGGACATCAGCCTAACAGAATTTGTTAGAGGGCTGGTGTTATGTATAGGTGGATAGGTGTCAGGTGACAAAAGGGGTCCCCCTCAGAGAGAAAGGAACACAGTATATATCTAAAGCCTGAGATGAGCAGGCCCGAGTAAATATTATTTCTGGCTGGAGAATGAGAGAATTCAGCTTAGTGAAAATTATTTGTATATTGCTGTTGAAAAAAGATCAAATAAATGTGAAACCTGGTATAACATGTATATTTATTTGTTCCCCACCAAAAGGTGGCAAAGCCGTAAAATAAAATTAAAAAAATATGCAAAGACATATTTATAGATGCACACAAAAACACACGTATGAGTACCGGTATATAAACACAAAAACATACATATATATATATATATATATATATATATATATCCTTGCCAGTAAAGTCTAAGTTTGTTTACAATTAGAAATTATTTTTGGCAAATAAAGAACATGAACATTAATTTGCTTACACAACACATAATGATATCACCCACAGACTGACACTGTACTATTTTGGCTCATACAGAATGTCTGAGCTGCTGTTCACAGTCACACTGTATCAAGTAACCCAGCCACAGGTGGCTGGACTACAACTCACTTTAATAATGTAGCTCTGGTTAATGGTCTGCTGTCTTTTAAATCTTAGTGCTATTCTTAAAAATGTACACTTTTATAGTTCCTAGCTTACTTTTGTGACGGTAAAATATAATGTTCCCAGATCAGTCTCCCTGTGCTGTCCAAATTATGGCAGCTCCAGCTGATACATATACTCAGAAGAAAGGTTCAGTCCACAGAATGACGAATTTCCATAAAACTAATAAAATACCTTTATTTTCCCTTTAAATAGAAAGCAATGTATAATGGCATAATTTATTGTAGACACATCATTCCAGGCATCTTACATTACTTGCCTTTGAGCATAAGACTTTTTTGTCCTGGGTACACTTGAATGCATATTCATTAAATTTTTTATATCATTTTATACAAGAAAAGTGTATAAAGCTGTGGGTTATTTTTGGGCTAAGGTTTTGATTAAAGGTTTTCTGTAAATATTCTGTGCGTTTAATACAATTATGCATGCATTTTTTAAAATAATATACTTCATGTTCCTAGTGAATTCTGTTGTAATGTATGGGAAAAAATTGGTGCATGTCTTGTAATCTTGGGTAGAAACTACAAAATTACCCATCGGCACGATTTGTTAGCCACGCCAAATTCCACGTAAGTCTATTTTACACATTTATGCAGGTCACTTTAAAGTGTTTTGGGTCTTACAGAATATGCCAGTTGTATAGAAATGGCATTTAGGCTGTAAACATGAAAAAAAGCCATCCAATTTAATAACCTGCTGTGTTGGGAAGGGCAAATACATGACTCTGAACACAGTTCTTTAGTGCCCTCTGCTGGAATTTTTTGTAAAGTAAAAGCTGCAATTTCACCATACTTTTACTTACAATGTAGCACTTTCTCCAATAATTCAAGTGTAATTCCAGAACTGAGGGAAAATACACCTGATGTAATTGTGGCCAATGCATCAAAATGTGCCCAGTTGTGCTTGCACTTTGCTGTGAATCAAGCAAGGAGCACTTTTAACGCAACTAACTTTAATGAATGGTATTTTTTGTGCAACTGACTGAGGCAAACTTTTACTTTTATTTACTATGGTTCCTATGGATTGAAGCCTTTAACACAAATACTGTATATATCATTCATATCAGTTCCTATCCTAATTCCCTGGATGAAATCAAACCAACGACTCTAAAAACTACAAGGTAGCAGTAGTACTAACAACTATGTGACCTGACAAAATAAAATTATGATTTCCTTATCCTTATACCTGTATATATTAATGCTGAAGTGTCACATACGTGCCTTCTATGGAGGATTCTGCAATACAGTGAAACACAGTTTATGCATCATAGCATTTTGCTGGTAATGGGAATGTGGTATGTATGTGCAAAGACTGTTATTATAAGGAATACTGTCATGGGAAAATATGTTTTTTTTTTTCAAAAATGCATCAGTTAATAGAGCTTCTCAAGCAGAATCCTGTATTGAATCCATTTTTCAAAAATGCAAACAGATTTTCCACCACTTTATTAGCCTTTCCTTCTCATTTAACATTTTAATTAGTAGAGTAAATCATTTGTTGTGTGAACAGTGTAATTTAGAAATTAAAAGTACACCATAAAAATCATGACAGAATCCCTTTAATGACAAACAGTACTAAAGTTTCAAAGAGGTTATCATGACCAAGTTAGAAAGCAAGCACAACATAGATCAGTTGCACAAAGAGAATAATCAAAGTGAAAAAAAAAATCCATTTGTTACTAAATATTATTGTACAACACTGCGGAATATGTTGGTGCTTTAGAAATATGCAACAATTATAATATAGCAATTGTGGCCAGGTAGCGACTATTTTACAAAAGTTTTTTTCCTAGACTTAGGAACTTTGCCCTCCCATAAAAGATGTAAAATCATAGGTAACACAGTTTCCTCTTTTATGTTGAAAAATCCTAGAAGACGTACTAATACCTTTTTTCAGTTTCTGGTGTGTTCCCATGTTCAGGATGTACACAATGTTCTAGTGTTATCAAAGGCAAGGAGTTTATAAACCCAGGTGTGAATATTAAGTGGCATTCCCCCACTTAAGTATGGCAGGGATTGTAAAATGAAAACAAAGGGAAGTATGGTGGATATATAAATTGAAACCACTTGACTCAAATGTACTTAACAGATACTATAGCCTGCACTTATTTTTGTAAATATAATGTGTTATGTCAAAGATATATTCTTATTAAGCGGTTTGCATTTAAGATTATAAATTGAATTGATATGATACAGGATCTAAAGACGAGGAAACAGTATGCCTTTGTGTATGTGTCTGTTTCTTAGGAAACTATGGTGATGTCAGTTCCTGCTTTAAGGCCTTGAAACAGACCTGCAGTGTCTGACATTCTTTGTAAGTTTGATAAAGATTACATAGCATGCCTAAAACATCACTGGATGTAATATGCTGCCCAATCTCTTATGTGTATTTTCCACTTATATGTGCTCAATACACTTTTTTTGCAACACATTTAGGAGTAGTGTAGAATGCATAAAAGCCAAGAAAAAAAATGTACACGCTGCAAAAGTACACCCAGAAACTAGATAGAATTTTCCCTTCTCTTATATAAAACAGATTGCTTATATAAAATATTCTTTCAGATATATAAACAATCACTTCCCGATAATTTTCAATGAAATAGTCTATTGCGCTAGAATATTTTATTGTTTGCACAGAACAATTTCCTGCAATATTGTGTTACTTGGCACCAGTATTCTCTATACACAAGAGAACCTTCATCTATAGAAACAAATGGTGCTGCTCTACTGAGTTCTGTGGTAAATTCAAGGCAATTTATATGGCAATTAACATTCATATAGTTACATAGGGTTGAAGAGTCCATCAAGTTCAACCCTTCCAAGTAAACCCAGCACACACAAACCTATACTTACCTATCTATACTCTCACGTATATAAACCATATATACAAACATTAACACTATATCACAATAGCCTTGGATACTATGCTTGTTCAAGAACTTATCCAGGCCCCTCTTAAAGGCACTAACAGAATCTACCTTTACAACATCACTAGGAAGGGCAATTCACAACCTCACTGCCCTCACCGTGAAAAATCACCTACGCTGCTTCAAATGGAAATCCCGTTCCTCTAATCTAAAGGGGTGACCTCTGGTGTGCTGATCGTTTTTATGGGAAAAAAGAACACCCCCTATCTGCCTATAATCCCCTCTAATGTACTTGTACAGAGTCTAACCTAAATAGTTTAAATCTTCCATCCCCTTTACCAGTTTAGTTGCACGTCTCTGCACTCTCTCCAGCTCATTAATATCCTTTTTAAGGACCAAAACTGCACTGCATACTCAAGGTGAGGCCTTACCAGAGAGCTATAAAATTATGTTTTCATCCCTTGAGTCAATGCCTTTTTTATACAAGACATTGCTTTATTTTCTTTAGTAGCCACAGAATGACACTGCCTGGAATTAGACAACTTGTTATCTACAAAAACCCCCAGATCCTTCTCCATTAAAGGAGAAGGAAAGGCTAGTAAAGAGTTAATCTCAAAATGCAGGCATACCTTCAGTTGTCTCAATAGTGCCCTTAAGTCTCCCCATATTTCTCCCATTCAGAAGATCTGAAGCCAAACAGTTAGATCAAAGGAGACAATGTTATGACCACTGTTCCCCAAATGCTCACCCACACAAATGTTAGAGATGAGTTCAGTATTATTAGATAATACCAGGTCCAAAAGAGAATCATTCCCATTATTTTTTGAACTGCTTAAAATAAAAAGTTGTCGTTTAGCATATTTACAAACCTACTAGCTTTTTCTGACTTAGCCAACCCATTACTCCAGTCAATGTCCGGATAAATAGTGTCCCCCATAATAACAACTTGACCTAGTTGTGAAGCCTCCTCCATTTGCAATAGTAGCTGGGCCCCATCCTCCTCACTTATACAGGGTGGTTTATATCATACACCATTAAACATTCTTTGTAACCTTTAGCCCTGCTGAAATTTCTACCCCAAGGGATTCCACATTGTCCTTGGTAATTTCTTTAGCACATGGCTTTAAATCTGACTTTACATAAAGACAAACCCCCCCACCCTTTTTAATCCCTCTGTCCCTCCTAAAAAGCATGTAACCATTTAAATTCACAGCCCAGTCACATGTTTAATCCCACCAGGTCTCAGTGATACCAATTAAATCAAAATTTTCAGTACATGCAATAGCTTCCAGCTCCCCTAATTTACCTGACAAGCTCTGTGCATTAGCCAGCATGCAGCGGAGATTACTACTTCTCCCTCTGATATTTACATTAGGTAACAGAGAGTTAGGGCTGTGGCACATGGGGAGATTAGTCGCCCACAACAAATCTCCCTTGTCACGGGCGACTAATCTCCCCAATATGGCATACGCGGCTCCTTATCTGGTAAACTGTATGTCCTCCTTTCTCCTTCCTCATGACCCTTTGCTAATCCCACTGCCCCCTCTACACTAGCTTTCCCATAAAATGCTAGCTCACCCCCCCACCCCTTGTCTAGTTTAAACACTCCTCAAGCCTTTTAACCATTTTCTCCCCTAGCACAGCGGACCCCCTTTCATTGAGGTACAATCTGTCACAGCTATATAGATTGTACCCCAAGGAAAAGTAAGCCCAGTGCTCTAGGAACCCAAACCCTTCCTTCCTACACCAAGACTTTACCCACACATTTAGCTCCCCAAGTTCCCGCCGTCTCCCTAAACATGCAGGTGGCACCGGCAAAACTTCAGAAAAAAAAAACATTGGAGGACCTTTCCTTAATCTTAGAGCCTAGATCCCTGAACTCACTCTTTAAGGTCCTCCACCATTAATTTTGTCATTAGTACCAATATGTACCAAGACAGTTGGGTCATGCCCAACCCCAACCAATAATTTGTCAACCCGATCAACCACACGCCAAACCCTGGCACCAGGAAGACAGCAAACTGTTCGGTTGTAGCTACAGATTACCCTTTCAGCTTTCCTAATGATTGAATCCCCTATAACTGCAATCTGTTTAGACCTAGCTCTGCTCTCCTCCCCACCACTACTAGAGAAACTGGTCTCCCGGCTGTTAGAGAGATCAGCCCCATCTAGAACCGCTAGTCCAGAGTTTACGCCCCCATCTTCTTCACACAATCTGGCAAATCTGTTGGCATGCACAAACTCTGGTGCAGCCTCCCTTTTCCTTTTCCCCACACTAGATTTTCTAAATGGCACTGAGCTTACTGCCTCATCATCCTTTCGCAGCTCCCCTGCCCCCAAACGATCTGACCCCGCTAGCTCCTGCTCAGTGAGAGAGACTCCTCTCAAAATTCCTATGTATTTTTTTGAATAAACACTTTGATAGGCCAATGTAAAAACAGGACACACATACACTATGGAATATGGAAGGTAGTCTGCAGTTATATAAAGTTCATTAATATAGGAAGATTATACGAACTAAAAGCTTTAATCACATTGCTATTTACAATTGTGTCACATGGCATGTGCTCCTTTCCACTAAGTATCAAATTAAAAACAACCTAGCAATTTGCTGAGTGCATAAATATATGAATATATGGGGGGGAAACCAGGTAACACATACGACATTAGAAGAGCAGATGTATTTTGAAAGTCGCTGCAATCAGTCACTGAGACTGACTTTTTAAAAAGTCAGTCTTGCTAACTAATTGCTGTGTATTTCTTCGCCCTAACACTTGCCCGTCGGACAAAATAAAACCTACAATAAAATACTCATCAATAAAATCACATGAAATACATTTCTACAAAACACAAGATTTGTATGCCCAGGGGCCCAGGCCTACCAACTGTAACGTTCAAGTTAGAATGGAACCAGTGTGCGACCGCTGTATGCAAAATCTGACTCCTACAGTATAACAGGAACTCCCAGCTCTTCCCGGTGTTCACCGACGCCCTTTTGGGGCCCCGGACTTTCTGCTGCGGCCCAAGCTGGGGTCCTGCAAACCTTCAGAGTTCAGACGAGATGCGAGGTACAGGCAAGGCAAAGGCAGAACGTAGTCGGGGTACAGGCACAAGTCGGGGCTGGCAGCAATATTCGTAGTTGGGGTACAGGCAAACGGTCAAGGCAGGTAGCAAGTATCGTGGTCAGGGTCAGGCAAAGGTCGAATCCGGAAACAGCAAACAAAATGCAAGAGCAGGTACTGTAGATAACAGAAGCCAGCTTGGGCAATGAAAACAATGAAGGAAGGGGTTTAAATAGCCGAATTTGGCGCCAAAAATCAAAGGAACCGGAAACCTAAAAAACCTACACAAAGATGGCGCCTAATGCTTCAGGGCGCGCGACTGCGCATGTCCGCGCGTCATCGCGCATGCGCAGTAACGCCGCGCCGTCCCTGCCGAACCCGGAAGTGCGGGCCCCTAATAGAGCGCGTCTGTCGGCCGGCGCGACCTAAGGTAGGGGAACGCGCCGGTCCGGCAGAGCGCCTCACAGTACCCCCCCTTTCAGGAGCACCCACCGGGGGCTCCCAAGATTTCTCAGGAAATTTTCTATGAAAAGATGTAATCAATCGGGGAGCATGAACATCCTTAGCATTGACCCAAGACCTTTCTTCAGGACCAAAACCCTTCCAATGTAAAAGATATTGAACCTTACCTCTAGATTTTCGTGAATCAATGATCTCTTGTACCTCAAATTCCTGTTGATCATCTAGAAGCACTGGTGAAGGAGAAGAATGAGCAGCAAAAAATTCATTGTAAACCACAGGCTTGAGTAGGGAGACATGAAAAGAATCCGAAATAGTCATACTGGGGGGAAGATCTAATCTGACAGAAACTGGATTGATAATGTCCTTGATAGTGAAGGGACCAATAAAACGTGGACCCAACTTGTGAGAAGGTTGTTGCAGTTTGATATTTCTTGTAGAAAGCCAGACGGAATCCCCAACATGGAAGGAGGGACCAGGACGGCGTCGCTTATCAGCAGCGGTCTTCTGAAGGGAGGAAGACTTTTGCAGCGCTTGATGGGCAAGTAGCCATACATTGTTAAAGTCCCGGACCATTACCTCCGCAGGAGGAACATCGGATTTAATTAGCTCAGATGGAAGGGCCCTCGGTTGGAAACCATAAACACAGAAAAAAGGAGAGAATCCTAAGGACTCATGTCTGAGGTTATTGTGAGCAAATTCAGCCCATGGGAGTAATTCAGACCAATTATCCTGGTTAGATGAAATAAAACAACGAAGAAATTGTTCAAGGGATTGATTAGTCCTTTCAGTCTGTCCATTACTTTGCGGATGGTAAGCTGAGGAAAAATTTAATTTGACCTTTAACAACTTACAAAAGGCTCGCCAAAATCTGGAAACAAACTGTACCCCACGATCAGAGACAATACTGGATGGAAAACCATGGAGACGAAAAACTTCTTTGACATAAATCTTGGCTAGAGCAGAGGCAGATGGCAACTTCTTTAAAGGGATAAAATGAGCCATTTTAGAAAAACATCTACCACTACCAGAATAGTAGACATTTCGGACGACTTGGGTAACTCGACAATAAAGTCCATTGCAATATCAGTCCAGGGTTGATTAGGCACAGGTAAAGGTGTCAGTAAGCCACAAGGTAATGAACGAGGAGTCTTCTGCTGTGCGCAAACTGTACAAGAAGACACAAACTGCGAGACATCATGCACTAATGAAGGCCACCAAAAATATCTACGGACAAGATCCAGAGTCTTCTTAGTACCAGGGTGTCCAGCCAACAATGAGGAATGGGCCCACTGCAGTACTTGGGGAACCATTGACGGAGAGACAAAGTTCTTATCCAAAGGGCAGGCAGAGGCAGAGTCATCAGAAAGCATCACAGGAGCAATAATACGTTCTGGAGCGATTATGGGAGTAGGAGGGTTATCAGGGCTTTCAGTTGCTAGAAATGACCGAGACAATGCATCAGCCTTAATGTTTTTAGACCCTGGACGAAAAGAAATTTAAAAATTAAACCTTGAAAAAAAAAGAGCCCATCGTGCCTGACGAGGATTGAGTCTCTTTGCATCAGAAATGTACTCTAGATTCTTGTGATCAGTCAAAATTGTAACGGGCTCGGAAGATCCCTCCAGAAGATGTCTCCATTCCTGAAGAGCGAGTTTGATCGCCAATAATTCTCGGTTGCCAACATCAGAATTTCTTTCAGCAGCGGAGAACTTACGGGAGAAATAGGCACAGGGATGCAAGGAATCTTGGAAAGAAGGCCGCTGGGATAAAATTGCTCCAACACCGACATCAGAAGCATCTACTTCTAGAATGAAAGAACGAGTAGGAACCGGGTGAATGAGGACTGGAGCAGAACAAAACGCGGCTTTAAGTTTTTCAAAGGCAGCTTGGGCTTCAGAAGACCAGACATCTTTGACCCCCTTTTTGGTGAGGGCAGTAATGGGTGCGACAATTTGAGAAAAACCTTTGATGAATCTTCTATAAAAATTTGCAAAACCCAAAAATCGTTGGATGGCTTTTAAACCAGCAGGAAGAGGCCACTCAAGGACAGCAGAAAGTTTGACAGGATCCATCCTAAAGCCTGAGGAGGAAATGACATAACCAAGGAAGGAAACTTCAGACTTGTGAAAGTCACACTTTTCAATCTTAGCATAAAGGTGGTTTACTCTCAAGCGATGCAGTACTTGTTTGACATGATCAATGTGTTCAGGTAAAGATGATGAAAAAACCAGTATGTCGTCTAAATATACCACCACATAGGAAAAAAGAATCAATGCATGGTCTTAACCCTCCATCCTTCTTCTGGACAAAAAAAAATCCAGCCCCAGCGGGTGAATTGGATTTTCTAATGAACCCCTTAGACAAATTCTCTTGAATATAGTCTTTCATTGCTTGAGTCTCAGGGATCGAGAGAGGGTAGGTCCTTCCTCTGGGGGGAACGGAACCAGGAATCAGGTCCACAGGGCAATCATAAGGACGGTGGGGGGGAAGGGTCTCTGCATTTTTCTTTTCAAAAACATCGGCAAAGTCTGAATAACATGAAGGTAGATGTTTTACAGAAACAGAGACAGTAGAGAGGGACACAGCAAAGTTATCGAGGCAATTTGTACGACAAAATGAACTCCAAACCGTGATATCTCCCCTAGACCAGTCAATGATGGGATTGTGTTTCTGTAACCACGGGAGACCCAGGATAATAGGTGTGGCAGGACACTGAATGGCCAAAAAGGTGATTACCTCAGAGTGTAGTGATCCCACTCTTAAGCGGAGAGGAGGAGTGGAACAGGTCACGAGGCCAGGAGTTATAGGTCTACCATCGACAGCTTGAGCAGAGAGCGGAACCTTGAGAGGCATCAAAGGAATTCGAAAAGACTTGGCAAAAGACAGGTCAATAAAGTTTCCGGCAGCTCCTGAGTCGAGGAAGGCCTGGCAGGAAAAATACTTGGAATTGGATGAAATGGAGGTAGGTACTAACACTCGGGTGCGAAAATTACGGGGAAAAAAATTAGCTTCGCCTAGGGAAGTTTTCCCCAACAGACCTAGGCGCTGGAGTTTCCCTGTTGAAGAAACTGCTTAGGCTTGTTGGGACACATCTTGACAAAATGACCGGTGCTCCCACAATACATACAAAGACCAGCAGACCTTCTACGACTACGTTCCTCAACGGAAAGCCTGGTAGCTCCAAGTTGCATTGGTTCGTCCACGGAGGCTGGTACAGAAGCTGGTACGGAGGCTGTAGCGGGCGCTGAAGTGGAGAATTCTGGAGTAAATCTCCACGGGCGGTTCCTTTGAAGCTGTCTTTCCCTCAAGCGGGTATCAATATTGATGACGAGAGACACCAAGTCTTCGAAGAGGGATGGTAAGTCACGAGCGGCTAGTTCGTCTTTAAGAGAATCATTGAGCCCGTGCCAAAAAGCTGCTATTAAAGCCTCATTATTCCAGGAAGTCTCAGCGGCCAGTGTACGGAAGTCTATGGCATAGTCAGAGGCAGCACGAGAACCTTGGGTGATTCTCAAAAGGCGAGCTGAGGCATTTACCTTTCGACCAGGGGCATCAAAAATTTGTTGAAAAGTGGAAAGGAAAGTAGCAGCATTGTTGACGAGAGGGTCGTCCCGTTCCCAAAGAGGAGAAGCCCAAGCAAGGGCCTTACCAAAAAGTAGAGCAATAATAAAGGCAACCTTGGATTTTTCATTTGGGTAACGATGAGGAAACAGTTCAAAATGAATCTTACATTGGTTCAGAAATCCCCGACAGGTCTCAGGATCACCCCCATAGCGCAAGGGGGAAGGAATCTTGGGTTCAGAGAGAAGAACAGATGCCGAAGGGGCCGGAGGTGGAGAGGGCGGCAAATCAGGAAACACTTGAGGCAGTTGTTGTGGTACCTGTAATGCATCCAGGCGGGTGGTAATGTGCTGTAAAGTCTGCGCGAGGTGCACCTGCTGAGTCTCCTGCTGCTCCAGACGTTTCATAAAGGCTTCCAAAATGGATTCCAGAGAGGAAGCAGACGCAGCGGCCTGAGATGGCTCCATGTGTGGCCCAAGCTAACTGTAACGTTCAAGTTAGAATGGAACCAGTGTGCGACCGCTGTATGCAAAATCTGACTCCTACAGTATAACAGGAACTCCCAGCTCTTCCCGGTGTTCACCGACGCCCTTTTGGGGCCCCGGACTTTCTGCTGCGGTCCAAGCTGGGGTCCTGCAAACCTTCAGAGTTCAGACGAGATGCGAGGTACAGGCAAGGCAAAACGTAGTTGGGGTACAGGCACAAGTCGGGGCTGGCAGCAATATTCGTAGTTGGGGTACAGGCAAACGGTCAAGGCAGGTAGCAAGTATCGTGGTCAGGGTCAGGCAAAGGTCGAATCCGGAAACAGCAAACAAAATGCAAGAGCAGGTACTGTAGATAACAGAAGCCAGCTTGGGCAATGAAAACAATGAAGGAAGGGGTTTAAATAGCCGAATTTGGCGTCAAAAATCAAAGGAACCGGAAACCTAAAAAACCTACACAAAGATGGCGCCTAATGCTTCAGGGCGCGCGACTGCGCATGTCCGCGCGTCATCGCGCATGCGCAGTAACGCCGCGCCGTCCCTGCCGAACCCGGAAGTGCGGGCCCCTAATAGAGCGCGTCTGCCGGCCGGCGCGACCTAAGGTAGGGGAACGCGCCGGTCCGGCAGAGCGCCTCACACCAATGTTTCACTGTTATGAGATGACCCTTCCCATCTTGAGAGAAGTGTTTTAGAAAGGCAAACAATTATTGACAATAATAATGATAATAATAAAAATAATAAATAAAAAAAAGACAGTTGGTAATGTTGCTGTACAAGTGCAAATAAAACAGCTTTCAAAAAAGAACAAAGAAGTAGGCTAGAAATTCTATATTTTATGTTCTGGGCTTCTCTAACAGGCAAGACCACCACCACTCTTTAGTAGAGAAGAGGGTGCATTTTGACACATAAGTGAGTGTGCAAAGTGCCAGCCCACTTTGCACCATACTTTTTTTCCTAAATGAAATACCCATTACTACATGGCTGCTTGTATTAGAAAGTGATTTATTTAGAAAGGGAGAGGCATTTAGGAGACCCCTCAACTTGTCATTCTGGGCTGGCCTATGCCCACTGAAACTGTGCTCTGTGCCACACAGAATAATTTGTGACTCTAAAGATAAACATAGTCGTTTCCCACCTTACTGTCTGATTCACTTAAGCTACCATCTTCTATCTGAGCTTAGTGCCCAACTCACATTATACAGCGTATCTACACACAATATCAAAATCACAATAAAAAACTGTATATTGTGAATCAGAGTTGGGTATTAATCAGCCCTGTAGTATCACCTTCTATAACAAATGTAATCTCAGTTATTGCTATTGATTTATAATGATATTAAAGGACCCCTAATCCTTGCTGCTTACCAGTGGCCCAGAGCACACTAAACATAGGACATTCCACTGACACTCAAATATTGTTTAACAAGATCATACAAATGAGGGAGGGCCACATAGATACAAGATAGTTTTTTTTTCTGGTGTGTAATATTTTGCTTTATCATTTTGCTATGTTTTAATTGAACTTTAAATGTAAGAGTCTACACCCCATAGGTAGACAGTAAACAATGGCAATAAGCCTTGTTTCAGCATCATGCATGAACCAGCTGCTTCTTTAACTGGTTGCTCTGAGTGACAGTTATCAAGACAGACGCACATTAGCCAAAGATAATACTATTTGCTGTTTCCAGAAACACAAAGCAGTAGCCCTTTCACAATGCCACTGTTGAGCGAATGAACATTTATTGTGTAATTAAGACTCTCCTACTTGCACAACAGGTCTCAAGGATTCAGAAGATTAAATCTGAAACGCTATAATGATCCGAAGTACAGGCACAACTCTGCACAGTAGTAATTATATACACACTGAGAAGTAGGTTAAGGAGGAATCTCATGCTGTTATTATGCACTTTACTTTTAAATTGCATTTTAAAGTTTTGTTTCACAAGGGTTTTGTGGACTGACTGGGAAATATATCATAATGTAGTGCAGTTTTGGGCTCCAGCCCTTAAGGAGGACATTAATGAGCTGGAGAGAGTGCAGAGACGTGCAACTAAACTGGTAAAGGGGATGGAAGATTTAAACTATGAGGTTAGACTGTCAAGGTTGGGGGTGTTTTCTCTGGAAAAGAGGCGCTTGCGAGGGACATGATTACTCTGTACAAGTACATTAGAGGGGATTAGAGGCAGATAAGGGATGTTCTTTTTCCCATAAAAACAACCAGTGCACCAAAGGCACAGAACTGTTGGCATGTCTGAAGTTGATATGCCCTTTATCAGTTTCATTTAGTAATTTTACTGGCATGTCTGGGGTTAATATGCCCTTTATCAATTTAATGTAGTCATACTGGCACCTTTGAAGTTAATATGTCCTTTATTCTTTTTATTTAGTGATTATACTGGCACATCTGGGGCATGTAAAGTGGGTGTGGCATGTGGGGGCATGGTCACAAAGCAGGTGTGGCCAAAAAAAATTAGCCGCACTACCCGCGTCATATATTTTTGTCCCTCTTTCTCTTAATGAAATGTTGGGAGGTATGGTGTTACTGTTCCTTTATGGAAGCTCCGTTCCTCTAATCTAAAGGGGTTCCTTTAGATTAGAGGAACGGAGCTTCCATAAAGGAACAGTAACACCATACCTCCCAACATTTCATTAAGAGAAAGAGGGACAAAAATATATGACGCGGGTAGTGCGGCTAATTTTTTTTGGCCACACCTGCTTTGTGACCATGCCCCCACATGCCACACCCACTTTACATGCCCCAGATGTGCCAGTATAATCACTAAATAAAAAGAATAAAGGACATATTAACTTCAAAGGTGCCAGTATGACTACATTAAATTGATAAAGGGCATATTAACCCCAGACATGCCAGTAAAATTACTAAATGAAACTGATAAAGGGCATATCAACTTCAGACATGCCAACAGTTCTGTGCATTTTCCAAAGTTATAAACAGGGCCAGTGGTACATAAATCTATGTTATTTCCTTCCATTCTTAATCAGTTGAAAGCAAAACAATATTAATGTACCACTAGAATTTCTAGCCATATTAACAAGGCCAGCCTAATGTTCCCAAACTTATAAGGGCCCCTTTTAAAGGTCTGCTATATTTTATGAATGGATCAGCGATACCTCTGTTTTCTAGTCTGCATGCTGTGGTCTGCCAGAGATTCCCAAGTGTCAGAGATATATGTTAGGGGAGGACAAGGTGAAACTGTCCAGCACACAAATAAAGGCAGAAGCCTCTTCTGCCTGATAAAAGACAGAGCGCACTCCCAGCCCCTGACCCAGTGAGCAGGAGAGGAATGCCCGCCAATGCCGATAGTTGACCCTTGCCTGTCACAAATGCTCCTCCCAGGACAATCAAACATCAAGGTAAACGTGTGAGCTTGAAGTTGCAGGCGAGATTCAAGATTTAAGGGGCGGGCAGTGCTATAAATATCGGTACTGTCCCGCTGAAAAGGCGATACGGCAACTCCTTGGCTTCCGGAAGTTATCTTACCGCATTCTTTAGAGTCTTGGGGGGGGGGTCCTTTTTTGGAGTAATTTATGGTTTTGTAGGGGATTGTGTAGGGAGAGGGATGGGGGACAGAGCGTTTCTACTTGGCAGCTAAGACTGCCTGCCTGTAACAACGGATCACTATCTAAGCCTGCACAGGGAAAGGGAGGGGGAGGAGGGGTGAGCTGCCCTGAAGATTGCTACGAGAGTTGGAGGAGATCTGCTGCCTGAGTTCAATAAATTAATGGAAAGGTTAATTTTCAAGAAAACCACTTATACTTTTGTAATTTTTCCATGATATATTTTCTAATAAAAGTATTTTAAAAAGATATTTTTAATATTAAAAAATTGTGTTACAGTTCCTTTAAGTACCCAGTATGGTACGAAATGCGTAAGGCTTTATAGCATTTGTGTGTATATGTTAATAAATAAACTACTTTGATTTTACTTTATACCTGAGCTTTATATATACTTCTTTGGAGTTCCGGACAGCCTGCCTAACTCATTATCTTTGTTGCAATCACCCTATGACTACAGTCATAGGCCAAGAAACAGCCTAACTGCTCGCCTCAGCATGCTCCAGAGTCTGCACTAACAGGCACTTCAGGCACACAGAGTTTCTGACACTTGGAAACACATGAGTATGCATTTTGAATGCCAAAATCAGCTGTGAACACAGGCCAACAAAGTGCCTGTTAGTGCAGACTTGGGTTGGGCCTGTCTTAAACTGAGGTATATCTATTAACTCCAATAATGTTTTAATTCAAAAAAATGTAAATGTCATTGCTCCCCCAAAACTTCAGTGCATATTATTTCCATGGCAGAAATTATGCTAATTTTATAAAGGAATTGCATCAAACGAAAACGAAAGCAATAATTTTTCAGCAAGGTAAATCCAAAAAGAAGATGGTTTCCAACCTATATTGCTTGGATGGCCAAAATACAATTAATTTCTAATTAAAATGTAATTGTAAGCAACAAATTACAAAAACTGCACTTACTTTGGTAACCCTCAATAAACTTGGGAAGTAATGCAGTGGTGATCACGCCATCCGGCATCTCTCTGAGGAAAAGCTTAAGGAGACTGGCGGCAGAATGGACATCCATTTCTTCTCCCAGTATTGGCTGCTCTCCACTTTCATACTTAAGCTTCAGCTGTTCAACCATTTTGACATTTCCATTAACTCTAAAAAGTCCTTCTTGGTCCATTCCTGAGGAAATAGAAGATGACAGCTTAGTTGCCATGTCGAATTGATAAGGCTTATCATTCTCTAGATATTAAACAAGATATAAGACAAACCTTTTAAAGTTCTATTAATATCTGTTTTGTTTACATTTTTATGTTTCTTCTTTTTGATTATGACAACAATGCCCAAGGAGTTCTATGTATTTGGCATATTCACTTGAAAGCTATCCTACAATAAGCAGCGAGCTGCTCCCTTCACTCACTTGTTCTGTAGTCCTATGAATCCCTCAGCACCACCCTCGGTGAGCACACACACATTATGGAACTCCCCAAATTCTGTAATCAGTATGCACCCAGCTTTAATAGGCACAGGGTACGCCTAGGACCAATGTAGGAGTTTTGCACTCTGCTTAAAAGTAGCAGGTCTGTGATCAGAATCGTTGATGGGAAGGGAAAGGGGGGTAACTAAGCTTAGGTAACTAACAGAGCAAGTGTTGTCAATCAGCAAAATAAAAGATGGGCAGCTACTCGGGCTATTTTTAGAGGCACAGAGCATCCCTGCTAAAAGGCTGTGGATGTATTTGGGTTGATGCAAAAGCCCAAAAACATAAAAGAGAGTAACATTTCTATTCAAGTTCTTTTGAACTTTAGCTACAAAGATGTGACACCAGTGGATCAGCATGGGGCAAGAGCATGCACATAAGTTCAAGACCAGGTATCATGCATGCCTATCATTGCCTGATATCCTCAGCTTTAGCGATGACATGCAAACATACTATGTGACCCCTATGTCACTGTTCTGTTTCCATGTTTCTTGAAATTTGATGTGGGGCTAGACATGTTCTTACGACTTGTGCTCTGATAAACTTTAGTCCCTCTTTACTGCTGCACTGCAGTTGGAGTGATGTCACCTCCCTTCCCTTTGTCCCCCATCAGCCAATCAGCAGATCAATAGGAATGTAGCAAGATAGCAGATACCTAATATCTGTATTGCTAAAAGTGGTAGATATGAGAATAGCACTCAATAGTAAGAATACAAGTCTGGCTCATGACTCCTTCAACTACATTGAATAGGGGAAACAACAAAGCAGTTCTGTAGTGCTGGCTCCTTTTAAAAGCTCAGAATTAGGCACAATGCACTGGGATGGCTGACTGCACACCAATATTACAATTGAAAAAAAAATCCATTTTTGGTTCAAGAATAAAATTTGAAATGGTCGAATGGATCATCTGCACTGTGAAAAGTGTAATACGGTAATAAAAACTATACCATTAAAATCATGACAGAATCCCTTTAAGTTGTGTCCCTTTCATTCTCCTTTTATTGAAAGTAATTGCTGATGTTATATCTGATGCCTAAATTACTGCTAGATTTATAGCAAAAAATACAAACTATGACAAGGGGTAATAAGACCTTATAAGCCTTCGGGCAAGCAGACTTAAAATATTAATACAATTAGTAATTAAGTTGCTGACAACATTCCAAAGAGTCTTAATGCAGTATATAATTAGGGAATATTTACAGGCAGTATAATACTACATACAATATGGTATAAATAAAGATTATCAAAACACAATATATGTGCAGAACACATAAGCATAGAAATTGGTGAAAGAGGAAAGAAAAAATAAGCTGCAAGAGTGGAGAGATCATTCATTTATAAGCTGTTATAGCAGACATACTGTGACTTTCTGCCTTTAACACAGGTTAACTGCTTAATCCTCAATCTCCATGCCATTACAGATACATCTAACACAAATTAGGTTGGGACAGAATTTGAGCAGAAGCTAAGGTTCAATATATGGCAATCTACATGTTTACTATTCCCGATAACCATTTTTACAAGAATCAGGATGCTGTGGCAGAAAGTTCTCATTGGATTAAAACTCTCCAATCCCTGCACAACTGCAGGGAAACTAGCCATTAGGGCTCTGGCACACGGGGAGATTAGTTGCCCGTGACAAAACTCATGTGTCCCGGGCGACTAATCTCCCCAAAATGCCATCCCACCGGCGAAAATGTAAATTGGCAGTGGGATGGCATACGCGGCGGCGTGATTTCAGTGAAATTGCGCAAGTTTCCTCTCGAGGCAACTTGCGCCCGCGTATGCCATCCCACCGGCGATTTACATTTTCGCCGGTGGGATGGCAATCCGGGGAGATTAGTCGCCCGCGAACAGGGAGTTTTGTCACGGGCGACTAATCTCCCCATGTGCCAGAGCCCTTAGAGTGTGGAGATAACATAGAACATCTGGATCTGGCTGTTTAAAGGTCCCCATGCACGTGCCGATTCTAGCTGACGATAACGGTCCCTGGGTATGGGCACTACTGACAGGCCTGTCTGACCGATATCTGGCCTGAAATCAGGCAGATCTCGATGGGGCAGGTTAAAAAATATAGTCGGATTGGGGCCAAACGACTGAATTAGCCTGGATTCTCCTGATATCACCCACCTGATCTTAAGGTGTATGGGCACCTTAACACATGACATATTCCTCTAGTGCATCTAACACCGATCCTCTGCCTTCAGCCCTGTCCTTAGTGCTCACCGACAGCCATGACAACAGCCATTCCATGCAGACATGGTGTGGATTTCAGTGCAATAAAGTGAATGTGTACTTTCTTAAAAGAACAGTTCAGTGTAAAAATTATACTGGGTAAAATAGACTGCGCAAATTAAAAAAATATTTCTAATATAGTTAAGCAAAAATGTAATCTATAACGGCTGGAATGAACTGATGTCTAACATAATAGCCAGAACTCTACTTCCTCCTTTAAAGCTCTCTAAGCTGTTAGTAGTCAGTATGGGACATAACTGTTCAGTTGTTTGCGTTTGAATCTGACCTGCGTACTCACAAACTAACTGAACAGTTATGTCCCATTTGCCCCCGCCCCAGTCCCCCTAAAGTCACTGTCTAACTAAAGCTGGCCATACACACACTGATGATATCGTACGAAACCTCATTTGGTACGATATTTGGTGCGTGTATGGCAACTCAGCAAGGCAACCGATATTGCAAAAGGCTGCGGATATCGGTCAACTCACCGATCGGCCCGGTTAAGAATTTTTAATCTACCTCCAGGGCGGAATCGGCAGAAGGAGGTAGAAATCCTATTGTTTCTACCTCTATATCTGACAATTCAGCCCTGAACATCTGTGGAGGGTGGGAACAATCTTTTGTGCGATCAAAAGCCTCGCGAGGCAACTTCGGAGATTTCCCGAAATCGCGCCGCCGCGTGTGCCATCCCACCGGTGACTTACATTTTCGCCGGTGGGATGGCAGGTGATGGCAACTCGGGGAGATTAGTCGCCCGCAAACAGGGAGTTTTGTCGCGGGCGACTAATCTCCCCGTGTGCCAGAGTAGAGTTCTGACTATTATGTTAGAGATCTGCTCACTCTAGCTATTATAGATTACATTTCTGCCTAATTAAAGAGATACGGACACCAGAAATGAAAGCCTTTTTAAATCTATCATAACACTGTCTTTGCACTGTCTTTTGCCATGAAATTATTTGCTTTTACATTACCTATCAGACATCCCATATTCCTCTATGAGGGGGTGGCCATATTTGTATTGTAGGAGTCCCTTAGTATTAGAAGCTATAACTGACAGGCTGAGAAGGGACAGTCAGGTTGGCAAAACAGTCAGGTTTAGGAACTTTAACTAACAATTACTTACAGAAGCAGCCATATCAGCGAAAAATGATCAACATGACACATAGGTTACTTTTTATGTAGATTCATAATTTAAAAAGTAGTTTTTTTTGTGTCAGTATCACTTTAACTATATTAGAAATATTTTTTATTTTGCGCAGTATATCTATTTTACTTAGTTTTATTTTTACACTGAACTGTTCCTTTAATCTACCCTGTGTGTGCACTGACAGGTGGATGCTCTGCTTGTCAGTGCATACCAAGAAAAGGGAAGAAGTGTGATATGCCAACAGAGAAAATACAATGTTTCATACTAGCGTTATATTCACCAGACAAAGATCTGCTATGCACTCACAGAGGTTGTCTGACTTTTGGCCCTTTTGGTAAACTGCAACTCCCAGATTACAGCTATTCACATGGATGCCAAATTGTAGTTCATAGAAGCTGGAGAGCAGCCAGTTTGACATGCTATTTCAGCTCATGGCTGTTCACATGGATCATGGAAGCTTTATTTCACAGAAGCTGGAGGGCAGCAAGCTTGACATACCTGACCTTCTGGTCTATCACTAGTTGTTTCCAACAAATTATAAGAAGTGACAAATTTGAAACTTCAAAAGAATTAAAATCCTGTATGCCCAAGATGTAGTCACTGAAATACAACTCCCAGCATTCGCTAACGTCAGAAATACAATGGTTTAATCATATTAATATGTATCGTAAATACACACAAGCAATAAACACCTAGCAAAATCCATACCTATGGTGCGTAAGTACTCCACTATGTTCCACACCAAAGTTGGGATGCCTTCAGTCACTAATCCATTCACGTGGAGATCCTTAAGTTGCACACCAAACACTTTCTTGCACTGTATGGGGGGCTGCCCTCTAGCAGGCCGCGAGACCACTTTCTTCATATCCTCTTTCAGCCTGATGGCTGCCTTGCTTTTCTTAAAGGAGCAGAGGAAAAGAGAACAGTCACTAGCAGAAACAATCGGGGGCTGCATTCTAGTGCTGCTCTGCTGTTCTGTGGATAGGAAGTCAAGCATGGTGAGCCATTGTAGAGTGTGGATTCAAGAGGCAGCACTGAAATAAATGCAGCAGCTCCACAGGCATGGATAGGATACGGGAGAGTTTACCAGACTGCTGGAGGTGGGGCAGTCAGACAACTTCCCTGTAACTAGGAGATGGAGGGAGTTTTTTGCAGGAAGAACACACAGCTGTTTCCAAGCTATATTACCACAGTAACCTCTGGGCGGGACTTCTGATCCCCGTGCAACCTCACAAGCCTCCGCTCTTTCAGGAAAACCTTAGTAGGTTTTTCTAAAGCCTGTGAAAGAATTATGATTCAGAAAAACTGAACAAGGGTTTGAATTTAAGAACAGTCTGAGGATTAAAATACAGGAAGTGAGTGTTTGCTGGGTTTGTTTATCCTTTGTTTTTGTTTTGCATGCTCACAGTGAGTGTTAATAAGCACAGTGCTGGCTGACAAGTCCATAAATTAGCAATACCTTGTCAGATAAATACACACCAGAATCACAAGGGAGTTTTTTTGGTTAGTTAGCATTTTATAGATATCCTGTATGGACTGATATTTACACACAACAAACAGTCATTCAGTCCAGTGCAGCACAGGCTGAGTAGCTTTTGTGAACTACAGATCCCAACATCCTCAGCTAGAGAGCAGCAGCCCAGCCCACCTGGAATGTAAGACGATGCTGAGGCTGGATTGCAGCATACCCAGAATTGTAAAGGTACTGTTAAGGTTAGCCAACAAAAATATAAATGATTACATATTGTACACTGCACATTGTACATTAGTGAACGTGTAAAAAAACTAACATTTACTCACAGGCAGATACTAAGGGGCTTATTCATTAAACCATGATTTTTTTTTTTTGAGAAGAAAATTATTTTTTCTAACTTATAGAACTTTTCGTAATCTCTGCAATAATTTGACTTTTACGTGGTTTTCGTTAACTTCCACGAAAAAGTCGTATTTTTCGTAAAGACTGTCACCATTTCGGAATTCATTCAAGCTTTGGTATCGTGACTATCATCTTGAGGTTCGATCTGTAGAGTGCCATTGAGTCCTATGGAAGGCTTCCAAAATCATACACTTAAGGTTTCAAAGCCAGAAAGGTTTTTGTGCCGTTTACGAGCATTTGGATCCGAAAATGTAATGACTTTCAGAACGCAACCACAATAGTTTCGTATGAGGCCCCATCACTAGTGCAAAGAGCACTTTTTTGCAAACACAGCCAAGAAAAAACATTGCGCTGCAGGGTCAGCTTACTTTAGGCTGATGCCACACGAGGCGTAGGGCTGATATTTTCGGCAAGCGGAAAAACGCTTGGCGAAAATTCAGCCCTAAGCCTGCTACTTGTGCCTGCACCCGAATGAATGGAATACACTCGGGTGCAGGCACATGTAGCCGATATACTCATGAAAACGCGTGAAGCATAGGGCTGAATTTTCGGCAAGCATTTTTCCGCTTGCCGAAAATATCAGCCCTACGCCTCGTGTGGCATCAGCCTTATAACCACTCTACTTACAGAAAATTTGCACATCTGGAGCCTCAAGCAGGTGTGGGGGCGGGGAGGCAGAGTGGTGGGGGGCTGTGTCAGTTGTGGAAGGGCAGGTCCCACCAAAGTTCGTTTGATTTTTTTGTTTGGGTGGTGGGGTGGCGTGTCAAGTCATTATGCCACTGTGCAGGATGGTGCATTTGGTGTTACACCACACACATATGCAAGAGTTAAATGACTCAAGTCTCTATCAAAACTGTACATATGTGAGCTTGTGTAAAAACTAAATGCAGACAAAAATAAAAATGATCAATTTTATCTGCATTTGGTATTTACATGCACTTCTGTAGGTACAGTCCCCATAGAGAAGACTTAGATTAGTTCGCTCCTAAAATGAACAGAGTTGCACTATTGGATTATTATTGTGTTACTGGAACAGCTAAAAATATGTAGTGGTACAGCCTTCATATATCTTTTAGTTTTGTTGTCAACATTCCAGGTCATTATGTATAGGAGAACTAAAGCTTAACAAAGAAGTAGGGTAGATTAGAGATGCTGCACATGTTTTCATCTTTTGTACCACCCCAAGGCAACCACATTAGTGATGTGTGGGTTGAACTACAACTTGTGGGTCGGGCAGGTTTGGGTTGAATTTGGATAACCATTGGGGTTAGTGATGGATGCGGGTAGACTAGGGAAGTACAATCCTCCTCTGCTCCTGAAGATTCAGTTTATGAACCAAAATTACAAAGTAGTGTATGGACCGGGAAGACGCAGATATGTATGTATATCTTTATTTATAAAGCGCTACTTATGTACGCAGATGCTGTACAGTAAAATAGATTAATACAACAGGGGGTTATTAAAATAATAATAGATAAATACAAAGTATAACAATAAATACAAATATATACAAGGTACAGTTGCAATAAGTAAAGAATCAAAGAGACAAGAGGATAGAGATGCCTGCCCCATAGAGCTTACAATCTAAATGATTGTACAGGTGGTCATGGGTCCAACAAAACCAGCATTTTGTGGGCTAGGTTTGGGAGGTGGTTAAGGATTTGTGGGCTAGGGTCAGGTGCGGGTTGAGTTTTTTCTGAACCACACTTCACTAAACCACACCCCTTTAGCAGTAAGGATCTGTAAATTCAGTTACGTATGCTTCAGTATCTTTCCATCTTCTATCCTGCTGATTCACTGCACATACTCAATGCTGCTGACAGTTATGTGGCCTTAAGGACTCACTTGTAATATACAGCATATATAAAATATACGTCACAAGTTTGAAAAGTAATTAAATCAAATTCTCATTACATGGCAGCTCAGAAACCAGAATCAGAATTTTACATTCAGAACTGTAGTAATAGCTTTGGTTACTGATAAACCTAATTTTCTGCTTGGATTTTCCTCTTGGATGTTGCTTCCAGTGGCCTTGTGTGGTCAATTTTACATTTTTGGCTCGGAGGCAAGCTTTGGAAGCACAGAGGCACACTGTTACTCCAAGTAGAGCTTCCTTTAGGCTATAAGTTCACAAAGGTCTACCAAATGCAAATGGTCTTCAATAGTCTTCATTTGGCATCCCAAAAAATATTTTTTTCATGCCTGTGTGGCTCACCAACACTTTTTACATCTGAGCGTGGCTCACAAGTAAAAAAGGTTGGGGATCCCTGTCTTATGGTATACCAGTTCACAGCTTCATCTAAATGGGTCCTTCATATCATGTAGGAAACCTGTGAAGTTGGCTTATATTGTAACCCTAAATAACAAAAATCAAATGGTAAGCAAAAATCTAATCACAGGTGCTGATGCTTCACCTTTTTTAAGTATTGGCATTAAATACATCCTTAAAGGAGACATATTGGATAAATGGGAAAAACCCTAATTTTGTAGGCAATTATGAATAATATACGGTGCTGGTTTCACTTTGGGCTAAAAAATAATCCTATCTGTAAAAATGGCCCCTTTATTGGAGCTCCCTATAGGTCCTATCACTTCTCTGACCATGTTTGAAATGGAGTGTCCTAACTGTCCCTATCAAAAGCACAGTAGGAGGGGGAGAACCAATCACAGCCCTGCACTCACACAAGCCAAGACAGGCTTCAGTTCCCTATCAGGTCAGCCTAGCTGCTGATTGGTTCCTATACTACAGTGCAGTGTACTGAGGGCCGCCGAATCCCCTGCACATCCAGAGAATTCAGCCAGCAGGAAGTGGAACAGATGGGCGGGACTAGTGGAGTTTCGGTGGAATTTCTGAAACACAACTTTTTTAAGTACAATCCTTCTATATCTAGAGGAGTATAATTCACTGGTACATTCTTAATTTTTATAGGATGTGTCTCCTTTAAAGTTTGCCAGAAAGAACTGTCCCAAGATTCTTTTATAAAATAGTTCCTTGAAATAAGTTCTAATTTTATTGATTCAAGCATATAACAAGCCAGAGGGATAGCTTACGTCCCATAAGCTGCGAGTACATAAACTCCCTCACTACCTTTGTCTGATTATTGCCCTTTCTTGATCCTCATCACTGATTAGTGAACAGCTCCATGTGAAATGTATTCTTCCTCAATAGGGATTACAGAGCACCATGGACAGTGTCTGTCCTGGTCCTCTAAGGAATAAGCAGATTTTTAGATATGTTACAGGCTAAACAGTGCTGGTTATTAAATCTTCATAAAATGCAGCACAACAACACACACTAAGCCTAGTGGCACACTAAGCAGTTTCTCCACCAGTGTAGAAACCTGAACTGTCAAGCTCATGCATGGGACTTTGGCATGAAAACGTGAAAGTATTGTCAGGGCCTGCTCAGCTCCTGCTGGGATTGGAGTGGATTAAGGACCACGGAAGAAACTGAAACCAAATGATGAATGCAATCACTACTCTATATTATTTGCACTTCTATGCTGTTCATTTTTAACCAAGTCAACACACACAGCTGAGATAGAAAAAGTCACTACTGAACTGGCCTTTGAAATTTCTGCTGTTTTGACAGGTCACTGGTTAAAGTTAGCATGCTACTGAAAAAACAGCTCAATATGCTGTATTTTAATTGTATTTGGGAAGCATAATAAATTCTGTCAGAATTAGTCTTCTTTCTTCCTTCCTACCTATCTATAAAAACATAAGCCTATGCTTATGTGAAATGCTATTAATGAAAAAAAAATCTAATTATCTTACTTAAAAATCTATTAATTGTTTTTTTAAAGGTGGTATCCATGTGCAAATTACATTTGCAGCATGCTGTGCAATAATAGACGACAAAGTAGAACTAATTAGTTACATATGGATGCCCCTGATACAAAGCACAAAAATGGAATTATTAAGTGGAGGAACCTTAACTTAGATAAAATAGATTAAATGTTCCAATGAAATTAGGCTTTATGACGTGAAAATATGAATTGAGAAAATACAAGATGGAAATTGGTTGTAAGTTAGAGAAATGAGTGTTTATGTAACACAGAGGGTCTTGCAGATTTACAGTTACAGAATAGTTAATGGCATTTACAAGGACTTCTCATAATGAAAAGGTCAAAGACAGCATTGTGCTGTTCAAAGCATAACATTGCTTCAGATTGTGTTAATGCAAAAGCTGAGTTAGTATACTGATTATTACACTCTGCTTTCCATACAGACACCAAACAAATACAAATTCATATTAAAGCAGAAAAGTGTTTTCACACTCTATTAGAAGGTATTGGAAACTTACTAGGCACATATTAGTGTTTAGTCTTACTGCCTGTAGAACCTCAGCATGGTAAAGTACAGCACTCCTGACATGCAAGAAGCTAGGGAAAACAGCCCATGCCACACGATTTTCTGTTTTTATGGGGTTATTAAAAAACAACCAAACTGCGCAATTATTTGCACCATATTTTTGCATTTTGCCTTAGTCTAAATCATACCACAAGTCTCATGAATCCCATGAATACAGTGGTTTCTGAGTTTAGCAGCAGTGCTTTTTTGCCACAAGTTAAGGTGGCCATACAATGGCAGATCTGTAATATTAATAACAGTAATAATAATCAAATAATGCTCTTTCCATTAGGGGGAGCGTACTTATAAATGAAGCCAATGGGAAATAAATGATATATTGCCATCGCCCCCACTACTTATACATACACTTGCCATACAAAAACGAAGTAAACTCATGAAAAACACTTGACAAAACAAAAACATTTAGACAGTAGTATTAACATAGTAACATGTAGTATAAGATGATCAACAGTCTGTTCAGCTTTACAGGAAGTACAAGACTATAATAAATTGTGTAATTTGCCGTTTGCCATGATTAGCAAAGAACATGAATCAGCACTAAACACAGACACATAAACATTAGTTTTAAACTGTGGTTGCCAGCATTCTTTAGTACTAAGCTGAATCTACTTAATACAAATATACTCAAGGCAAGAAAATATGGTATGTGCATGATTTTTAAAGGGTTATAAGTGATTTAGTATTCCCTGACAATAGTAATGGCACACTAGAATTTTTATAGGAATCCAGGAATGGCAAGTATTTCAACTGAAGAAAATGAGGGCAAGGGTTGCAAAGTGTAAAGAAGTAGAGATTGATTACACCTCACTTTACCACATAACCCCATGCTACACTCTGTAACACACATTGTAAAATCATGTATATCAAACTATGCCCAGACTGGCAAATGACAGAGGGGCTTCTGTAAGAGACCATGGAAGCCACTTTTTAGTGGGCTGGTGGGGGGGCTGTTTGGGCCTCTATGTACTTGAAATGCCAGGGCTTATTTTGATTTTCAGTCTGGGCTTGTATCAAACTAGATACTGTAATCAGGGGCGCTCCTGCCATGAGGCGTATTGAGAAACTTGCCTCAGGTGGCAGCTCCTGGTAACTTGAAGAGCATCTCCTCACTAGTGATGCGGCCCACCTCTCCCTGCCATAAGCTTTAAATGACACACCAAAATCCTTTCTTTCTCCTTTTAACAGTAGCAAGCCACCAGCACCTTTTACATTTACCTTGGTATACAGCTCAAACTCATCACCTACACTGATGTTCCTGTTGTAAATACAGGGTAGTGGAAACCTTATCTCACAAAATGCACTGTGTTCAGTCCTGTGCTCCCCTGCTGTGGAATGCAGGAGACATCCACCACAGGGCGAAATGCCCATGTGTAAGAGCCCTTAGGAATAATTAAGGTATTTGTCTCCTGTGTTTCCATTTTTCAAGCCATTAAATGTCACAATACAAGGTTGGCCACAGCCATAGAAGTGATCCAAGCAGGGAAGAATGCCACAGCGGGGCCCACAAAGCATAAATACCAAGAATGTGTGTGAGTGTATGTTTTGTCTGTGTACATAACATGGCAGCAACATAAACAATAATTATAATAGCTTAAAGGAAAAGTAACACTAAAATTTTTTAAGTGAAAAAGCTATTCTACCCTGCACCAATAACCGCCCTATCCTGCAAACTCCTTAGTATTTTGAATGCTTTAAAAGAAAATACCTGTTAAAACTTGGCTTCCTGTCAATTGAACTAAGGCGAAACGGCGAAGGAAGGAGCAGGCATCAACTATGCGAGGATCGATTGATCGAGCCTAGGCTTCCTTCTGTATAGAAAGGAGTCAGGCTAGACTCGATCAATCGATCATTCAAAGGAGCCATTCAAAGGAGAAAAGGCACAGGTTACTTAGCAGATAACAGATAAACCCCCATTACATGGGGCTTATCTACTACTTATCTGCTATGTAACCTGTGCCTTTTCTCCTTTTTTCCAGCTTGAATGGCTGCCCCCATGGCTACACAGCAGCTTATTTATATAGTAGCTTTTCTGTAGCAAAAACACCAGTTTTTTGCAGAGCAACAGCACATTATATTTTAATTACTTTAAAACACTTTACTTTTTTGATGTTACTGTTCCTTTAAATTGTAAACTCCACTGGGGCAGGGTCTGATGTGAAAGATATATATAATCTAACAAACGTTTGTCAGATTTTCTTGGTGCTATATAAATAGATAATTATTTAATACTTAATAACAAACTGAAAAAAAAAAAAAATATATATATATATATATATATATATATATATACATACATACACAGGTATGGGATCTGTTATCCGGAAACCCATTATCCAGAAAGTTCCAAATTATGGAATGGCCGTCTCCCATAGACTCCATTATAAGCAAATAACTCTATTCTTTTTAAATGATTACCCTTTTCTCTGTAATAATAAAACAGTACCTTGTACTTCATCCCAACTAAGATAGAATCAATTTTTATTGGTGGCAAAACAATCCTATTGGATTTATTTATTATTTAAATGTTTTATGACTTATGGTCAGGGCCGGATTTACACTTGGTGCGCCTCTAGGCCACCTGAAGTCATGCCCCACCGACCCACCCATGCGCAGTAGCTCACCACTCCCCACCGCTCCCTCATTGCTAGTTGCTAGCACTTCTCATCTGGTCCAGGAGCACTGAGGAATTGGTGCGCAAGAGAGGTTAACAATCTCCTGCTCACCTATTTCCCCAGTGCTCCATGGAAAAAACAAATGCGGCTGGGTGGCATGCCGCCCCTAAGATCTCGCCGCCCTAGGCCCAGGCCTTTGTGGCCTTCCCACAAATCCAGGCCTGCTTAAGGTATGGAGATCCAAATTATGGAAAGATCACTTATCCGGAAAACCTCAGGTCCAAGCATTCTGGATAATAGGTCCCATACCTGTATGTATGTATGTATATACATCATACAGGTCATCATCCTGATGACGATCCTGTGGTGATCAAAACGCGTAGATGGTATGCTGAAATAAATCACTGACTTGATTGATGCTGTAGCTGTGAGTGCTTTCTACTGTTGAGTTTGATGCATTATTTTTGTCAGCACCCAGCCGTTGCCCCGATACTGGTGAGAGTGCCAATTCTTTACAAGACTATATATATATATATATATATATATATATATATATATATATATATATATAAATATATACATATGTACAGTGGAGGAAATAATTATTTGACCCCTCACTGATTTTGTAAGTTTGTCCAATGACAAAGAAATGAAAAGTCTCAGAACAGTATCATTTCAATGGTAGGTTTATTTTAACAGTGGCAGATAGCACATCAAAAGGAAAATTGAAAAAACAACTTTAAATAAAAGATAGCAACTGATTTGCATTTCATTGAGTGAAATAAGTTTTTGAACCCCTACCAACCATTAAGAGTTCTGGCTCCCACAGAGTGGTTAGACACTTCTACTCAATTAGTCAACCTCATTAAGGACACCTGTCTTAACTAGTCACCTGTATAAAAGACACCTGTCCACAGAATCAATCAATCAAGCAGACTCCAAACTCTCCAACATGGGAAAGACCAAAGAGCTGTCCAAGGATGTGCTGTGGTCTGATGAGACCAAAATAGAGCTCTTTGGCATTAACTCAACTCGCTGTGTTTGGAGGAAGAAAAATGCTGCCTATGACCCCCAAAACACCATCCCCACCATCAAGCATGGGGGTGGAAACATTTTGCTTTGGGGGTGTTTTTCTGCTAAGGGCACAGGACAACTTATTCGCATTAACGGGAAAATGGACGGAGCCATGTATCGTGAAATCCTGAACGACAACCTCCTTCCCTCTGCCAGGAAACTGAAAATGGGTCGTGGATGGGTGTTCCAGCACGACAATGACCCAAAACATACAGCAAAGGCAACAAAGGAGTGGCTCAAGAAGAAGCACATTAAGGTCATGGAGTGGCCTAGTCAGTCTCCGGACCTTAATCCAATAGAAAACCTATGGAGGGAGCTCAAGCTCAGAGTTGCACAGAGACAGCCTCGAAACCTTAGGGATTTAGAGATGATCTGCAAAGAGGAGTGGACCAACATTCCTCCTAAAATGTGCGCAAACTTGGTCATCAATTACAAGAAACGTTTGACCTCTGTGCTTGCAAACAAGGGTTTTTCCACTAAGTATTAAGTCTTTTATTGTTAGAGGGTTCAAAAACTTATTTCACTCAATGAAATGCAAATCAGTTGCTATCTTTTATTTAAAGTTATTTTTTCGATTTTCCTTTTGATGTGCTATCTGCCACTGTTAAAATAAACCTACCATTGAAATGATACTGTTCTGAGACTTTTCATTTCTTTGTCATTGGACAAACTTACAAAATCAGTGAGGGGTCAAATAATTATTTCCTCCACTGTATATATATATATATATATATATATATATATATATATATATATATATATATATAAAGTAAAGTAGCAGCCTATAAAATTTGTCAGAACAGTCAGCTGTTTAACAGGTCAACTTTACAGATACTTCCACTATGGGTAGCATATTTTAGACATTTTGTTACAGCTCTACACGATGTAGGCAGGCCTGTTGTGTGCATGAAACTAGGCAATTACCTTCCAATGTTGCCATCAAATGCTATACAGTAATGAAAGTAACAGGGATGAATTATTCTGTTTCATGTTGAATGTATGACATTTTCAACCTGTATCATTTGTTGTGCCTTGCTGTGACTTTGAACATGGTTAGATGGCAAGCAGACAATAAAAGGTGGGTGAATGACAAAAAGCCTCCAGTGACAAAGGACAGAGACTACCAAGACATATGTAAGAAGAAAAAGATAACTTTCTTAATAATTAAATACAGGGAATTGCTTAATTACTGGAGGATGCCAATTGCCAGTGTCAGGATGGTCCACTACAATGCAAGAAAAAACTCCTGGTGGGCCCTCCTGATCATAACCATATGGCCTATTTCTATATGAGAAAAAAAGAGGAGAATGGATGGAAAGATAGATTATGGAATGTAATAAAGAGATTAAGGGGCACATTTATGTGAGATTAGAGCTCACTGCAAAAAAAAAAAAAACCCCACTTCCTATGGGATTTCTAGAGTTGTATTTATCAAATAGCAAATGCTAAATTTCAGCCAGTAATATATATGCTTCTAAAAACCCCATAGGAATGAATAAAAAGTGGGTCAGTTTTTCTGTGGATTTATGTCACATTTTGATAAATCTGCGAAGAGGGGATAGTGAAGAGTGGGACTATGACAGTGCACCTTTCAGTAATTATAATCACTAACCTCAAAACCCAGGCTGCAGTTACTCTTCTCTGAAAACTAGACTGGCCCAGCCACCATCTTGGTTCTGGACCCAGCGACTACTCTAGAATGTATAAAACTGAAAACCAAAGTTTTTGCTTTTTTCCCCAGTGCTAATGAAAAATATGTTTTTCTAGTGGTACTGTCCTTTAGTCAACCATATTCATTGTTTTCAGACACAACTGGAGGGCTCTGGAACAAAAAGCTAAATAACTAAAAAACCATAAAAAACACTAACCAATTGCAAACTGTCATACAAAAAGTGTATTTAGAGGTGAACAACCCCTTTAAGGAGAGTTGTTTTCCTTCATACAACTGTCCTACACTTAAGTGCTGTAACTGAAGGGCTTACTTAGACAATGGTAACAGACTTTGTCCAGACTGAAGCTAAGCAAAAATTGACACAAATGGAGTACCTGTGTCTGATTTACTCCGATGTCTCTTAAAGCACTAGTGCAGGTACTGCAGCTACAATCCATCCACATCCGGTTATCTTTTTGTGAGCAAGTCCTCGGTATACTGCATGTCCAGCAAGTGGGAATGCACTGGCCAAGAACATGAATGTACCAGGGGGCAGCATTCCTGAAGACAAATTGAGTAATTATGTTAAAGTAATTGCACATAAAGGCAAAGTACGATAAAATGATGGTAAAACCTTACAACGATCCTCTGTTACATCCCCTTAATTATCAGTAAAAATTCCTTAATCTAATGCTATTTTGACCTATTGTTCCTCTGTAAAGCAAATCTAAATCTAGTACAGTGAGATCTATGAGCCAGGCAGCTGGGGGAGGAGCTGCAAACTGTTTACTAGACTGGAGGGTGTAACCCCAAACTGGACTGTATGCTCGCATTTTATAGCACATTATCTTCAGTGTCTTTATTCACTCTCTAAAATAAGCAGGGACATTATCAGTAACAACCACACACAGCTGCACAACGCCACTAACAACTAAGGCTTTATTTTTAAGTGTAATTAAATCTAATAAACCAGACAGCGCACACATTGTGTAATTCCTCTTTTAAGTAATGGCTGGATATTTAAAACATACCTTCTAAAGTGCAGCTGGAACCCAATGGCTCCCCAGCTGTTTTAGAAGTACAACCCTTGCTGGGCACTGGGAGTTGCAGACGAATACACAGCTGAAGAGGCAGGGGTATATACACTATAAGCGTAGTCTTTCTTACCTTATTGCATTCGCATCCAAATGTCGATCTCCCCCCCAATAGAAGCCCGCTAAGCGACTCTGTGTGCAGCCCAGTTCCAGGTTGTTGGTACTCCTCACTGTTCTCCGTGCGCTCAGTCACACCCAACTGCGGTGTTTGTAAACATGCTCCACGTGTGACTCAAGCAACACGCCCTATTCACAGAAGCCCTTTACGCAATCAACCTCCAAAAGGCACACTTCCATACGCTAATCATTCTACGTAATTTACGTAGCGCTATCACAGTTTTGGGGTTGGCTCCTCACGTGGGAAAGGTGAGCAAAATCTGTCTGCTTTCAATTGTGATTGGCCGTGCCTTACCATTGGACCTCCTCTCATATACACTGGGCACTGTTCCAGGTGGGCATTTTATTCTTACTGACCTGAGCGGGGGGAAGATTGCATTTATTGATCGCTAATAATGGGAAATGGGTCTGCGATTATTTGTAATAAAATTTGTCTCTTTGTCCAGTGGGTACAACTGGCTAACCCTGTCAATTAGGAAACCACCAATATTCACTGATGGCTGTTTTGCCCATTCTGAGTTCTATACCTGCGATGAGAAAATCAGTGAACAGAAATAATTGTGTAATTTAAACGTGGAGTGGGAGGGCTCTCTGTCACAATAATAACGCATCTGTAGCCCCGCGGGGAATGCCTACATCCCCGAAATGTTCCATGCAACAAAACTGTAAACTTGCATTAGGTACAATAATCTCGCTCTTGTCTTCTATAACTAGTACATTCTGCATTGGGTGGGGGATCATGCTGCCACCTACTGGACGAATGGAATATTGTTTTGGTTGCTTACGCTTTCGTTCTTACCGTGGAAGTTTTTTTAGTCTGCCGATAAATTGGGGAATGCTGTCTCATCATGTTGAACTTGTTTATTTATTTTGGGCCATAACAATGATTTGGAGATTGTCCAGTGAATTTTTAATGTGTTTTATCATCTGTTATCTATACCTGTTTTTCATAAGAGGGATCCTGCTCAGCCTCAATTAAGCTCACTAGCATGGCTGCCTGTCAAGCAAAGGATAGCTTACAAAATCCTTCTGCTGACATTCAAAGCCCTTCACTCCTCTGCTCCTCACTACATTTCTTCACTGGTCTCCCTACATGTTCCTGGTCGTCTCCTCCGCTCCTCTCAGAGCCTCCGTCTCTTTACACCATCCACACCCACTGCGCTCTCTCGTCTTAAACCTTTCTATCTCGCTGCTCCTTACCGCTGGAACTCTATCCCTGAATCCCTCCGTAGGGAAAACTCACCCACTCTCTTTAAGAAAAAACTCAGCTGTTACCTTCTGGAGCACTAAAACATTATTTTGCCCAGTCCTGCGCTTAAGGGCAAATGCCCATACCTGAAGCACTCTTACCTTCCAGTTTGTGCCTGTATGTTACCCAACCACTCAGATTGTAAGCTCTACGGGGCAGGGACCTCCTTCCTACTGTGTCTCATACCACATGGCACTTATATATATATATATATACATATATGTATTTATTGTATTTATTTATTATCACTTGTCCTCCCTGTGTGTAATTTTGTATTCTGTAAGACTGTACAGCGCTGCGTACCCTTGTGGCGCTTTATAAATAAAGTTATACATACATACATACATACATACATAAGGAGATTGTGCCTCACCTGCTGAGTGGAGGGGGTGTGGAATTTAGCCTTTATGTTTCAGTTTTACTTCGTAATCAAATTTGGTTCTTCTCCCCCACCCATAATTAATGGGAGTGTCCATTTAATATATTGGGATTTTAGCATATCTGTGGGGGTGGGGCCTGTGATAAAAATCTAGCTATATTTTGCTGGCTTCACATGGGAACACCATGCCCAAATCGATTGCAAATAAAGCTGCAACGCGGGGATGTAAAGATGGCCATACACGTTCAGATTTTAGTCTTCTTCCAACTAACGTTTAGGTATCGGTTGAATGTTTAAATGCAACGATCTGAAACTAAAGCACAAAAAACGAAACAAAACGAAACCTTGTTTCGTATGATATTCAGTATGGCAGCTCAAAGAGGCGACTGATATTGCACAGGCTGCGGATATTGGTCGTCTCGTCGATAGGCCAGGTTAAAAGATTTTGATCTGGTACCATTAAAGGTGCCTAAGCAAAATCTACGTTCAGGACTGAATCGACAGGTGGAGGTAGAATTTCTATTGTTTCTACCTCCATATCTGACGATTCAGCCCTGAACGTCAATGGAGGGTGGGAACGATTGGTTGCACGAAAGATCGTTATTGCCAGTGTTGGACTGAGACGCCAGGGGCCCACCAGAAAACCTTGGACCATAGGCCCACTTTCTAAACTATTAATCCTCCTCTACTCACTCAACCTCTCCTTAACCTCTTTGTTATCCAAGTCTCTTTACTCTATCCTTCCATCTTTTTTCCCATACAGAAATAGGGAATGACAATGCAATTGGCCAAATAGTCAGAAGCAAGAGGGCCCACTGACACCTGGGCCCACTGGGAGTTTTCCTGGTATCCTGGTGGGCCAGTCCGACACTGGTTATTGCTATGTGTATGACCACCTTAACATTAAGACTGAAATTGTAGAATAAAGCACCTAAAATACAAATCGGAGAATATTCTGAACATGAAATAGTTGGCAGACCCCAATTGTACCAGTGACTTCCATTACCCAAGGACATTGTCCAATATTCAATATATGCGCAGATTTTATATTATGGGGATGATAATTCAGAGCCCACACACTAGGTTTCTTACAATTTTATTGGTACGGGTATGGCCAGCTTAGCTGGGTAATATTAGAGAGAATTAGTTGTTAAGCTGCTGTACTGCCTATTATGTAGCAGATTAGCTTTATTAGGGAAGAACTAATAGAAATAATCTGGCTTGTCATGCTCTTCTGATATAAGGCTCTTATTTGAGATAAATCTAAAGTCAATGGATACAGATAATGTTACCCACTAATAATCATACAGTATATATTGTGGGAAAAGTTAGTGATGCTGGAGTGTACACAAATGTGGAAATGCTTTCTTCTGACTACAGCTACCACTTTGGATGGCAAGTTTGCTGGCAGAGTGTAAATGGCAGTGGGAAATAATGGCTCTAGGATTTGCCCTTATCCTTTAACACACTGCAAGATATTAAAGAGATGACATAAGAAAGCTTTTTATGTGTGAATTCCATTTTTATTAGCAATCATTATATATGCATTCATAAAGTAGGTAATCCAGTCCAAATTTATTAAATATTCTTTTCATAGGTGTATTTCTGTATTGCGTTTTCAATCCAATCTTTGTAGGCAGACACTCTAGTGAACACAGGTGGCTTCTTATCCACCACACAGTCTGAGGGCCCAAAACTTGCAATACCGTGGATTTCCCATGCTGCATCTGCGCTCGATTTACAGAACAATGCTCCTTCTGCTTCATTCTGAAAACACAAAAACATATTTTTGTCAGTTCCAGTGTCCTAGTCAGAATTTAAAATGATTAATTGCTAAAAATATTGTATCAAATGCAAGTGCATAAGTCTGTTAGATTTGCTGTGAGCCTAGATTTAGAACTAAATGTTTCTTTTTTTGCCATACTTTCAGATAGAGTGCTAAAATCACAAGTGAATGACATTGCAGTGGTTAACATTAACCTATAGAAGTGTAAAGTTTTTAGAAATTTGCCGGGAGCAGTGTCCAGTGGCAGTGCTACCTAGCCTTTATAGTGTTATAAGGCAGTTATATAATACACTATGGGCTAAACTCCACAAACGCTTTTGTCGGATGGTGTCGGATTGACAGAACGCATCCGACAAGTAAGATGTAGTCACATATGTCAAAATATAACGGGACTAATAGAAAGATCTGGTATGTAAACTACATGTAACTTTTGCCATCCGACCCAATGCGCCCGTTGGAAGGGAACACTGCATGCTGTATCTGCATCCAACAAAATAAAAACTGATGGTGATCCGACATTACAGCCTATGGAGATCAGATTTTGTTGGATCCTGCAAGTAACCAGTTCCAGTAATTCCAAAATTCCCTTAGTGCAGTGGTTCTCAAACCCGCCTGAGGGGGCACAGGCATGTCTAAGGGGGAGTAGTACTTTCATAGCTGCAGGAGGGACAGCTTGTCTTGTTTTTAGTATCTGGGTATCTGGCATACAAATGTATTTTAGTCCGAGTTGTGAGTTAAAGGGGTGTTTTACCTTCAAGTTCACTTTTTGTATGTTATAGAATTGCCTGTTCTTAGCAACTTTTGAATTGGCCTTCACGTTTTTTATTTGTCATTTGCCTACTTCTGACTCATTCCAGCTTTAAAATGGGGGTCACTGAACCCAGCAGCCAATTTTATTGTTTTGATATTTACATCCAGAATTAGCAGTTTGCCCACATTTGCACTAAATAATTTTTGCCGTATACCCAGACCAACACTGATACTCTTGTATGCATTTAGATTATCTAATCCAAAACAAATTTAAGTGTTAGAGTGCCATCTGTTGTTTAGTAAAGGTAATTGTATCAGAAAAATGGAAAAGGGAAACAAGTGAAGTGAAACAAAAGGGGGCAGAAGAGTAAGTGAAGTGAGAACTCTGGAATAAAATGTGAGACAAAAGAAGAATATGGAAAAATTACAATGAAGAGGTGAAGACAACATAAACAAATTTAGGGTGAAAAGAAACACATTTATAAGGGACATTTACATGCAGCATATAAAGTGCAATTTCTGTTACAGAAACCATATTTTACCCAGAATACAATTTTACCCCATAACTTGGGGTAATGAGGGGGAATTGCTTCAGATGCAATTGTGGTGGATGCGTCAAAATGGGCACAATTAAAAGTGTACATTTAGAAGAATGTGACTTGATTGGAGATGGGATCACATTATTTCTGGCATTGGGCATTAAAATCACACGTTTGTATGATTGTTTATGCTAAAGTGTATTGCCCAACTTGACGCAACCCTCTATGCATGCAATTCAAAACAGGAGGTGGAAATGACATACCAGTACTGTGTGCAACTATACAGAATTGCAGGGACAATTTTTGAGTGCAACACAAGTATCTTTTAATGAGTGGTGTCAATTTACATAATGACTGTGCACATTATTGTGCTATTGCAACTGCACTTGTGGTCGTAAATAAAGAGAAAATTAATTTATATACATTTGTATTTTAGGAATTCTTGTGGTGTGCTATTCTAGGGACACACTATAGGGCAGATTATCAAAATGTGAGAGTAAAGCTCACCACAGAAAGGTTCACCCACTTTCTATTCATTCCTATGGGATTTTTAGAAGTGTATTTATTAATGGGTGAAAGTTAGAACTCACCATTTGATAAATGCGCTTCTAAAAATCCCATAGGAATGAATAGAACATGGGTGAGTTTTTATGTATTAAGCTCTAAACTCACAATTTGATAAATCTGCCTATATATGTTTATGGAGATTTTTGCAAACTACTGGCTTTGCTTGTGTAATTGGGTAATAGGATACAGATACTCATTTTTAGATATAGTTGAGTATGTGTGTGTGCATATATACTCAAGACACATATATTCAGGAAAAAACTAGGGAGACAAGAATCCAGGATTCGGGGTATTCAGGGTTCAGGATTTTTCAGTAGGATTCGGATTTGGCCAAATCCACGCTCCTGGCTGAACCAAATCTGAATCCTTAAAATCAAGTGACTTTTAGGGCACCAGAAAAAAACCCGTGGGCCCCGCCGGCCCAGACCCGATCCCTGCCAGTGGTCCCCCAGCCGCCAGTGTCCCTCCCCTGATGCGCTGAAAATAAGTTTCACTTATGCACGCTCAGGGGAGGACGTTGGGCGGGGCGGGGGTTAGGGGGGAGCGACAGGGGCATCCCAGTCCGACCCTGCAAGAATGTTCCAGTCATGGCTGCCTAACTAAGCAATGAGCATAGAAGAAGTGCATAAGCCAAAACAGTTTGTTAACCTCTGCATTAGAGGGTTGCATCAATATCTCCAACAGGCTGGTGGTTAGTTAAAACAACTTACTTTTCACTTCAGCAAAAAGGGATAGATATATTTTATTAACTTTATTCAAAATCATTGTGTTTTTTAACTGTTGGGTTTAATTTTTTCAAAAGTATTTGCTGTTTTTGGTCCTAATTTACAAAGTTTGGTGAACTATAAGGCTTACAGCAGGTTTGCCAGAAGTTGCATTCCTTTGTAATTACCCTCAGTTTGAGGTGGGTAGGATTTGATTTGGTTGGTGCTCTGTAAGTGTTTGCTCTTTAAGTGGGTGCTCTGTAAGTGGAGTTATAAACCTCAGGAGTTAGTAGGTGCTCTGTAAGTGGAGTTATAAATCTCAGGAGTTAGTAGGTGCTCTGTAAGTGGAGTTATAAACCTCAGGAGTTAGTAGTTGTTCTGTAAGTGGAGTTATAAACCTCAGGAGTTAGTGGGGCTCTGTAAGTGGAATTATAACATACATAGTAACATAGTAACATAGTAAGTTGGGTTGAAAAAAGACATACGTCCATCAAGTTCAACCATAATGCCTATACCTAACCTGCCTAACTACAAGTTGATCCAGAGGAAGGCAAAAAACCCCATCTGAAGCCTCTCTAATTTGCCTCAGAGGGGAAAAAATTCCTTCCTGACTCCAAGATGGCAATCGGACCAGTCCCTGTATCAACTTGTACTAAGAGCTATCTCCCATAACCGTGTATTCCCTCACTTGCTAAGAATCCATCCAGCCCCTTCTTAAAGCTATATAATGTATCAGCCAGTACGACTGATTCGGGGAGGGAATTCCAGAACCTCACAGCTCTCACTGTAAAAAATCCTTTCCGAATATTTAAATGGAACCTCCCTTCTTCTAAACGGAGTGGGTGCCCTCGTGTCCGTTGGAAGGACCTACTGGTAAATAAAACATTAGAGAGGTTATTATATGATCCCCTTATATATTTATACATAGTTATCATGTCACCTCTTAAGCGCCTCTTCTCCAGTGTAAACAGACCCAACTTGGCCAGTCTTTCTTCATAACCGAGACTTTCCATACCCTTTACCAGCTTAGTTGCCCTTCTCTGGACCCTCTCTAGCTCAATAATGTCCCGTTTGAGCACTGGAGACCAAAACTGAACAGCATATTCTAGATGGGGCCTTACCAGTGCTCTGTAAAGGGGAAGAATAACCCCCTCCTCCCGTGAATCTATACCCCTTTTAATACAGCTCAGAACCTTGTTTGCCCTTGCAGCTGCTGCCTGGCATTGCTTGCTACAGCCAAGTTTATTATCTACAAGGACTCCAAGATCCTTCTCCATTATGGATTTGCCTAGTGCAGTCCCATTAAGGGTATACGGGGCTTGCATATTTTTACATCCCAGGTGCATGACCTTACATTTATCCACATTAAATCTCATCTGCCACTTAGCTGCCCAGATTGCCAGTTGGTCAAGATCCTGCTGCAGGGATGTCACATCCTGGATAGAATTGACTGGTCTGCAGAGTTTTGTGTCATCTGCAAACACTGATACATTACTCATAATACCCTCCCCTAAGTCATTTATGAACAAATTAAACAAAAGTGGACCCAGTACAGAACCCTGAGGGACCCCACTGAGGACCTTATTCCAAGTAGAGAATGTACCATTAACAACCACCCTCTGTACCCGATCCTGTAGCCAGTTTTCTATCCATGTGCAAACGACTTCACTAAGACCAATAGACCTTAGCTTAGAAAGCAGTCGTTTGTGGGGAACGGTATCAAATGCTTTGGCAAAATCCAAATAGATTATATCTACTGCATCCCCACTGTCCAGCTTCTTACTTACCTCATCATAAAAAGCAATTAAATTGGTCTGACATGACCTGTCCTTCATAAAGCCATGCTGATTACTGCTCATAATGCCATTCTCCACTACATAATTTTGAATGTGATCCCTTAACAAGCCTTCAAATAACTTGCCCACCACGGATGTCAAACTTACAGGCCTATAATTGCCAGGCTGAGATCTTATTCCCTTTTTAAATATGGGAGTGACATTCGCCTTCTTCCAATCACTAGGTACCATACCTGATGAAAGAGAGTCTGAGAATATCAGAAACAAGGGCCACTGCAATTCTGCCCCTAGCTCTCTCAGTACCCGAGGGTGTATTCCATCTGGCCCAGGTGCCTTGTTTACATTTATCGTGTGTAACCCTTTAAGCACCATATCCTGTGCCAACCACTGTGTAGTTGGAGCTGAGGCAACAGTGAAGCTATTGGGTGAGACTTGGCCCACTGGCTCCTCTACTGTATACACAGAAGAAAAGAACTGGTTAAGCACATCTGCCTTTTCTGTATCCGCTGTAACCATATTGTTATTATAACTCAATGGGGCCACACCCTCAACCTGCATCTTTTTACTATTAATATACTTAAAAAACTTTTTGGGGTTAGTCTTGGCCTCGGCCGCGATGCGCTCCTCATTTTCTATCTTTGCCTTCCGGATTGCTGTTTTACAACACTTGTTATAGTGTTTATATTCATTAAACGCAGCTACTGTCCCCTCTGACTTATATTTCTTAAAAGCTTTCCTTTTTTTCCCTATTAACTTCTTTACCTCAGAGTTAAGCCACATAGGGTGATTCTTAACACTTCTACTTTTTCTTATTAATGGAATGAATTGAGAACAGTAATGATTTAATATCATTTTAAATGACAACCATTTCTGCTCTGTATTTTTATCAGAAAACATAATGCCCCAATCTATGCCCTGAAGCGCTGCCCTTAAGGAGCTAAAATTTGCCTTCCTAAAATTCAGTGTCTTTGTTGCCCCCGTGTAAATTTGTTTCCTGCACCAAACATCAAATGAAATAACATTATGGTCACTATTACCCAGGGGTTCAACAACTTGCACATTTGCTATACGTTCTGGGTCATTAGAGATCACTAGATCTAGTATAGCATTGTTCCTGGTTGGCTCCTCAACAACCTGTGACATAAAGTTGTCGTGCAGCAAGTTTATAAACTTGTTCCCATTTACTGTCCTGGCAGTACTATTGCCCCAGTCAATATCAGGGTAATTAAAATCCCTAAACCTCAGGAGTTACAAACAAAAGGAGTTCAGACAAAGTACAAAGTTTGTAGTTATTTCAAGTCTTTCACCTGTTTAACTGTTTCTGTAACTGGGAGAATGAGTGGCAGCAACATGAAGGTCTGACACAGTGAACATAGATGCAAAATAAGAACAATACACGGGAGCACTTACTGCTCAAACCCTGGTGTGCTACTCATGGACCCACTCCCAGATAAGTCCCAGCAGTAGAAATACAAAGAAAAAAAAAAAAATAGCGGAGCATGACGAGGGTAAAAATAAGTCTTTATTCTATCATCAGTAAAAGGCACATGTACATCCCAATGGACCTACGCTTAACGCGTGTATTTCTACTGACACAGTGCACAGCCTGCCACATGTATGCAGTTGTGGAGCAACAGTTCCAAAGTCCATACCTCTGTTGTGGATGTGAGCGAATTGCCACTTTAGAGGCTCGTGTTAGAGCCCTAGAGGAACAAGTTGCAACACTGCGTTCGATTGACAATCTTGAGAGGAGTCTCTTGCTCACTGAGCAGGAGCTTGCAGGGTCAGATAGTTTGGGGGGAGGGGAGCAGTGAAAGGATGATAAGGCAGTAAGCTGGGTGACAATTAGACAATCTAGAGTGGGGAAAAGGAAGAGGGAGGCTGCGCCAGGGTTTGCGCATCCCAACAGATTTGCCAGATTGTGTGAAGAAGATGGGAGTGTGAACTCTGGACTGGCGGTTCTAGATTGGGCTGATCTTTCTAACAGCCGGGAGACCAGTTTCTCTAGTAGTGGTGGGGAGGAGAGCTAGGCCTAAAAAGATGGTGGTTATTTGATCATTAGGAAAGTGGACAGGGTAATCTGTCGAGCTGATCGCTTCAACCGAACAGTTTGCTGGTGCCAGGGTTCGACAAGTGGTTGATCGGGTTGACAAATTATTGGGAGGGGCTGGGCATGACCCGGTCTTGGTACATATCGGTACTAACGACAAAATGAATGGTAGGTGGAGGACCTTAAAGAGTGAGTTCAGGGATCTAGGCTCTAAGATTAAGGAAAGGTCCTCCAATGTCATTTTTTCAGAAGTTTTGCCGGTGCCACGTGCAAGTTTAGGGAGACAGCAGGAGCTTAGGGAGCTAAATGCGTGGTTAAAGTCTTGGTGTAGGAAGGAAGGGTTTGGGTTCCTAGAGCACTGGGCTGACTTTTCTCTGGGGTACAATCTATACAGCCGTGACGGATTGGACCTCAATGGAAGGGGGTCCGCTGTGCTTGGGGAGAGAATGGTTAAGAGGCTGGAGGAGTGTTTAAACTAGACAAGGGGGGGTGAGCTAAAGTTTTATGGGAAAGCTAGTGTAGACGGGGCAGTGGGATTAGCAAAGGATTGTGGGGGAGGAGTGAGGGGGGCATATAGTTTATCAGATAGGGAGCTTCCTTTGTTACAAGGGAAACAGACTAATATTAGCCTGTTAGCTAATGTAAACATGAGGCGAAGTAGTAACAGGGAGAAGTAGTAATCTCCGCTGCATCCTGGCTAATGCACAAAGCTTGTTGGTTAAATTAGGGGAGCTGCAGGCTATTGCATGTATTGAAAATTATGATTTAATTGGTATCACTTAGACCAGGTGGGATTAAAAACGCGACTGGGCCATGAATTTAAATGGTTTCACAATTTTTAGGAGGGACAGAGAGATTAAAAAGGTTGGAGGGGTTTGTCTTTATTTAAAGCCATGTAATAAAGACATTACCAATGGAAACGTTGAATCTCTTTGGGTAGAAATTTCAGTAGGGCTGAAGGTCACAAAGAAAATGATCATTGGTGTATGCTATAAACCACCCCATATAGATGAGGGGGATGAGACCCAGCTACTGTTGCAAATGGAGGAGGCTTCAAAACTGGGTCAAGTTGTTATTATGGGGGACTTTAATTATCCAGACATTGACTGGAGAAATGGGGTAGCTAAGTCAGAAAAAGCTAGTAGGTTTGTAAATATGCTAAATGACAACTTTTTATTTCAGGCGGTTCAAGAACCTATTAGGAATGACTATATTTTGGACCTGGTTATTTCTAATAACACTGAACTCATATCTAACATTTGTGTGGGTGAGCATTTGGGGAACAGTGATCACAACATGGTCTCCTTTGAGATAATGCTGCAGAGACAGCTCTATAAGGGATTAACTAAAACGCTCGATTTTAGACGTGCAGACTTTGCCAGTATAAGGGCATCTCTGCAATGTGTCAACTGGGAAAGGCTTTTCATAGGGTTAGACACAGAAGGAAAATGGAACATCTTTAAAACATTGCTTTGCAAGTATACACAACAGTTTATTTCCCTTGTAAGCAAGGAGAGGCATCGCAAAGCAAAACCTTTATGGCTGAATAAAAGTGTTAGTGTCGAGGTTGGTAAGAAAAAACGTGCTTTTAAAGCATTCAAGTTAGCTGGGACAGCAGAAACTTTCATCAGGTACAAGGAAGCAAATAAAGCATGCAAAAAAGCTATCAGGCAAGCTAAAATAGAGATGGAAAGGGATATTGCAGCTAGGAGTAAAAAGAATCCCAAATTATTTTTTAATTATGTGAATAGTAAAAAAATTAAGCAAGAAGGGGTGGGAACCTTATTATCACGGGGGGGTAAGTTGGTTGATGAGAACGGGGAAAAAGCAGAAATTTTGAACTCTTATTTTTCATCTGTCTATACATCTGAGGAGCCACCCAATGAAGGCTTCCCTTTTAATATGCCCAGTTCTAGTAATTTAGCTACTGGCGCGTGGGTCACTCGGGAGGAAATTCAAAAGAGAATTGAACATGTAAAGGTAAACAAAGGTCCAGGACCAGATGGGCTTCATCTGTGATTGCCAAGCCTCTTCACTTTACTATAAGTTTGTACCAGCATGGTTTTATGCATAATTGATCTTGCCAGACTAATTTAGTCGCCTTTTATGAGTAGGTGAGCAGGAACCTCGATGCTGGAATGGCAGTTGATGTCATCTACTTGGACTTTGCTAAAGCGTTTGATACAGTACCTCACAGAAGGTTAATGGTCAAATTGAGGAATATTGGCCTAGAACATAATATTTGTAATTGGATAGAGAACTGGCTGAAGGATAGAGTACAAAGAGTGGTGGTAAATGTAACATTTTCTAATTGGACCAGTGTTGTTAGAGGAGTACCGCAGGGGTCAGTCCTTGGTCCTTTGCTTTTTAACTTGTTTATTAATGACCTGGAGGTGAGCATAGACAGTACTGTTTCTATTTTTGCTGACGACACATAATTTTGCCTTTTTATAGGTCCCTGGTAAGGCCTCACCTTGAGTATGCGGTGCTGTTTTGGGCTCCAGTCCTTAAGAAGGATATTAATGAGCTGGAGAGAGTGCAGAGACGTGCAACTAAACTGGTAAAAGGGATGGAAGATTTAAGATTTAAGGTTAGACTGTCGAGGTTGGGGTTGTTTTCTCTGGAAAAGAGGCGCTTGCGAGGGGACATGATTACTCTGTACAAGTACATTAGAGGGGATTATAGGCAGATAGGGGGTGTTCTTTTTTCCCATAAAAATGATCAACGCACCAGAGGCCACCCCGTTAGATTAGAGGAACGGAGCTTCCATTTCAAGCAGCGTAGGTGGTTTTTCATGGTGAGGGCAGTGAGGTTGTGGAATGCCCTTAGTGCCTAGTGATGTGGTAATGGCAGATTCTGTTAATGCCTTTAAGAGGGGCCTGGATGAGTTCTTGAACAAGCATAGTATCGAAGGCTATTGTGATACTAATATCTACAGTTAGTGATGAGCAAATCTGTCCCGTCTCGCTTTGCCGAAAAATTCACGAATCTTTCAAAGATTCGCAAAACGGCGAAAATTGTTGCCCCTGACTATTCTTTTGTTGCCTGCGGCTATTCTTTTGTCGCCCGCAGCTATTCTTTTGTCGCCCGCAGCTATTCTTTTGTCGCGTGGCTATTTTGACCATTTTTGGACGCGCTGCAAATTTTTTCATCCATTCCGCGAAACAATCCACCAATGGCGAAACACGGAAATTCGCCGCAAATCCGTGCCTGGTGAAACATTTCGCCCATCACTATCTACAGTTAGTATTAGTAGTTGTATATATAGTTTATGTATGCGAGTGTATAGATTGGTAAGTATAGGTTGTGTGTGCTTGGTTTACTTGGAAGGGTTGAACTTGATGGACTCTGGTCTTTTTTCAACCCTATGTAACTATGTAACTATGTAAGTCAAATAAATCTGACACTAATGCAGTTAATAATACTGCATGTCGTAAGTGATACCAAAGAGGAAACTGATAATTTGTGTCCACACTAGTGCATTGTGTGCAGGTTGTGGTGGATGCGACTGAGCATGTACATGCAATTATGCTGGCATTCTGGGAAATATCAGTGCACTACGTACATTGTTTGGCATATGGAGTGGGATGTGGAGTGCCAATGATCTAGTGCGCTAGAAATTACCAGTGCCAGTTGTTTATTTACATCCTGTTTTAGGAATGTGTCAGTTGTTTATATATATAGCTCCCACTATATTCCAGTTTTATAATTTGTATTGAGTTGTACATGAGGCTAGCTTCATCCACTTATGTTGTCTTCAAGCTCTACAACATTAGTAAAGTCAACAGCTGCTAATGAGCAAATTCATGGCTGTGCTGCTAGTTTGACTGCTTAATTTGTATAACTGGTGATGGTCACATGGAAGACCCCTTGAGTGTAGGAAATGCTGGGAATGTTCCTTGCACCCACTCTTTATTGTACTTCCAGTTTTAAATTAATGCACTTGCATGGAAGAAGGGGGTGAAAGGCAGCAATGTGACTTGGTGGGGGGCCAGCAGAATGGACCAGAAGTGCCAAGTTTTGTCACTAGCTGTGACTTAGGAGAGCAAAGCAGCAATTTTTTTTTAAAAACTTTAAGCACGTAACAGAAAATTAGCTAGCAAGCTAATTCCATTTATAGAGCAAATGTCTCTTACCCTGCATTCAGATTTGAGCTTTTCTGCTGATTCAAATCCTGCACAAATCATTGAAGTTGTCAGTTGGCTCCACCAAAACTTGGGTTGACTACATGTCTCATACGAGAGAATTGGTATGGGAACCTGAAACTTCTCTTTAGTATTAGCAAACTTTGCTCCACCTAGAAGCAGATAAAAAAAAGTTAACATTTAAAAACTATGTTTCTGATTTAGGAAGTCTTGTAAATGCTGCCATAATCTATGTAATTGAACTAAGGTTAATGAAATGCTTCTCTGCTGATTGATAAATGCCACTGACTGCCAAATACTGCAGCTGCATCTTACTGCTCACTTCAGCTGCCCTTTGTGTGCAACCTCCTTCCACTGTGCACTTGGGGTGGATTTTGGCCTGGTAGTGCACATTTGAAATGCTCAAATCAGTAACCAATGCAATGGAAGGTAACAGCAAGAGTTAAAGCAGTATTGGATGGACACTGGTAGAAAAACACTGGCAGAAAATGTATCTGCCATTACCCTAATAACAGGTGCAAAGTATTCTCCAGGTCTAGTAACCCACATCAATCAGCAAGTAGTATTTTATAGTCTGCTGCACACTTTCTCAAGTTATTACATTATTGCATGTTATGTCTTAATTCTCCCCTTTTGTTTTATATGATGAAAAATTCAAGATTTGGGCACTTATGCCAATAAAGTGATTAGCCTAGAAACCCTTTATATGTTAGTGTGCTCATTTGGGTGTTCCTCAGAGGAAGGTGGATGACCCCACCCTAACAACATATCTCAGTGAAAACTGGCAGCATGGACAGAGCTGTCAACCAACCCCATGTTACGAGGGAGATAATGATTTTTTTAAAGCTTAAATTCTACTTTACACCAAGGGGTATATTTATTATGCTGTGTAAAAAGTGTAGTGCAACATTACCAGTGATGTTGCTCATAGCAGCCAGTCAGATGCTTTGGGTTTCTAACTGTTGAAATCTAATTGCTGATTGGCTGCCCTGGGCAACATCATGGGTAATGCTTCACTCCACTTTTTACACAGCATTATAAATATACCCTAAGTGCTTTACATGAAGAGCTTATAAAAAAATCCCTTCAAAGTCTACCTTGGTGCCTGCTGGTGCCCTTTAATAGTATGAGTGATCCATGGGAGCCTTCTCCTTTAGAATACATTGAGGTCCCAGATTGGAATTTGAGTTATGTGTGACCCATAATTTGTCAGAAGGAGTTAGAAGGAAGATTAAAGTAGCATTACTTAGACATTTTGCTTTAATGACTGAAATCTAATGAGCAAGTCCATATTTAGTATTTCTATTTCTCTTTCTATTTCTGTCAGTATTTGTATGTAATCTGTATGTGTTTTGGTGCTTTATAAAAAAATAACAACAATGGCAACTAATGAAATTACCTTTGCTTGAAGCTGCCCATCCTGCCCAGTAGCACAGTTCCCCAGCTGGCAGGAATTTTGTAGAGGCAGGCAAGCACGCTGGTTGTACTTCAGTCACTTTCTCTGAAATGTGCATCAGCGCTATGTCATAAGAATGATCATTGTTCTGTGGAAAGGCAAAGTTCTCATGCTTGATAATGGCATCTGTACTGAAGCACTTCTCAGGTGCATGCCCAAGGCACACTCGCCAGGAATCCAACTTCTGGCTCCTGAATTAAAAAAAATGCTATCATTACCTCAGGCTAATAGCAGGTGCAAGACATAATCCTTCCAAGAGCCATGTGACTTTTTTGCAATGTTTAAATGCCCAACACAATGGCCGGAAACTGTTACATTTTGGTCGCACACTTAAAAACCTTGTGTAACTGAAATTTCTAAGAGATAAACTTGTAAAGCCAATTCGTAAAACATATTTAATAAATATCTACAATAGTTTTGCATAATATTTATGGGCAGTGGAAAAAAATTATATTATATTTTTAAAGCAGGGGAATAGTAGGATTTGTTGTCCTCAGTATTTAGAGGATGACAGATTTTGTATTTTTACTGTATTTGGTATTTTTGCATTGTCATCTTGTATGTAATTTTATTTTGTCTTTGTGCAAGAGTTCTATATTCACTGTACAGCAGGCCAGACGGACTCACTCACCATTGCTCCAGAATATGAAAACAAGACAGGCAGGAATATTCATTCATTACATATTATTATGCATAATCTAGGTCAAGACTTACTTCCAAACTGGGGCATGGAAGGCGCCTCACAGCTTCTCCTGCCTCATAACAAGAACACCTGGGGCATGTCAACAGAATTAGATCTTTGACCCAGTTTTTGTATTTTTCAAGGCACAGTTGGAAATAATCTTTGAGTAAACAGACATTGCGTGCTTCACAGTAGCACTGTATTTATGTATGCTCTGCTACAAATCTATATCTTTATTTGTATAATGTCATTATGCACACAGACTTATGGATCTTTCCATAGGCAGTGGTACCGAGACATATTAACAACTCAGGCAAACGGAGAGGAATTTTATCCTGGGCTTGAGCCAAGTCAATAAAGGATGGCACAATCTTAAGGGGAAGCTACTCAAATTAACACCCTCATCGAAAATACTTTACATTCTCAAGAAGTTGCAAACATTTTTTTCTGCTTGAATAGCAATGTTTATTCAAATTATTGAAGAGGATGTACCCTTTCTAACCCACCAGCCTGTGGTTTGACCAGGCAGTGAGGGTAAGTGGTTTCTTTATAATAGACCACAGGTAGTCCAAAGTTCTATGTGAACCCATCACTGGGTAGAGGATTTTGAGCCTTTGACAGAAGTAATAAGAAGAGTAAAATAAGAAGCTAATTTTTGCTTAAGTACTTTAAGCCAATTGTTACAGTAGGCATAGGGGTTGGGGCATCTCAGGCAAATTGGTGCCTCTTGAAAAATTGCTCTGCATGCAAGCAGATTTTTTGCAGTATTAAAATGATTAAGAATGCAACTATTGAGCTTATGGTAAGGAGAGAGTTTTTCAAACATGAGAAGTACAGATCATGCATACTTAAAGGGAAAAGGAAAGAATTAATCAAAACGCAGTCATCATCTAATCAAATCATGTAATAAATCTGAACTTTCAAATAAAAATGTTATGGATGGTTTTATTAATCAACTGTACCTTAATAAAGAAAAGAAAAAAGAAAGAAAAAAATAAAATTTACAAATACAATTTTTTTTTCAATAAAACTTATTGCCAGACCGATTTGTTATGTAATAGTCATCTTAGGAAACTAAGTACAGAAATATATAATACATTGTGATATACCCAATGTTAATGAGAGCACAACAAGTATTGAACAATAAAAAGAAAACATAATCTAAAAAAGAGAAGCATATATCTATGCTAATTCAGACTGACTGGTTATTTATCCCCTTCCACTAAAATTATGCAGAAAGGAGGAAATTTTCAAATTCCAGTTAAGTAGCCTGTGGAGCACAGGGCTCCAAATCTTAAGGAATTTATCATGAGTCCCAGATAAAAAGGACATCATGTTTTTATTAATCATGATAGCTGTAGAAGTGGGGAATAGAAAGAGAAGGAGTAAGCCACGATTTGGCAATCAGCTGTTTGGCCGCTGTAAATATAAAAGTACAGGTATGGGACCTGTTATCCAGAATGCTCGGGACCTGGAGCTTTCCGGATAAGGGATCTTTCCATAATTTGGATCTCTGTGTCTTGTCTACTAAAATAATTTTAACATTAATTAAACCCAATAGGATTGTTTTGCCTCCAATAAGAATATGCCTGTAATATGTTTTCGAGAATTAACATTAATATTGGGAATCCAAGTAGGGAAAGTAGTTTTAATAGGCAAAAAAGGCAAAAATGGACAGAAATACTTACTCATCAATGCAGTGAGCAGGCAGAAGAAGCCACTCTGAATGGATAAGAGAGCCGGCACAAGTATGCTGGAATGGCAGGAACGGCCTTGCTCGACTCTGCAATCGAATGCAAACAATCAATATTCTATACATACTATATACTTACTATAGATAGTATACTTTTTTTAGATTATAGGCAAACCATGACAATCCTTGATAGCTGACATACTACAGTTGTCTTAAGATTTCATAACACGGAGGCACCGATTCAATACAGTATGGAAGGTATTTTATTTGAATATAACACAGAGTAACTATGGTAACTTCCAGAACTCTGGTGATAATTTAGACTCTTGAGCATGCATGGTTTCCTAACTATTTATAGGGGAACAGAGTGAAGGAGCATATTTAATATATTTAAAGCAATGTTTCTCAAACTCTGAGAGATACGGGAAACCTTACTGTATTTTAGCAGAGAGAAGCAAATATTACTTGTAATTTACTTACTTGAACAGAGAAATGCCATTGTGAAGAATGTAGCCCTGAAGTTCCACTGATTTTACTGGATGATATACTATTACAGCTTGTAGGCCATTCTACAGGAAAAAAATATAAAATTAAAAATGTTTATAAAGCAACAATATCATTTTACTTCCAGTGTCCACCGTGCTTGGAAGGTGTTAAAAGCCTATGACACACAAGGTATTTTGATTTCAGATACTTGTATCAGAATGCAATGGATTACATTGGGCTGCTTCCCTGTGATGATCATGGGAAATAACCCTGAGCTAATGAGTTTAAAATGAGGACTGATTTGTCACACACTTTTGCACATAAGCATTTACTGCAGACTAGTTATTCCTAATCTCAGGACTGGACTTTAGATATCAGTTTGGAATAGTGGCCTAAAGTGTGTGCCTTGCTCCCCCATGCCAACGTTTTCTCATGGAACCACAATACACCTTTCAGTTTTGAGCCGTTCTAGTAGAGATTGAGGAGCCTAGCTTTATCTTATAAAGTTTTTTTTAAGCAGAAAGATAATTTTTAAACAGTTTCAAGTCTGAAATGACAGTGGGTATTTTTAATAGGAAAATAGAGCTTTCTCTTATGTGATTTGGGGTGTTCTTATGTCAAGATTGGCCTTCACAATTATCTCTTCCATTATCGCAGGTAAGAGAGTTTTAGTAAGTCAAGAATGCTTCTGACAATTTGTCAGTCTGCATATTGAAAAGGAAATTTCCATCATGTCCCTTTAACTCCCCACCCAGTCCCAGGATGTGATGCCCACAGAAATCAGCTGGAGTTGTTAAAAAAAGAGCCCGGTCTTGTAGAACCTTTATGTTAATGCGAGGCGGAAATGTAACTGCACAAAGAATTTGCAGACAGGGTTATGGGAAGAAAAACTAAAAAAAGTCATAATTCAGATAATTGCCATTATTCTACTTCCATGTATTTGCATGCTATGTGTGTATTGATAAGATTATATATAAATATTGATATTTTGTATATTAATTGTTTGAAATTTAGTAGTAAGGATAAACACAGCATCCGACCCACATCTACAATATACCATATCTATCTCTAAAAGATTGATCTATACCATACATTTTCTACATTGTTTACGTGAGCAAGCCATTTCAATTTTCCAGTCATTTCAGTTAGAGTTGTAGAAGGGCCGATGAACCGTGAAGCAATTATTTGCCTGGCTGACTGTGGATCACCTACATAAGTCAATGTGTTAATTTATGAGACAGCAGAATGGGGTGGCTTTCTGTTGTATAGGTCAGCTTCTGTCTGCCAACACATGTAATGCTTATTTAGAGATATGTCAAATATCATAATAAATTCTATATAGAACCGTATTACACTAGGGAAGCTTTCTTCTGTTTAAAATAAAGGATCTCAGCCTTGCAGACAAACATTATAAAAAATGAACAAATGTTGAATTAGAGCTAACATCCAATGGCATGATATAGAGCAGAAGTGTTACTTTTCAGAAGAGAAGTAATAGTTTACTCATTTGAAAAGTAATAGCTAGTAGATAATAATGAAGATTAATCATTACCCTTTCACAATGCTATGTCCAGTATGTGAAAGAACCAATTATCAAATTCTTTGACTAAAGAATCTCTGGTTTAGACCTAATTAATCATCAAAATTGTAACAAGTAATAAGATTTCAGTAGCATTTTACCATTTCATTGTACTTTCCTTTCTGATACTGAAAACTGTTCCACTTTCCTGGGGCATCTCTAAGTGCTTTTTTAAACTCTGTTTCCTGAAAAACTGTTATGTTCTAACAACACAAAATTTACTTTCATTCTGAGGATTATTGTTTCTTTATATCTAGTGACTACTGATCTCTAGAGAAAGTATGCCAGCTCTAGGCTTTATTAAATACATTTAGAGATCAATCTGTTTATCCAGCACCTGCAAATAAAATATATTGTAGCAACAACAGCCCTATTTTATATGAGAAAAGTGTTTTAGTCTATAGGTTTGCAATTACCAAAATGTTATTTGACCCATGTTTAGCTTGATTAAGTGTTAAAATGATTGTTTTCAAAATAGAATGTAATTTATTTGCTATACAAATATGGGCCCTACAACCCTATAAGAATTTCAGTTGCAGACCTTTTGGATATAAAGTTGTTTAAAAAAAACAAGTTAATTGGCTTACAGATTTCACTCACTTAGATGCTTATTGTACAATAATTAGGACTAATAGAAAAGTTACTATATACTTGTTTATTATACCTGATTATTATATAGAGTAGATATTGTGCACCTAGAGTTTTCAACATTTGTTCCAATTAAGATTATTATTTCTCACCTATTAAAATATCATTCCATGGATTGTCAGGTCTTAGTGGTAAGCTAGGAACATCAGTTATATTAGTTGTCCAATAGCCACGGAAACCTTTGAAGTGCCTCTCATGGTTGCTGATGAATTTAATGACTGCTGTGTTTCCTGTTGTGTTTAATATCCCTGGATTGCGATTTCCACAGAAGTGTCCTACAGAACATAAAAAAAATAAATATTAGATTTACAAATTATCATTTAAAACTTCAAAATATTTATGTGATTTCAGGCATTTGTGTTCAAAAAGGCCTGAATGAAATTCTCATGTTCTGTCATTTTCAAAGTTCCTTTGTACATACAAGGGCTCATATAGGAACATAGGATCTAAACTAAACCAGTGCATTCAGCAAAAACAACCAATTAAAAGTAGCTTTAATTGTCTTACTTCCATTACAGTGATAAAACCGAATTGCTGATTTTTTTATTTATTATAATGACTACTGTTCCATAGGTGTCGACAGTGAAGGGCAAGGGGGCACATGCCCCCCCAGGAGATTTCCTTGGGGATATTCACATAAGTTGCTGTTTCCTTTTGGTTAAATGTTAAATAGATTTGTATCATGTGCTGAAATTCAAAGAAATACATTTACCACCTTGTTATGTGTTATTTTAAAAAAGCTCTCCATGCTGAAGAGGACTGTTGAGTGTTGATCAGCAGCTTTAAGATAAAAGTATCTGTAAAACACAGTGTACTGATTGATTTAAGGGCCCTCTGCCCTCTGTGCAGCTATCTATCTATCTGCTGGCTTTAGTTGGTCTGAATGCAATGTAATATTGTTTTATTGGGCTCTTAGCGTATGTTGGGTACTTTGTGAGTACAGCTAACCCAGGTTAGCATTTATACAGCACAATACATACTTACCCAGGTTAGCCTTTCTACAGCACAATACATACTCACCCAGGTTAGCATTTATACAGTTCAATACATACTCACCCAGGTTAGCATTTATACAGTTCAATACATACTCAGCCTGGTTAGCATTAATACAGTACAATACATACTCAGCCAGGTTAGCATTTATATGGCACAATGCATACTTTCCTAGCTTAGCATTTATACGTATTGATACATATTGACTTATTGTTAGTGATAAAATTTTTTAAACCTGCTCGATTTTCTGAGCAGTGTCACATGTAAAATTGGTAGATGTATGATTGTTCGGTGCACACTAATTATACAATAATTTGACGGTTTTGTCAGATTCATAGGAGGGTGTTTTTTCTGTTTGGATTCTGGTCAACCCTATGGAGCAGATTTATCAAAGCAAGAAATTAAAGCTTACCACAGTAAAATTGGCCCTAGTGCCAAACAATTGAATTACACCAACAGGCTAAGGACTACATTAATGAGCCAATGCAGTCCCCCATCTGACGGGAAAATCAGACTTGCCTGATCAACACCTGCCTGATTTTTGGTCAGATATTGATTAGGGAGGCCCATTGGGGGGGCAGATGATCTAAAGGACACCACAACAAATGCTAATCAGCCAGTTTAGCATGTATATGCCACATTACATACTCACCGATCTTAGCATGTATTTGCCACATTACATACTCACCCATTTTAGCATGTAGGCACAATACATACTCACCCAGGGCAGCATTTTTATGGCAAGATACATACTTACTCAGCTTAGCATTTATATTGCACAATACATTCCAAACCAGTTTAGCATTTATGCAGTACTATGCGCTCACCCAGCTAAGCATTTATATAGTACTATGCATAATCTGCATTTTTACAGTACTGTACTAGGCATACTCACCCAGTTTTACAGCGCCAGCTCTGTCCCCATCAAAAATCTCCACATAGTCATGGCAACTTCCTGTTAAGTTTGCTGGCTGTAGTTCAAAGTCTGTAAAGACTATATTAATTTGTTTTCCTGCCTCAACAGCAATTTTCCAAATGCATGCTTTGCTACCAGGGTAGTTAGCATCTGGCCAGTTGGTTGACATGAAAAATCCATTGTCGGCAAGAAAGTGACCTCCACACTGTGCTATACCTAGGCAAAAGGAAAGTATTTATATTGATAGAAAGAATAAATCCCCATAAAAAGGCCACAGAAAACAAAGTAAAATCAGTTTTTCATGTGTTTTTCAACGTGTTATGATTTTGGAGGAGGAGGGAAAAAAATCTGCTTACAAAAAAGCATGTATTCCAGGTCCTGCATGTATTCCCACCAGAACTCTCCATAATACTTCATGCCTTTTCAGAAACTGTAGAAACACCATCAGAGTGCCACTGTGGTGAGGACTAAAAGGAACGAGTCAGGGCACAGACTTACTTGCCAGCATGTGGCGCAGATTAGTCTTATTATACTGTGCTCATATTATGGATCTAAATCTGCTCAATATATAGCCAACATATGAACATGTTGAAACTATGGAATACTCTTTGTAACCTGTACTGTGTATTGGTGCATACTAGTATATATTAGATGCACCCAAGCAAGTATAAAGCAGTGTAGGTTGTACTTGGTGGATCTGTTTTACTGGAAGTGGTGGTCATCTTATGTTTGTGCTTGCAGAAGCTTTCCTATCCTCCTCCACCTTCTTAAGCTCTCTTTTTGAGTTATAATCACATTGCAAGCAACAATAAGTCATAGATGATGTCACCTAAAAGCACAGAGGAGGTGATATGATGTCACTGGAGAAATGCCTAGAAAACAGGACATGGCCTCTGCCATCATACATACATGCTTTTATGATATAATTTTTCTGCTTTATGTAAGTGAATTATTTGTGTTCTTTTTTAACCTTGAACAAACTGTCTGCCACTAGGTGCCAGTATTAGCTTTTTATATAGGCTACCTGTCAGTTTGAAAAATGATACCTAATTCTGCTTACATGAGAGATCAATATACTTGCAGTGGTTTAATTCATTTTCTTCTTTCAATGAACTGCTATTATAAGTTGTTATAATATCTATCTATCTATCTATCTATCTATCTATCTGTCTGTCTGTCTGTCTGTCTGTCTGTCTGTCTGTCTGTCTGTCTGTTTGTCTGTCTGTCTGTCTGTCTGTCTGTCTGTCTGTCTGTCTATCTATCTATCTATCTATCTGTCTATCTATCACCTTTTTAGCATTTGACCTTGCATAGTTATAACAGCCTCCACTCTTCAGGGAAAAGGGCATTTGCACCCATTCAGACACAAAAGTATGACTGAGGCAAGAAGCTAATGTTGGATGATGGATCTGGCATCCATTCAGCTTTCCAATGCATCCTAAAGGTGTTTGGTGAGGTTCAGGTTTTGGCTCTGTGTATGTCAGTAAAGTTTTTCCCTACTAGATTCAGTACACCATTTCTTAGGGACCTTGCTTTGTGCATAGGAGCATTGTCATTCTAAACTTAAAAAGGGCTCTTCCCATACTGTTGACAATTTTCTAAAATTGAAAGTGTATTGCAGCTAGGAGTAAAAATAATCCAAAATTATTTTTTAATTATGTGCATAGTAAAAATAAATAAGAAGGGGTGGGAAACTTATTATCATGGGGGGTAAGTTGGTTGATGAGAACAGGGAAAAAGCAGAAATTTTGAACACTTATTTTTCATCTGTCTATACATCTGAGGAGCCAGCTAATGATGCATGGTTCACCCGGGAGGGAATTCAAAAGAGACTTGAACATGTAAATGTAAGCAAAGGTCCAGGACTGGATGGTATTTATCCCAGGGTATCCGTTATTTGAAAAGGGATCCTGTTCTCAGCCTGAAAACTATAGGCCTGTTAGTCTGACATCAGTAGTAGGAAAGCTTTTGTAAGGGGTAATAAAGCATAGGGTACTTGAATACATTGCAGTTCACAATACTATGAGTTTGTGCCAGCATGGTTTTATGTGTAACAGATCTTGTCAGACAAATTTAATTGCCTTTTATGAGGAGGTGAGTAGGAACCTCGATGTTGGAATGGCAGTTGATGTCATCTACTTGGACTTTGCAAAAGCGTTTTATACAGTATGTGACACAAGGTTAATCAAATTGAGGAATATTGGCCTAGAACATAATATTTGTAATTGGATAGAGAACTGGCTGAAGGATAGATTACAAAGAGTGGTGGTAAATGGAACATTTTCTAATTGGACTAGTGTTGTTAGTGAAGTACTGCAGGGGTCAGTCCTTGGTCCTTTGCTTTTTAACTTGTTTATTAATGACCTGGAGGTGGGCATAGAGAGTACTGTTTCTATTTTTGCTGACAACACTAAATTGTGCAAAACTATAAGTTCCATGCAGGATGCTGCTACTTTACAGAGCGATTTGACTAAACTGGAAAACTGGGCAGCAAACTGGAAAATGAGGTTCAATGTTGACAAGTGCAAAGTTATGTATTTTGGTAGAAATAATATAAACGCAAGCTAACTACTAAATATTAGTTTGTTGGGGGTATCCTTAATGGAGAAGGATCTGGGTTTTTTTTTTAGATAATAAGTTGTCTAATTCCTGGCAATGTCATTCGGTGGCTACTAAAGCAAATAAAGTGCTGTCTTGTATAAAAAAGGGCATTGACTCAAGGGAAGAAAACATAATTTGCCTCTTTATAGGTCTCTGGTAAGGCCTCACCTTGAGTATGCAGTGCAGTTTTGGGCTTCAGTCCTTAAGAAGGATATTAATGAGCTGGAGAGAGTGCAGAGACATGCAACTAAACTGATAAAGGGGGTGGAAGATTTAAGCTATGAGGTTAGACTGTCGAGGTTGGGGTTGTTTTCTCTGGAAAAGAGGCGCTTGCGAGGGGACATAATTACTCTGTACAAATACATTAGAGGGGATCATAGGCAGATAAGGGTGCTTTTTCAAGGTGAGGGCAGTAAGGCACTGGAATGCCCTTCCTAGTGATGTTGTAATGGCAGATTCTGTTAATGCCTTTAAGAGGGGCCTGGATTAGTTCTTGAACAAGCATAGTATCCAAGGCTATTGTGATACTAATATCTACAGTTAGTATTAATGTTTGTATATATAGATTATGTATGTGTTGGTATAGATTGGTAAGTATAGGTTGTGTGTGCTGGGTTTACTTGGAAGGGTTGATGGACTCTGGTCTTTTTTCAACCCTATGTATGTAACTATGTAACTCTTTATATATCATATTGTGTGAGAATATGCATGCTTAGGCATTTGGCCAGCCAAACTCACATTAGCAATGATCAACAAAACAAACATATGGGCTGACCCACCACCTGGTGTGCTTTTGTATGAGGCCTCAGATGATCTTGAACTGCATAGGCTAGTTGGTTTTTACATATATATTTGTATAAATACTAAACAAATGAGCAACACATCACACCAAACATCAGTTGACACAGTCTCAGTTCTCAGTCTCTAATAATAGTTACAAATGTATTTCTTTGGCACAATGCTAAAGGGGCAGGAAGTTACCTTATATGTTTTGCCCCCATTTAGCACTAACGTATACATGGATTTATATCTTAATCAGGAAAGAACCACATTACAGGATATTAATAATTCATGGGCATTGTTATAGCCCAACTCACTTCACCATCTCACCATTGTGGCTGCCTTCATAATGGAAAGACTGGGAAAGTGAAAAATGGAATTTACATGTTCTTATTAACAAAAATAGTAAAGTTCATGTCTGTTATGCTTTTATCATCTATTTAGACTCTATAAGTCATCTTTTTCATGCCAGATTCATGTTTAACAAATAAATACATATGATTGTGTTCTTTTAATCAATATAAGCAATATATACCTTTACTTTAACTTTTTCAGTAGTTTTACTTACTTGGAATAGAAGCTGGAGACACAACTTCCCATGAGATAGAAAACCCTTTATCTACCACCCTGCTGTTGGTTTGAAAGTTGACCGATATACTGTTACGGAAACTCACAAGATCTGAAGGCAGCAGAGTTCCACAGTGTGTTCCTACAACACAAATGTATTTATTGCACCCTATGTATTAGCATAAATCCAAACATTGGGGTTTATTTATTAAAAGTGGGAAAATTTAAACTTGAACAGTAACCCATATCAACCAATCAGTGGCTGTGACTGGCTTTTTACAGACAGGCACAGGTTGAACAATAAAATCATTTGATTGGTTGCCATGGTGCAGATTTGGCCAATATATATAAATGAGCCCCACTATGTGGTTGACAACTGTTGAAGCCTTTCCCACCCCAAAGCTTTAGTTCTAGGATGAATAAAAGGTTGCTCTTACTTTAGCTAAATTCATATAAATGCAGGTCGCAGGTGTTGGAGACAACATGAAAAAATAGTTTCAAACTATGGCATCTATAATGGTCTGACAGTGAGGCTGGAAACTGGACAAAGTACACCATGTTAAGGAGGGTAACATATATATAATGACCATATTATAGCTTTGCAACCAGACTTACACAATACTTTAATATTACACAATTCTTTAAGCAATTCTGAGCAACAGGGAAAGGAAAATGAACACAAAAAAGTTGATGTTCTAATTTTTGGATCACAGTTAAACTGTTAAATATATAAAAGAAACTTACCAAGGCTACTCAGTTCATCAGAAATGATAACTTTGTCATTCATGCATCCGGTACTTTCCTCAAGCACAAATCCATCAAAATGCAAATGAATGACTTTGCCCTCCTCAGCTATAATGTTCCATGTGCAGGTGGCATCACTTTTGTATGAAGATGGGTATCTCATAGATGTGAAATGTCCTTTTGGGTCATATAAATTCTTGGCACTTCCACAACCAGATGCTGTTGAGAGTTTTCAATAGTCACCGTGAGATCAATGAGCATTAAGACTGTGACATGTCAAGCGCGAGTAGTTAATATGGTTCTGTTTATTTAATTGTAATTGTGAAATTGTTATAGGTATCATCAGCAACATCTCCAAAATTAAAATGGTGTTTTATAGAAATCAGTGCTTCACTTACACAAAAATATGGAAAATATGGAAAATTTCTAATATTCATACATCCAATACATACACATAAGTCAGGATTGACAGGTTACCATATACACACACACAGATAATTACACACATGGGTACCTTTATACGTGAACATATTTGCAAAGGGTTACACAAAGAAACTAAACAATAAACAAACCAGTTATTGATGTATGCTAATCTAATGTCAGTTGGTATAAGCAATGGGTGTTAAGCACCAAATTAACATCACAATTTGATCACTAAATATACCGCAGTACAGATTTATAAAAGATATCATGTTGCTTAGGACATGTCTATCCTGTTAGCTTTCTCAAATGTAATACATTCTATTACCAAAACTGGTTTATATTTGGTATATCTTTGAAGATTTATAAAAGATATCATGTTGCTTAGGACATGTCTATCCTGTTAGCTTTCTCAAATGTAATACATTCTATTACCAAAACTGGTTTATATTTGGTATATCTTTGAAACATCTTCATGGGGGGAAAGTGTTTTTTTTTTGTCAGTCTTTTAAAAGTGGTACATGTTAGAAATGTCCAGAACTTAATATTTTTTATTTCTGAAACAAATTTTCAAGGAATTTTCATTTAACACCAAATATATACTTTATATAGCCCTCTACATGTCTTATAGCTTTTGTTGCTGTGGAAGACAATGGATAGCCATTGATCAGATCTTGGGCATGGTGGGTAGTGATTGGCAGGGGTGAGGGCTTGAAGGTCAATAGACAATGTATACTAGGGGGCAGATTTATTATGCTGTGTAAAAAATGGCATTGAAATTTGGCTCACATCGCCAGGTTCCACAATGTAAAAAAATGACATAAAATTTTTTTACATGTTTTTTCTTCCACCGGAACTTACGTAAAATGGTAAACTTCTGCATTTATTTTACACAGCTTTATACACCGTTTTTTTGGCGTATTTCATTTTACACAGCATAATAAATAGGTCCCTAGGTGTTATTATACCTAAAAACCTACCACCCTCCCTACAGGAGTGGCAGTTTGCTAGGGGAATCGGCAGAAAATTAGGCCTGAGACTAGTGGCTGAAAAACAGTTTTAAAGGGGTGTGGTATTAAGTTAAAAAAGAATTAGGTATGAGGTTTTCAATAGGGTGGGGCCTTCAGTGGCCAGTGGAAGATTGGTTTTAGCTATTGAAGTTAACTGTTATGGTTTATGTAAAGGTATGTTATGTCAATGTTCAGTAACTGGTAATAACCAAAACATGCATCTGTATGATCATTTTAAGGGGAAATAGGGGTAAAATGAGGTGATGGTTGGGTTAATATAGGAGGGGTCAGTGGATAAATGGTGCCCATTGTATGATAATTTGACCAATAGGGCACTGAACTTTTTAGAATACATTTTCACTAAACCATTGTTGTACTATGTGTACTATACAGGGTTAGTTTGTGCCTTGCTGCATCAACTTGAGGGCAGTTTTTATATTCATATTTTTGTCTATAGCTCTGTAACATGGCAGTCAAAATCTAATCCTGATTTGTTGTGGAAGCACAGAAAGTTGCCAGAGAAGACATATATCAGTTTTGGTAATAGACTCTTACTCTTTATCAATGACTGTGATAGATTGTCAGCTAATAGTTTGGCAATAAAGGATTTTATTTGCTTTATTTCTGGAAAAGCTACTTACATGTTGCCCTTTATTTTTATTAAAAAATACATCTTTAAAAGATATGTTTTATATTTTCTGATAAAGAGGCACAGAAACACAATTTCTTAAATACTGATTTTGCAAAGGGACAAAATAGGCCTTTCAAATGATTTCAACATATTTTCATTTTATATGGCTTGTTCTGGACATTCATTCAATTAAAACATTTTTATTTTGTTTTCAGAACAGTGAAATGGAAACAAAGTTAATTTTATAGCTGCAATGGTTCTTTAGAGCAATTATGGGAGAGGGGGGAAAAGGCAGCTAATATTATTTATTGTAACAGTTAAACTTCCTGTATCATGAACAGAGTTCTTTATATATTTTTAAACAAACACTTGTAATTAGGGATTGGGCTTTATCATGAAAAATGACAATGTATTTATGAAAATAACACATAATTTAAATTTGTTCTATGCTGAAACATACTGTAGTTTGCTATGCTATTTTGCCTCTTTAATACATATCTTCTGAGTTTCCTGTGGAACTGGAAGATGACAAAGCAGGTTTTGGATAAAGCAACAGTTCCAAAATAAAATTTTAAATCAGATGAAAAGATTACATGCACAGTTATACCTTTAGTAGCACCTTTCTGTGCAGAGACATAATCATTTATACCTCTAGAATACTTGCTAACACAATTACAATAAAACAATGTCTAAATAAAGAGCTGTAAAAATGCTCCTTTAATTTACTCTGCATTGTCTGGTCTTCTTATACAACAAGTACTGTACATGCCAGGGGTGCGTGCTTTCTTTTAAGATTTATACTGTTGTGGCCCAAAGCAATGCTTCATTTGCAAATTAAAGCTTGCATGTTAATGACTCCCAGCCTGCATTTCAGAATACAAGCCAACTCTTACTAACCAGAAATTTGCTTATGGAAAAAAGAACAAAGCATTAAAAATAATAAAAAAAAAGTTACTATGAAGATTTAAGATGGACTACTGATGGTGGAAAGAATTAGTGAAATAAATAACAAATCAATCTATCTACAGTATCTCACTATTAATTTTTTTTTTTTTAGAAACTTTCTCTGTCAGTTACATTTGCATCAACATATTTGGCATTCCTAATCATGAAATAATATAAAGTTTGTGTGGTATTGAAGGGGGAATTAAACGGCAGAAAAACTATGATTTTATTTGTTGTTTCTAGTCTCGGGCATTTTTATGTTATCATATTAAATATGATTCTACTGTGTATTTTTTGGTGAGCATTACAAAATTGCAAAAGCTGAAAACATACAGTGTATATCATACGTATCCTTTTTGATGATCTGATCTATCCAATCAAGGTGAGCAGAAGCACGTGTGAAGACACTGGGCTTTTTATCCATAATGCAGCCAATAGGTCCAAAGCTAGTAATTCCGTGAACCTCCCAGATTCCAGACTGAGAAGTAGAAGGGCAGACCAGTGGTCCTCCAGAATCTCCCTGTATTTGAATTAGAAAACAAGAGCAATTATATTAATAGCAAGTGGATTCAATTTTATAACTTTAACGCAAATAGAGCTTTAGAAGAGCTACTTGTACCCATAAAATTGTTGTTCCCGCCAGAGCTGCGGGTTAAAAAAAATCACCCCCCCAGGAGTAGCCCACCTGCACTGGGTGGGGTGCCACAACTTTGCTTGTTATGCACGTGTGTCACATCATGTGCATGATAAGTGTACAACAAGAAACACTCATTACACTCATCATGTGCATGCGTGCCACTAAAACATGACTGCCCCCATCAGGTGGTGTGGGCAGCATAGTGCTCACAGTGTGCATAAAATCAAGTGTTTTTCTATTTTTTTTAACTTGTCAACCCAATAAAAATTATGAGAAAAATATGTATTAGAGCTATTTGAGTTTTTCTCATGTGTTTAAATATAACATAAATATAAGCCCCTTAGTGTTCAGATTCATGACAATCTCGGCCATCTTGATGTTTTGAATGTTTGTAGTAGATTGTTTTCCCACTGAATTTTGGGTGCGTTTTTGAAAATAATTATACTAACCTGGCACACTGATTTAAGTTCATCTGGAAGTATGTAGCCTGCACAGATCATGGACTGCTTTAGCTGGAACCACCAGTATTGAGGTGTTTTGCATGTTTCATATGGAATGACTGGTAAAACAACTTGGTTTAAAGATTCTGCTACTTTAGGTGCTGCAGAATTTCCTAAAATATTGGGAATAAAATTTGGTAATGAGTAAACGCAAACCATTCACAAAAACCTATGTAAAGATGCATATACTCAGGCTGATACTAGCTACTGAGTCCAGACTTACAATCACCTGGTGGGTAGCAGAATTTGTTAAATATATGGTTATTCTGGGACCTGGCTGACCATGTGGATGTTCACATGAATGGTCAGCTGCAGGTTGTTGGAATTCGCACAATAATCCTAGTTTCAACAGAAATAATTATACTAAAGGCATTGTTCACCTTTGAATTTACTTTTAGTAAGATGTTTGTTTTTAGAATAAAAATATATATGGTAAAAAACACGTGCCTGTTTCATCTCCCCAACCAGTTGCATGGCAGCGGTAATTTGGATTGAGAACCTCATCATAGGGAGGCAGACAAGCAAAGTCAATTACATCACTTGCAGCTACTTCCCCGTCGATTTTCACCAATGCAACGTCAAATTCTAATGCAGGGATTTCAGGGTAAACAAACAATTCATGACGATAAATGCCAAGAACTTTGAAGCACTTCTCTGTTGGTTCCACAAGTGTCAAGTTGTGTTTTCCTAGACACATTTGCCAGCGATAAAGTTCATCTGCGTAGCTGGAAAAAAAGTGTTATATCCGCAGTTATAATACTGAAAACAATACTGGAAAACTGTATGAATGTTAAAAACTCATGGGTGAATCATGTAGAAGGATTGTATTAGAAAAAGGGATGCAGGCAACAGACTTTGTTCTTTCCAGCTGTATAACCCTATGATTCATTGGAAGATGAAGAGATGTTTTAAATGGTGTTATTGAGGTGACCGACCATTAATAATGATGAGCAAATTTTTTCGGCAGGCATGGATTGAGAGTGAATTTTCACATTTCGCCATTGGCAAATTTTTTTTGCAAAACTTCAGCGAAAAATTCATTAAAAATTCATCAAAAAAATATTGCGTCAAAAAAAGTTGCACAAATATTTTGGTAGTTTTGCTAATTTTTCGGTATAATGGGATTCACTCCTCTAACCACTAATATTTGATTGTAAGCTCTGTTGAGTAGTGCTTTCTTTTACATACACAACCTTCTATTGTTCAGTGCTGCAGAATCTGTTGGTGTATTATATATAAGTGTGAAAAATAATATGCAACTTAAGGAGTCCCTGGGGGCTTCGTAGAGTCTGAAGAAAAGATTCTACTTTCTCAGACCTTTAGCCAACCACACCACTTAAATTATACAGTACAATATATTATAATGTAACAAAAATGATATACCTGTTTTGTGTTTTTTAACAGTTTAGAGACCCATAAATGCTATATTGCTATTGCTGTGACCTTAGTAACTCATTTAACTATACACCAGGGCAGTGCTGTGAAGTTGAAATACTGCTGCTTTTGTGCATGTACATATTTATCAACTATAGTTCATTTTCTAGGACTCTCAATTCTCTCTTCTTGTATTTAAAAATAGTTTCCAACTTCAGTAGTGCTTCCCTTTTGCGAGGTGGACTGGATGATTCTTAAGAACACACTGCTCTACATTTAGAAATGAACAGTATTAAAAAGTAGTAGATATGAGCCGTTGGACATATCATACTTTACAATAAATCCTAAAATAATACATTTTGTAATATGGGTTGAAAAAATGACACACACACACACACAAATAAGGCACTTCAGACCATCACATGCAAAATGTAAATATGTATAATGAAGTGTACTTTATAAAGCAGTGGGCTGCTGTGAGGATCCAGTTCTTGTGGATGAGAGTCCCACCGCAGGTGTGGAAGAAAATTGTCTCATTGCGGGAACTGGGCCAAACCTGAAAATATAAAATGCAATAATGCTTTCTTTACCTATTATATTGGTTATCATTTGTTTGTAATCTGTATGTTCAATGTATACACCCATTTATTGTGAATTTTTGTAGAATATGTTGGCACTTTATAAATATGTGTTGTCAGTAATGATAATGATGATGATTATTATTACTGCTACTATAATTCAGCTATTTATTACATCTGCAACCTTTTAGGCACAACAACAAAGAATCCAGAGCTGTATCACTATATAACATAGCTTCTCTCAACAACTAGATAGTACAGCTCCCAGTATGCCAGCCATAAAGCAACAATTTACATGACACTGTAGTCCAGGAGATCTTGCAGTCTAACATTTATGGTTTTTGATATTTGTAAATTCTTACTATGCAGACTACTCTCTTTCAAAGTACTGGAGAGTGGAGACTTAAGAAACTAGGGCTGATTAACAATACAAAGATGAAGCTAACTTGAAGCCAGTGCAGTTGCAGATGGTAACAAATCAAACCTTTGCCTTTAAGTTCTGAACTGATCACAATGAATTACTGATTGATTGATGTGGGTAACTGCATTGAATGTTAGTAAACAAACCCTACTTTCAGTCACATAACACATTTAATATGACGCGCAAAAACTGCCCTTGACCACAACTCTGAAAGTTCAAGTGTAATATTGTGTGTTTTTAGGTTTTTTTTTACCTGCATAGACACTTGCCATGGCCAGGTGTGGGGTGCAGCAGGCTCACCATTGACAATTCTGGTATTGATCTGGGGAGGATATGTGGGCTTTCCACACGTATTTGGCCATTCTGTGAACATGAAAACAAAAATGAAGCATTTTGGAGGAAGTTATTTTTGCATGCAGATGACTTCACATCGATTAAGGTGACTTTAAAACACTAATTGCCTAACTGTTTGCTATAATAGATAACCAAACGTATACACACACAATATAAATAGTTAATTCTAGGGTTGACGTGTTTTGGACACTGATAGTCCACATTGGGGATAGGTCAGGTGACATTGGGGGTGATGTCAGGTGATGTTTAGGGGTATGCTTTGACGTCACTTGTTAGGGGTTTTGACGCTTCATTCAGTGTAGAGTCCAGTCTGGATTTCTGACTGGAAATACAGCGGTTTTACACCTTTTTTACACCAACAGACCTTGTGAAAACTGGTTGTCTGGTTTAAAACCAGACAAGTAGCAACAATATTTAATTCACATTGGATCAACACTCATGCCTGTAGCATCAGCTATATAAAATCATTAACAGCACCACAGTTCCTCATATATTAAAATGCTTTTATTGCACACTTAAAGCATTACAGCAACTTTTCAAGCCCAACTACACACTTCATCTTGTGTTGCATCATGATGATTTCAATTAACCCTAAGCTAAGCTTCTCACACCAGCCCAGTGAGGATGTCCTGTGTTACTAAGACTCCCCCATGAAGACGGCCCATTAATGTCCAAGGTGGTCAACGGCTGTGCACAAATCAGAAGGCATGGATCATTACTGTTGTGGGGCTGCAGAATCTCTGGGCTGGTACATTAAGTTCAGTATATAAAAGTATATAAACTACATTCTTTTTTGGGATGTAGTTCTTATTAAATATAGAGGGCCGTCGGTTTCAAATATTTCTAGAATGACATTCTCTCCGTATGACAAAAGTCATGTAATCAGCCTTGAAATTGCATATGAACAGCTTTCTACTGTATCCTGTGACAGCATTATGTGAGCCCTTTTGAGTTTTCTCTTTTCTAACCTTGTTTCCTTCAACTATTCTGCTATAAAGGAGAGAAAGTGACGTGCAACTCATGCTTGCATGTAATGTACAGGCTGCAATTTTTTAAACTGTAATTTTGGATATATTGCTTGTTATGGTGAAATTGTTCAAGTTCAAGGATATCTTTGAAAACAACACAAAAGATCAAGATTTTCTGTTTACTCATGAATGTTAATTTAAAGAAAGATAAAAATAACATAGTTAAAAGAAAAGGAAGATAATTTTTTACTGAATTCCTGAATATAATTTATTTATTGGCTCACTACACATAGCTGTCACAAGTTTGTAACCAAGAATATTTTGGTAGATAATATAAAACACAGTTTACGGATTCTGTATGCATCAGGTATTCTTGTGGCTACCATTAGTTTTGATAAAGTGTTCCCAAGGGTTCTGGTCTAGTTGGGCAATGTAATAAAAGCTTAGACCTAGTAAAATATATCAAGTAATCAGGTGTGTTTCAAAAAGCTGACCAGAAAATGCTACCTGATTATTGATTGCTTTTGAGTTTTTTTTACATAGTTTATTAGAGCACTAGGAGCTGTAGGTATTGGGGCTTGTAAGTAAAACTATGCCCATGCTCATGTTAAAATGGCACCCAGTAACCCCATTGTAAATTAGGCCTTAAAAGCAGCACCTGCATGTTTTTGCTACAATATTAGTATAATAACAAAATAAGTTTTGGCTTTTCAACATACATTAGCTGAAGATATATGTAAAATGGTGTAGTGCCTGTATCAATGTGTGAATGTTAATTTCCTAAGGGAAAATAAAATCCATACAATCCATAGCATTTGGGCACAATTATCTCCTGAACAATGTTTTATCTGCAATTTGTGTTAATTGCACTCTTTTGTTGTATACATAGCTGTTTCAGTTGACTATAATGGAAAGCAATTCATGACAATTACAGGTTTTTTTATGCTGTAAGTTTTGAGGGGGGGTCTACAATGTGCTTCTTGTTTATAAATATTTTAACTGCATCAGTGTTTATATCTCATGAAATGTATTTTAATAAAGTAAAATTTCAGTTTATCATCTGTGTATACAGTATATGGTGAATATATCCTGCACAGAGATTAAGGTTCCTGGCACACAGGGCTTTGTTGCCAGTGATCCAGCCTAATCATGGAATAATGCTAAAGAAGGCAATATAAATTGGATCGCTGCAACTAAAGTGTTTAACTTGCGGTGATGGGGAAGGAATTTTCGGGGATTTATCGCCTCCTGTAACGCATATTTAGCGCAGGTGATGAATCTCCCCATGTACCAGTACCTTTATGTCACGTCTCACTCATGTATTAAAACAATTAAATGTGATGTACTGTTACTCTACAATGGTACAAACTCTGTGTTTGCTTCAGAGTTTTGAATAAAGTTTCTTTAGGTAAGTTACTGTGTAGCATAAGGGACTGCCTTTCACTTTGAACTAGGGCACAACTTTACAAAACAATTAAAAACAAACTGTGTAGTATACAACAGGGGGTCAGTTATTAGGTGCAAGTTAGGCTGCAACTTGAGTGGGGGGTGGCATGTGAGCATCTTCCTCCTACCGCTATCCATCCACTACCTTGCAGGTCATACAGAAGCTCAAGTAAGGGTGCAAGATGCACTTCATAGCCAGATCTTGGATATAAGTACAAATAATGACTGTCTACAGAATTTTATAATGAAATGTTTCTTATAAAAAATATTTAAGAGTACAATTTTCATGACATTTGTTGCCGAGGAATATTTTAATTTTAGGTGCTGGCTGGACAGATAACCCCCCAAAAATATTTTTTTCCTGATAAAAGAAGACACAATTCTAAGCAACTCTCTAATATGAATTTAAAGTTATTTGTAAACGTAATAGCCATTGAAAGCAACATTTGCTTAACTCCTGGTTATGATTTTTTAAAACAATGTTGCAAAGGTCTGTCTCCTCCAATAAGACAAGTCTGTTAATCTGCTGTGTTATATTGTTTCCTAAGTCAGAGGCACCATGGCAGAAAATAGGGTAGACAAACACGGCTTTTAATAACAATTATATATACAAATAACTTAAAAACCATTACAAATTTGTAAGGAATGTATATTGCAAAGTTGCTTAGAATAATGTTTTCTTTTATTAGGCACAATTTTATTTTTGAATTAACATGCCTTTTAAATGTGGGAAAAAAGTTGCTTTATGTGTTACTGGTCCTTTAATCCTATCATATAAATTCCAATAAACCTGCAGGGGTATGGAATAGACAGTTATTTATGGTGGAAATGACTTTCAACACATTAAAGCCTGAATCTGAGGTGTGAACTATGCAGGGGGCGAGTTAATCTCAGTATTGATACCATTTAAAGCTTACACAAAGGTAAGCCATCAAAGCACCCAGACAGGTGGGGGCCACACAGAGGAAGGGGGGCAGTTGGACAGCACTGACAAGAGGTTTTCTATAAGCTTTACCCTGGATTTCCTTTTTTAAAAGTATTTTTAAGTTGTTGGACACACTGTATGTTTCTTAGCATGATAACATGATCATTTTTTTTTTGCTTCTGCATAATGCTGATAAACGTTAATCCCTGCCCTCATCTAATAATTTATATTTCAACCTGTTTTAGTCAGAAAGGGAATACATTTAGGGACCTATTTATCATACTGTGTGATGATTAAACCAAGAAAAATGTAAAAAGCTGTGTAAAATAAATGGCAAATTTACAAATTTATAAAGGTTTGTGTTCAAGTTTACACCAACCGATCATTGTTTCAGTCGCATTATTGTAAAGTCAGTGGAAAAAATTCAAGCATAGAGTAAATTCTGGTGCAAAAAAAAAAAAATGCTTTTTTTACATAGTATTTTCAAGTGGCTGCTTCTATTTACACTAGATTTGTACATAGAGATATGTGATCACTGATCAATACACAGCTAGATAAGTCCACTGTTTTTTTACACTGTGATGCCTGGTGATGTGTAGTGTATTAAGTGGTATAATTTTACACAGCATGATAAATAGACCCCTTATTGTTCAACCATCATCTTCTTGCATTTGCTAACCTTATTTAACATAGAAAAAAATTAAAAAAGATTTATGTATGAAGAACTTGTTTTGTTACCATGTATAATAGGCTGCAATAATGAATGTAGTTACCTATCTGTATGTCATCCCATGCATTGGGGGGCGGTGGGGCTTCAGTAGGAGCTGGTGTCAAGGGATCAGTGGTCCAGTATGCACGGAATCCTTTTCCTTCTGTAAATAGGTCACTTTGGAATCTTAGTGCAATGCGATTGCCCTGAGTAATGATAGTAGAAGGAATAGTGGTTCCACAGAAACGACCTTTAAAGGGAGGAAACATTTCCTGCTTTAAAAAAAGTGACTTGATTCATGATTGTTTTATACATACCATCACATACCATCACATATCTTTAGTTTGTCTGTAGACTAACAAATGCTGTGTAATTCAGTATTTGCCTTTGGAGATTTTTTTCGGGGAACTGGCACAAAAATTTGCAGAGTGAGGAAAAAGTTGTGGTCACATCAAGTATGTTGCGTCAAGAAAAGTCGCATGCATCAAAAAAGTTGTGCGGTAGCTGCATAATGTGAAATTTTCACCACTTCGTGAAAATTTCAGCAGATTTGTTCATCACTACTAACAAAGCAAAACATTGTCTTATATGACTACTATATCTTCAATTTTTTTCAGATTAAATGGTTCTTAGAATAGGGTGACCTATTCTGACATTGTTTTTAGGAGTCTTTCTGTATAGGCTGTAGCATGTCTATAGAAAAGCATTAGTGGTTGTTTTTGGCGGACCACATGCCCATCAGTTTAGAGCAGATTCTCGAAGCATTTCTAGCAGCAGCAAAAAGTTAATGTAGGACTGAATACTTTCCAAAGCAATTTCCTCAAGGCATGTTTCTTTAGATAAATGGACTAGCAGTAAAATATAACTTCGTGAGAAATATATTATATTATATACACAGACATACAGGAGTTCATTTTCTAATATAGGCTGTGCTGCAATGCATACACCCGTATTCTACCAATATCAAAACATCATATTAATGGTTACCCTTCTTGTTTCCCTTTAACTGGATATGCTATACAGCATTTCTGTTGCATTTGGCATAGAGTTAAGATGCACAAATCCATGGTAGGTACATACCACAACCCAGAGTTGCATGTATGCAGTTGTTAAACACAATGGGCCCGATTCACTTAAGTGCGATAAAACGTGCGCTATTTTTAGTGTGCGCTAAAATTTTTTACCGCGTCTTAATTTTGGCGACTTTTCGCACGATTCACTATAAGCATACTCGCGCTATTTTACGCGCGATATTGCATGTGTTATTTAACTCGCGAAGACTATTTCAATGCAGTATTTGCCGGTACATGCACTAAATTACGCACATGAATAGTCGCCGCATATGAATGGTAGCTTAGAAATAGTGTATAAAAATTGTCGCCGCATATAAATGGTGTATATAAATATTAGCCACATATAAATGGTTGCATATAAATGGTAGCATATAAATGGTATCATATAAATAGTAGATGCTTATAAATAGTAGCCACTAGTGATGAGCAAATGTGTTCTGGTTATCTTTAGTGAAAAATTAGCAAATCTTTCGAAAGTTCCACGAAACGGCAAAAATGTTGTGCGGGCAAAAAAATTGTTGCCCGTGACTATTATTTTTTGATGCTTGTATCAATTTTTGGATGTGCGGTGAATTTTTGCGTGGCGAATTTTTTTCATGCGTTTTGCCATTGGCGGATTGTTTTGCGAAATGCATGAAAAAATCCGCCGCGAAAAAATTCAACGCACGTCCAAAAATTTGCTGCAAATCCATGCCTGGCGAAACATTTCATCACTTGTAGCCAAATATAAATAGTCGCGCAAATGAACGCACGCCATGTTAGCCATACACGCCAATACTTGAGGAAAATTACTGTATTAAAAATGAACATTTCGCTGCAAACTCGTGGCTGCGTCACTCTAGGGGAAACACAGACTTCAATAAATAACACTGCAAAGTCCATATTTTATTGCCAAAAGCTAATTTACTGTACTTTTCTATAATTATAGCCTGCCTGTAGTAGGTGTTAATTTTCACATAGCCTAATGCGATATTTAGCGCTATTTAGAGTTATAGTGAATCATGTGATCATATTCTTTTCAGCGCGGAAATTAACGCATTCGGTAAAACTAGCGCGAGAAATACCGCATGCGAAAATGCCGACTTATCGCACGCGATAATACTATGGTGAATCGCGTGCTAATTATCGCAACTTATTTAATGCAAAAAAGCGTGCGATAAATTTTATCGCACTTTAGTGAATCGGGCCCAATGTCTCCTATTGTACCATTTATTTCAGTTACGTTGTTAGACTTTTAATTTCATGTTGTTATAGTTACTCTTTTGAATGGGTATTTTAAAAGGTTTTTTTTAGCTCTGATATTGAAGCCTGGCAATGATCTATCTATGCTGTACAGTTAAGCAACATCATATTATACAGATTTGTTGTCGCTATTGTTGAACAGGTTCCTAGCTGATTAGATGAGATTATGAAGAAAATCCAATGTGAGTGTATGGAAATGAATTAGTTGCCACAATATTTTGGTCAGAGAAAATGAAAACCTTTTTATTTTTATTTTAATACCGGTAGCCTTTCAGCAGCTTGCCTTTGTATATTGAACCTGCTATAGATGGGTGCGAAGAGGGATTAATATACAAAAAGGCATAGTTTAGGAATAAGATAAAGTTAGGCTGTACAAACTCTAGCAATGTAACTGGATTACTTGACAATTGGTTACATATGTGGATGACAATAGGTACTGATTCAGCTGGAAAGGCCACTTACCAAGTAATCAAACTGGATTTGAGGAATTGACCTTTGACATACACTAGTGAGAGGGGGGTCTTAGAAAACCTAATTTCAAGGTATTTCATTAGTTGCCATATATATTTTATCTCTACAGTTTATTGGACAATCTATTTGACATATATGCACTTGTTCTGGATACAAAGAAAGGTACAATAGGTTGTTTGAGATGTATATAAAATACTGAAAGCCTATAAAAAATGCATATTGGGCGGGTGAACATATTTCTGTGTTGACAACATTTTTATTTTGTATGAACTGTTCATGCAACTTATTTCTTAACAAAAATGTTTTAATTTTGAAAAACTAACCATGTGTTACTGTTTGTCCTGGCCTTTCTTCAAAAGCTGAAACATAATCATAACAGTCCCTGGTCATTAGGTCTACATCTTCTAAATCAAAATCAGTGAATGTCAGGTGCACTTTTTTCCCCTGTGGCACTTCTATGACCCACACGCACGCAGTGTTGGGTCTATAATTATAAGGCCAGTTTGGTGATTTGATCACACCAGTTTCCGCATTAGAGCCCCCACCACAGGACTGGATTTCTAGAAAACAAGAAAAAAATGTTAACACTCAATCAGTTTCACTACCCCCTATTAAACTTTTAACAATGTAAGAATATAAACTGAATTGTTTACTCAATTTGGAACAGAATACACTAGCAGAAAATACTAACTAGTCAAACACAATACAGTCCTATGTAATCTGTTAATAAGTTGTTTTTTAAACCAATGTTTCAAATTGATGCACTGTAATAGCAAAGCTTCACATTCTGCTTAAACAAATACATAAACATGTAAATACAGTAGTTACAATGAAAAATCTTAAACTGTTCTTATTTGGTTTGTCACTGGACAAAGCACTGAATTCAGAAAAGTATTCCAAAGAAGCCTAATTTATTCAAAGTACACAGTGAAACATTGCATCTTTAACTGGCATAATTATAGTTCAGTTACCTAAAATATCTTCAGGGTGAACTGCTTCCCATTTTGCTTCAAACCCTTTGTCTGTTCTTATATCGTCAGTTGAAAATGTCGCAAAGAGCTTGTTGCTTGAACTGATGATCACAGGAGGCTTTAGATACCCACAGTAATTGCCTACAGTTTTAATGAAACATAGGGAAATGGTTGTTAGCTGTGTTTAATTAAGGGAGAAGGAAAGGTAAAAACTTGGTAAGCTGTATCAGAAAGGTCTAAATAAATACAGCCATAAGAGTCCTCTGTCAAAAGATTTGTTGTCCCTGTTTTCCTATGCCAGAGACACTTAGCTCTCTCCTCTCCCCCCTCCCTCAAGAATACTAAGAACTCACCCCCCCCTTAGGAATGTGAATCTGAGCCAATCAGTAGGAAGCATCCTCATAGTCTTAGTAACTGCGCATGTAAACAGGTCTTGGCCTTGGTGCAGGAGCGAGGCATTATGGGAACTTTCTTTACAGAGCTCAGTGCTCATCGTTTTTTTTCCCTATGAGGCTTCTGATCATCTGAACGGGAGAAATATGGGGAGACTTAAGGGCACTATTGAGAGAACTGAAGGTATGCCTGCAGCTTGAGATTAACTATTTATTGGCCTTTCCTTCTCCTTTAAAGTTATTTCTTGAAAGGTGCACACTGCACCTTTGCAGTGAAACATTTACCTATACTGCCAAACTGTAAGACTATTTTTTCCTATGATAAAAATGTATTTGGTTTCAAGGACAGAACTTTTTAATGGTTATAACTAGGTTTAGATTTAGGATGTGTTTATTATTAAACTTTATTTATATGGGAATATATTAAGCAGTGCTTTACAAAGACTGTTTAATCAGTAATAGTCCAAGAAACTGCTGCACACTGTGAAGTTTATTGTATTGCCTCAAACTGAATTTATTGGCTCATTACAAGTAGACATCAAACAAGACAATGTTTTGGCCTTACTGGGTCCTTTATCAAGTTTAATCATTAATGTCAGTTGCAGCTACTGATGCTTACTGTATAATATGGCTACCTATATACTGGGGTCAAATTCATCAAGGGCCAATAAATATGCCTGTATGTTTTTGGACTGTAGTACACAAGTACCTAAAGATAAATCCACTAGAGGTCATTTATAAATGCCATGAATGCAAGTGCTACAGCACCAAAGGGAGCCAAATTACACTCCTTAGTGATTATTCAGTAAGCATGTTTTCCCAGGGCATACCTATGCTCTGCAACTTGTGGCGGATTAAAGAAGAACTAAATCTTAACAAAAAAGAAGAGTAGAAATGCTGCACTATACGTTGTGGGGTTATCTACCAGCCCAAGGTAACCACAGCCTTGGCTGTGCATAGCAGTAAAGATCTGTGCCTTGAAGATGCCCCAGTAGCTCCCCATCTTCTTTTCTGCTGATTCACTGCACATGCTTGTGCTGCTGTCACTTACTGAGCTAAGGGTCCAACTCACAATATACTGTATACATAGACAATATAAAAGTCACGACCAAAGGCCGAGATGCTAGAGATGCTGAACCTTTAGGTCTCTTTCTCATGGGATTTTTGTCTTGTGCTTTTCTGTGGTGGACCCCACCACAAGGAAACGCAGGGCGAAATGCTAATGATTAAGAGCCTTTAGGCTGGTGCATGAAGTTCAGTATATAAAATACAGCATTTCTAGCAATATTTGTTTTTTATGTTTAGTTTTTCTTTAACAGTTTGGTGCCAGGCCTAGAGCATAGAGTCAACAGGCTCAAGTCAGCTGTGTCCTTACAACCTACCACAGGGTATAGTATACCCTTCTTTGCACCTTGTGCCCACTGGCACTCTCTAATACTGCGTGTCTGAAAGAAGTGTTATGTGCATCCCCCATGTAAACACAGGCTATGTTATAGCTGACATATTAGCCTATTCCCTCTGTTCTATTTCACTTCTGTTTATATTATTAACAAACTGAAAGCTATTCCTGCCATACCAGCCTCAATGTCACTTAGAGAAAAAAAATGGCAGGTCAGCGAACTGAATCCCCAGGTACTTCACATGCTCTCCGGTTTTATTCAGAACAGCTTCTATTAATAACCGCTCTCCTTCAGCCCTTGATCCAACATTCCTAAATTTAAACACTAAACTTCCTAAATATACAAATGAAGCACGATTTCACATTCTTTCTGTAACAAGGGCATGAACAGCTTAAAGGTGCAGTAACATCAAAAGTAAAACTATTATACATCGTAGTATAGTAGTATACATCGATTGAGCACCTGCAATTAAGCTATTTCTTGGCAACAACTGTCATTAAAACTGAAAAACTATAATTTCTTTGTTCTGTAGCGAGCAATAATGGTGTTTGACCCCTATTTATCTTCTATATATATATATAACTACACAACATAGCTACACAACAGCTTATTTATATAAAATATAGTAATGTTTCTAAAACAATTATGCAATTTTTAAAAGTTTACAGTACATTATATTTAAATGCATATAAAACACCTTTATTTTTTTGGGGTAGTCCAAACTACACAATTTGTGTGAAGGCCTATATTATTGGAGAGCAAAAATATCCAGTAGCACACTGAAGATGCAAATCGTGAAAAAATTGTATTTTATTTGCCCAAGTACATAAAAACAAGCAAAGAGCAACGTTTTAGGACCCTCCGAGGGTCCCGAAACGTTGCTCTTTGCTTGTTTTTATGTACTTGGGCAAATAAAATACAATTTTTTCACGATTTGCATCTTCAGTGTGCTACTGGATTTTTTTGCTGTTGGATATTGACCCCCATGCAAGGTGAGGTTCTTCCAGTATTTGCACCTGATACCCGTTAGGGTAAGTTAACAGAGGGTTGAGCTCCCCAATACTGCTATTGCTATATTATTGGAGAGGTCACAAAGGTCTATGTTTAGAGGGGCAGATATTTCAGAAAGGCTACTTTTAAAGGAATGAAATTAGACTTCTTAAAAATTGTGTTTAGGGGGTTATAAATTTGGAATAAGGGGCACTTGGTCTTATGGCTTTCCTGGGGAGACTGGCATTATACCAAAAGTGACCTATGGTGGCAGAAGAGGTTAATCTTGCCCTTCAGATATTGGTATTTGCATTTTCTTGTTCACAGTATTCTATTAACTGAGCTTGGTTTTGATTATTCACTTTTTATAGTTTTTTAATTATTTGCCTTTCTCTGTTGCATTTTTCAAGCTTTCAAATGGGGTCACTGGCCAGAAACTATTGCTCTATAAGGCTACTAATGTATTATTATTGTTACTTTATTACTTATCTTTCTATGCAGGCCCTCTACTTTTCATATTCCCTCTATTAAACCATGCCTGGTTGCTAGGGTGCATAAGACTGCTATGGGTAAATAAGCTGCTAAAATAACAAATGGAAAGCTTCTGGACAAAAAGCTAAATACAGGTATGGGACCCATTATCCAGAATGCTGGGGAGGGGTTTTCCGAATAAGGGGTCTTTTCATAATTCAGATCTCTTTCCTTAAGTCTACTAAAAAAGTATTTAAACAGTAATTAAACCCAAAAGGATTGTTTTGGCTCCAATAAGGATTAATTGTATCTTTGTTGGGATCAAATACAAGGTTCTGCTTTATTATTACAGAGAAAAAGAAAATCATTTTTAATAATGTGAATTATATGATTAAAATGGAGTCTATGGGAGATGGCCTTTCCTTAATTTGGATTTTAAATTAAATTTTCATTTAATTTGGAACTTTCTGCATAATGGGTTTCCAGATAAGGGGTCCGATACCTGTAACTGAAAACCATAAAAAATAAAGACCAGTTGCAGATTCTCTCAGAATATCAATATCTACATCATATTAAAAGCTAATTTAAAGGTGAACTACCCCTTTAAAGAAAATGCTGTTCACGTATTTTTTATGGGAGAGTGCGTTGCCTCTCAAGCTGTTTATGTAGTTAGTATTATTGTTTACCTATTACATCTGAGGTATCAGATATATTTATCTTGTCTATACATGACCCCAAGTCTCCATCCACAGCAAGCTCAGTAAATGCCAGTTTGACCAGAAATCCCTCGGCAACAGTGATGTCCCATTTGCACTGAAGATTTGCAGGGTAGGTGTCAGGATAATTTTTAGAATGAATGACACCCTTGCGGCCACGCTGCAGGGCGTTGCTGTCACATCCAGAATCTAGAAGCAGAAAGACAAAACATGCATGAATTATTTAATACAACATTCAGATTCTTTTTATTGTTCCCTTAATCACACATATGCTGAGATATTCTTCCAGAAGCCTGATTAATGGTCCATTCTGTTTATGGACAATAATAGTCAGTCTTTTATTTCTCCATTGTGTAGTGGTTATTGAGTAACCCTCTCCCTGCAAATGTTTTCTCTGTCTTAAGGTATCTTTGTGAAAAATATGTTTATGCATTTGTCCCATGGTTGAATCCAGAAACATATTCATTTTTATTGTCTTAGCTTTTTATGGCAGACTCTATTATACTATAATAAATGAAAATGAACAGTGGCGATAAAGAAGATCTGTCATAACATGAATAAAATACTTTTAATCCCAGGTAGGCACTCTTCTTCAATGTAAAATGCTTTGGGTACTTTCTGTTAGAGTGATTGACTGATTTTCCCCTAGTGGCACCCTAGACCACTGCATGCACAATATATTTAAGTAGGAAGAAATTTACTATACTCAACATGTGCCAGCCCAGCGTGAATAAATTAGTTTGATAATAGCACTCCAATATATAATACCCCCAGTTTTCACCAAAAACTAAGCAATTTTATTCACAATTTGTCAATTCTGAGTTTTGCATGGGTGTCTGTATATTTGTTTTTTTGCATGGAGACTTTTAAAATAAATGTAGAAAATCAGCACATGATAGAGCAACTTAAAAGTCAGGGGCGATTTTATTACCTCTTGTTTTTATTTACTAGTTACAGTTGCAAAAAAAGGATGTCATTTACTAATCATTTTCTAGATTGATACTGATTTGTAGTATCAAATTAAAGGATTGAGTTGCAAAGTTGCCCACAGGAGTTAAATTTAACTTAAAGGAGAATGCAAGTCAGAATTTAAAAAGCATACTGCCCAATAGTCCTCCTATTGTTTAGTAAAAACGCCACACTTTTGGCTCACCTAATCAAATATTTACTCAGTCACACTTACTTCACATTTTCTAGAACAGGCAGCCATCTCTAAAAAGGTATTCTCCCTTCCTTTCCCTCCTTGCTTCATACTGCACATGTGTTTCATTCCCTCCCCCCCTCCCCTCTGCCAGATCCACTTCTGATTGGCTGGTGGGCATGTGTAGCTCAGAACAGGAGACAGGATCAAGTTACACACATGCTCAGAGAATAGGAAGGCTGCCGCTGGCAGCCTACAGGAAGGGGAGAGAGATTTCAGTGATGTCACTGTAGTCTTCACACTGCTGTAGGCTGCCAGCGCCATATCTCAGAGAAGCAAGCAGGGATCTGGGAATTTAGATATGCAGTAAGACTTAAAGTGGACCTGTCACCCATACATAAAAACCTGTATAATAAAAGACCTTTTCATATTAAACATGAAACCCAAAATCATTTTTTTATTACCACATCCATATCCATTATAAAAGCATTTAAAAATCCCAGCTGTCAGTCATATATTGCCTGCCCCGACCCCCCGGGGTGGGGCAGATAGTTACTTTCACTTTCAATTCAGAACTTCTTAGATGTTGCTGCACTTCTCACAATGCCCTCCCTCTTCACCATCTAAATGTGTAACAAGTGCATGGACATGGGTATCAGGTCCCCCCATACTGGTACAGAAACAAGATTTTGGCAGGATGCAATGCCTGCTTTGATAACAGTGTCCACAAAATTGTGAATTCCAAGGCTGAAGAAAATAAGATTGAAATAATTTATATAGTGTAAGTAAAGTTCATTTTGCTTGAAAAACACAATAGAAAATAATTTGGAATTATTTCTTAAGGTGACAGATCCCCTTTAAATAGAATGCCTTTAGACTTACTTTTAATTTATATTAACCTTTCATTGTCCTTTAATGCTCAGTGAAAAGAAAATGAGCCAAACCATTTCTGACAAATATTTCCCACTGCTGGGACTTTTCATGTAGTACAAACTGAATATTATATAAAACACTGAAATTGGCCGATATGTTTCATGGAGGCAACAAGGTATGTTCAAAAGCAAAAAGAGACCACCTGCAGGACGGTGGGCATGTGAAAGTTGGCCAAAGAATCATGCTTGTCAACCCACTTTGTAGTCTGTGTGCCATTTAGTGGGAAAGTTACCACATTTACAAAACACTTTCTAGACTGTAAGGAAAATTCATCACAATGATCAAACAAGAATGTGTTTGACTACTTTGAGCAGTTGAAAACAATTCTGCTGTATGGGGTAAGCTCAGTGGTGTAATGAAAAGTGGTGTAATGATTCAGACAATTTTTATCCCACTGGAACAAATCGATGTAGTGTAAAAATCAAATAGTTAAAGCTAAATCCTTTGTTGTTTTATGCAACTAAAAAATAGGCTACAATAATGATCTTTTTTATTTGCATCTGCAGAACATAATTGGTACAATGTATACCTGTGAACATTTTAATATGTGCAGTATATGGCATGGGGTGCAGTATTATCTGCTCCTCCACACAAGATAATGATTCTTTTATCTCTACTGAAAACTTTGCACTCACCAATGAAAGGCGGCGAAGTAGTGGAGGTAGTAGTTGTGGTAGTAGTGGAGGAAGAAGGAGACACAGTGGTAGCAGGTATATTTCCTTGGAAAGCACTGTATGTGGCATGGAAACCATTTCCAGAGCCTTCACTGTCCGATGTGAATCGAACCACTAGTATGTGGCTAGATGAATAAACTGGTCCAGGAATCTGTCTTCCGCAAAAGTGCCCTGTAAAAACATTTATATTTATTATCCCCTTCAACAGTAGTACATAATATAAATACATCTTTTATAATGTAAAGTATAATCACGGAAATAGGAGACTTTCTAAATTATTTAATTAAATATTCTGAACCATCAATTTACTCTTCACTGTCCCTTCTCAGCAGTTTCTCTCTGCATACATCTAAGATGTAAAAAGCCTGGCAATAGAGACAAGCTGCTGGGTAGGCAATAGTATTGTAGTAATTATTTCATGCTGATAACCCATTTATCATATTTTTGTTTGTGTTCCCCTTTGGCAAAAAAGGCACCAAACTGCTGTCATTATACCATACTGCTGTATTTCTGAATGTCAGGCTAATCAAAGCAATATGCAGTTAAAAAGAAATATAATTATGCTGATTCCATAAGGACGTCAAAACATAATATGTTCCCCCTCATGAGCTGGCTTTGTAAACTTAATCTAGAAAATTCTTTACCAGTTTTTTTAAAAAGTGCCTGTTTTGAGATGATTTGGATTCTATTACATGTGATAATGTTTTTTTCTAGTACAGCCTATAGGGATATTGGACATAAAATAAGTGATATATTTAGTTCTGGAAACTTAATCATCTCATTTACATTGTATGCCCTTGGTAGGGGTAGGGGTCATCCTATTAACATTTTTATATGAATAGAATTCCTATGAGGAATATTGTATGCTTTGACAAGAGTTCCCTTGGTACTTCTCCGTTGTGATACACAATTCTTTGGATACTATAAAAAAATGCAATGTACCATCTATAGCAACTTTCCCCTTAATCCACCAATTTGCATCAGTATACTAAAGCAACCCACCAGGAGAAAGCAAGTACCTCTCTAAATAGAATCATTGCATGCTTAATTTTGCATCCAAACTTACTGTGTGCCTGATAAACAAGAGGGTGTTGAGGGACCACGCACACAAACCACCACTGTCAGGCCAAATTAAAAAGGAAACAAAAGTAAACATACCTAGCTTGAGTGACCCTTTGGTGTCTCCATCATAAACTTCAACCACATCTTTGCAACCAGCTGGTCCAGCAGGTTCTAGGTCAAATGAAGTGAAGGTCAATTTTATCTTGTAGCCAGAAGCAACTGAAATTTTCCACTGCAAGAATAAAAAAAGAATACTCGATTGAGTGGGAGCGCTTTATTATTGTATTTAATAATCTGCTAGATAGTAAAAGGATGTCTTATTGTACTAATTAAATTACATTTGATAAGTGAGTAGATCTATAGGGTTCTTTGTATATTTACACTTTTTAATATATGTACCTAATATATACCTGATACCATCAGTTATGGTGTAACCTTGGGGGAACAGATATTACTGGGTAGGGGTGCAAAAAGTCCAAGAAAAGACCATTGTGAGGAGGAGCATTTTATACTGGTACGACCAAGAAGGTCAACTTAAATTCCTGGGAAGCAACACCCTGGTTGGCCTCTATATTGCTATGTGAATATAAGCAGCAAAATTGCAATATTACTTAAAAATTCATGAATCTTGTATTCTGTTCAGGATTTACCCTGTTCAATACATTCTTGCAAGATATAATTTGTGCAGAGTCTATTGTATTCAACCAAACCAACTGCGGCAATGTATTAAAAAACTCAACTCTCTAAAAGTAATTGTGAAAAAAAACATGTAGTCACATTTACTCATCATCTAACAACTAAAATTGAAAAAAAATTCTTGAACATTGCTTCGATTGGCTTCCAGCTTTTAGATGCCAAATTTTTACATTTCAGTTTTTTAATCTTAACAGATACAAACACTCAGAAACTCTAATTCAAATTTGAGTATTAGTGCAAAAAAACTTGCATGACAGTGAAACTAGAATTTAAATGTAAATAAATCATCCTCTTAGGGGCTATTCATTTTCTGTATAGCATTTAGCAGCAATTCTGGTGAATTGCAGCAAAAAATGGTAATTGTGATTGCAGTATGTAAAATCTAGATCTTGGCGGGACCTTTGCTAATGCTATTGAATAAAAGTGATCCCTAAAATGAATATATCAGTCACAATATAATGTAAGAAGCCTAGAGAACTATTTACAGATTATACAGATTTTACAATTGTAAATAGTTTGGTATTTAGTTCATTATTTAAACAAATACAAAAATGATAGGTTTGATGCATTCTTAGTACAGTATAAATAATCATGACTTCTCATATTGTTATCATCTTTGAAATCATATTCTCCTTTATAGCCAAATTCTAGGGCTGGCAGGGTTTGCTTGATGCAAAGCAGTATATTAAGTATAGGGTTGGAATAATTAAGGAACTGTGACATCATTGTCACCACCTGTGCATTATTAGCCGCTAATTATATGGTGTGGCTTATTTTGTCCTTTGTGTCAGAACATAAAAACGTCCCTAGCTAACTGTGTGATAAACAGATCTTTCTGAGCAATTATTACATTAATAACAGCATGGCCTACTTAATTATATAACATGATTAATGTGTTTTTTTCATAGGATACTTAAAAGAGGAGTTCAAGTTGCACCTGGTCTCAATTCCCTTATTCCACGTGTCCAAGTCAAACGCATTTCATGCAAATCCTTCAACACACACACAATACACAGAGAACAGCTATGTTTGATCTAGAGTAATTACCTGGTAGATGGCATCATTCTTGTATGCGCGAGCAGATGTGTCAGGTGTTCCAAAGTCCCCAGTGTTACCCTGCAAATGTCCTCCTCCTCCAATAATTTCTGCAGCACAAATAGTTTGAATCATCTTTCACCTTTAACCTTTTGTTGTTTATGTAACGTTCTAGAAATGTTTCACGTGTTTAGTTTAATCCACAGTATAAGTTACATGACACCTCAAATAACTGATAATACAGGACTTGGGGATATTTCTGTAAAGGTAATACATTGAAAGATCTGCTTGTTTTCCATTTTGTCAATAGAAGGAATATATGACTATTTTTGCCACATGGGGACAACAGATCACATTGGGGGCCAGTGCAGACCCTTTGGCTGAGGGCCAGATCCACGTTTCAATTTAATCCTGGGTTGATCCTCTATCATATATTAATCGGTGAGGGCATTTTTTTTGGCAGAAAACGTTTTATGTTTGTGGTTAACTATATGTAACAAACTAAAATAGTATGGATTCAATTTGCTGAGAAATGGGTGCACAAATCCTAGTTCATATGGTTTGCCTTATGGTTTAAAATAAAAGCTTTTTAGCCAGCCCTTAGACATTTGCCTCAAACGTCATTTGAATGAGCAACTTATTTAAATTTGATTGGAAAAGCCATCTGTGTAGCATAAATTATCCAGTGTCAAAAATCCAATTTACATCACATATAATACCTATAAGTTTGATTTCTGGTCAGTATTGCCAATAGTTGCTTTACACAGATTACATGATTTTATTCCATTTGTTATTAAATTTTTTTTTACAATACAAAAACTGTGAAATTATTCTGCCCATCCACAGGATATTAATGGGAGTTATGTCTGAGCTGTGCCATATTGTGCATATTGTAGAAAAGAGTTGGACATATTGGCACTCTCCCTAATGTGGAGCTGGAAATACTTTGGTTATCTTTTCCGTTCATCATCTGTTCATTTTTTGAGGATAATCCTTGGATCTGACATAGTTTGTGGTGAATGAGCACATTCACAAGCCATTTTGGCAAATAATGTTACATATTAAAATATGACCTTTTCAGTGAGTGTTTCAGTAATACAGCTGAGTCTGGACTTCCATTTTAGCAGAGTGCGGACAGATTATTTGTTCAGTGTCAGATAATAATCTATCAGGTGTATGTCTATTTATGTGCTGAAACACATTATAATAGTATAGATATACAGGTCCTTTTCAAAAAATTAGCATATTGTGATAAAGTTCATTATTTTCTGTAATGTACTGATAAACATTAGACTTTCATATATTTTAGATTCATTACACACAACTGAAGTAGTTCAAGCCTTTTCTTGTTTTAATATTGATGATTGTGGCATACAGCTCATGAAAACCCAAAATTCCTATCTCAAAAAATTAGCATATTTCATCCGCCCAATAAAAAAAAAGTGTTTTTAATACAAAAAAAGTCAACCTTCAAATAATTATGTTCAGTTATGCACTCAATACTTGGTCGGGAATCCTTTTGCAGAAATGACTGCTTCAATGTGGCGTGGCATGGAGGCAATCAGCCTGTGGCACTGCTCAGGTGTTATGGAGGCCCAGGATGCTTCAATAGCGGCCTTAAGCTCATCCAGAGTGTTGGGTCTTGTGTCTCTCAACTTTCTCTTCACAATATCCCACAGATTCTCTATGGGGTTCAGGTCAGGAGAGTTGGCAGGCCAATTGAGCACAGTAATACCATGGTCAGTAAACCATTTACCAGTGGTTTTGGCACTGTGAGCAGGTGCCAGGTCGTGCTGAAAAATGAAATCTTCATCTCCATAAAGCTTTTCAGCAGATGGAAGCATGAAGTGCTCCAAAATCTCCTGATAGCTAGCTGCATTGACCCTGCCCTTGATAAAACACAGTGGACCAACACCAGCAGCTGACATGGCACCCCAGACCATCACTGACTGTGGGTACTTGACACTGGACTTCAGGCATTTTGGCATTTCCCTCTCCCCAGTCTTCCTCCAGACTCTGGCACCTTGATTTCCGAATGACATACTTTGGACCACTGAGCAACAGTCCAGTGCTGCTTCTCTGTAGCCCAGGTCAGGCGCTTCTGCCGCTGTTTCTGGTTCAAAAGTGGCTTGACCTGGGGAATGCAGCACCTGTAGCCCATTTCCTGCACGCGCCTGTACACGGTGGCTCTGGATGTTTCTACTCCAGACTCAGTCCACTGCTTCCGCAGGTCCCCCAAGGTCAGGAATCGGTCCTTCTCCACAATCTTCCTCAGGGCCCAGTCACCTCTTCTCGTTGTGCAGCGTTTTCTGCCACACTTTTTCCTTCCCACAGACTTCCCACTGAGGTGCCTTGATACAGCACTCTGGGAACAGCCTATTTGTTCAGAAATTTCTTTTTGTGTCTTACCCTCTTGCTTGAGGGTGTCAATGATGGCCTTCTGGACAGCAGTCAGGTCGGCAGTCTTACCCATGATTGCGGTTTTGAGTAATGAACCAGGCTGGGAGTTTTTAAAAGCCTCAGGAATCTTTTGCAGGTTTTTAGAGTTAATTTGTTGATTCAGATGATTAGGTTAATAGCTCATTTAGAGAACCTTTTCATGATATGCTAATTTTTTGAGATAGGAATTTTGGGTTTTCATGAGCTGTATGCCACAATCATCAATATTAAAACAAGAAAAGGCTTGAACTACTTCAGTTGTGTGTAATGAATCTAAAATATATGAAAGTCTAATGTTTATCAGTACATTACAGAAAATAATGAACTTTATCACAATATGCTAATTTTTTGAAAAGGACCTGTATATATATATATATATACAGGCTCGAATGACGGCACACACAGGATTTGCAAAAAGCGGTGACTAGATCAAACAAAAATTAATTGCATCAGAGGTTTATTGATTCCAACATTTCAGCTCCACACAGGAGCTTTCGTCAGGGATCCCTGACGAAAGCTCCTGTGTGGAGCTGAAACGTTGGAATCAATAAACCTCTGATGCAATTAATTTTTGTTTGATGTAGTGACCGCTTTTTGCAAATCCTGTGTGTGCCGTCATTCGAGCCTGTATACTGTTTTTTCACACAGGCACCCAGGTATCAACTTTTATCTTATGGTGTGCTGCTTACTAGCATTTTTTTATATATATATATATATATATATATATATATCAATCCAAATGGTGTCCGCACTCCAAGGCTCAATATTCTGCGGGGTGCTTAGCCAAAATTATGTATGCATAGAAAATAATCATCTGTGGCCAGCACACCCTTCAATGTTTCATCAAAAAATTTTTTATTGCAGATATATTGTTAAAACCTATTGTTTTAACAATATATCTGCAATAAAAAAATTTTTGATGAAACATTGAAGGGTGTGCTGGCCACAGATGATTATTTTCTATATATATATATATATATATATATATATATATATATATATATATGTGTGTGTGTGTAATTATATAGTTATATATAATTATCTAGCATCGACTACACTTCAGAGTACTTGTTTATATCAATGGCTATAGCCCTTTACTTTTATCAGTGAATCAATATATAGTATTTAGCAGCATGTATACCTAGACCTACAGTACTATAATAGTGCAAGGTATAGCTGTGGTTATAATGCCAGCTGTCCAGCACCTTTAGTAACCAGTTACCATTTGTTTTTGTTCATAAACTGAAGCCTGAGTGAGAATATTTTTCAGTTTTTATATTTTATATACATTCAAAACCACTGAACACTGCATTTACTTTTTTCTTTTGCTTTAATTTGATACATTGTAAAATTACTTTTGCTGAAAAAAAGTACTTGAATTTCACAGCAAATGGTATATGGAAAATAAAAAAAACATGTTATTGTTTAATTTATATATAAATATTGGATGTATAATGTGCTAAAGAGAGAGATAGAAAAAACCTTCATACAGTATTCCAGGGCTGAAAGCCATATTTCGTTTCTGTTTTTCATGTTTTCTGCCCACTTCTTTCTAGAAAAGTACAAAAAGCACACCCAAGGTTTATTTGTTTTTTGTTAAAACATGATCAGGACTTACCAGCAGTTTTACTTGGATCTACTGCTTCATACTGAGCCTTAAATCCCTTGTCTGTTGTTTTACTATTACTTGTAAAAGATATAAGCAGTTTATTTCCAATCGAAACAAGAGGCTTGGGGGTTGAATGCCCACAGAATGTACCTGTTAAGAATAATAAGTATCATTATTAGACAACTCCAAGTACAAAGGATACTAATTTAACATTAATAAAAACATAATTCTTCTACAGGGCCAAATTCTTTTACAGCAAATTTCATACTCCACTTTTGCAGTGGTGTAACTATAAGGGGAGCAGATCCCTACAGTCATGTGGGCGTGGTGAGCGATTGCCTCCCCCCCACATGTGGTCCCTGAGTCCCCATGGTCTTTAGTTATTGGGGCAGGTGACCAGTGGAATGACAGATTTACACCACTGCAATTCTGTGTATAAATAAAAAATATGTAGAGAAGGGCATGGGCGTCCGCAGAAAATTTTCCAAGGGGGGGCAAGTAAGCTAGCATCATCCTGCAACAGATAAATATATATATATATTTTTTTTTTTTTGCAGGATGATACTAGGGGAGGCTAAATATGGCCCATACACAGACTGACCTACAGCTAATGTGACACTTAGTGGATTCGCTGCTGACGTAAAAAGTTAACCTCCCAACTACCTCTTGCCGTTCCCACTGACTTCCAGGGATACTGTACAAAAGTGCGGGTGGGGGTGCTTTTTTTTTTACCCTAAAATGTTTAGTATTAGTAGTAAAAGTATTCATACGCGCACTTCTGTTAGGGGATCTGCAAACATTTGTGTTTGTGATCAGTTAGCTTAAAGGGGTAGTTCGCATTCGAATTCACTTTTATTTTTAATGGTTTTTCAGTTATTTAGCTTTTTGTTCAGCAGCTCTCCATTTGGTATTTCAGCAGCTATCTGGTTGCTAGGGTCTTATTTACCCTAGCAACCAGGTAGTGATTTAAACAAGAGATGGGAATATGAATAGTTAAGGGGCCTACTTGGAAAAATAAGTAATACAAAATTATAATAATAATAAAATTGTAGCCTCACAGAGCAATATTTTTTGGCCCCCATTTGAAATCTGTATAGAGGCAGAAGAGAAAGGCAAATTATTCAAAAAAATTAATTAGGAAGACCAATTGCAAAGTTGCTAGGAATAGGCCATTTTATAACATACTAAAGGTTAACTTAAAAGTGAACCACCCCTTTAGATGTGTTTATGTTAGTTTTATAGCAAGAAAGGCAGTGGGTACTGACTCCCCATTATATACAGTGAGACGCAGTCTGTATTTACAAACCCAGCACATTATATACAGTGAGAAGCAGTGGGTACTGATGGCAGATATTCAGGCCCTGGCACTATAACACTGGCACGGATACACAACATTGGCCCCACTGTAACTTACTATAAATGAACAAAACAATGACAAAAAAAAAAAAAAATAGTAAGTGCAAAAAACAACAACACATATATAAACACACAATGAGCTTTTTCAGAGGGAAAGAGTTAACTTACCCTCCATGTGTTAGGGTAGGGGATAGATTATATATTATTATAGATGTCAGGTCAGGCAAAAAACAATTTAATGTCAGCTAGTGATTCTTTAGAACTGTATAGTACCTGGGTATAGTGCCTGGGTATAGTGCCTGGGTATAGTGCCTGGGTATAGTGCCTGTGTATAGTGCCTGGGTATAGTGCCTGGGTATAGTGCCTGTGTATAGTACCTGTGTATAGTGCCTGTGTATAGTACCTGTGTATAGTACCTGGGTATAGTGCCTGGGTATAGTGCCTGTGTATAGTGCCTGGGTATAGTGCCTGGGTATAGTGCCTGTGTATAGTACCTGTGTATAGTGCCTGTGTATAGTGCCTGGGTATAGTACCTGTGTATAGTACCTGTGTATAGTGCCTGTGTATAGTGCCTGTGTATAGTGCCTGTGTATAGTACCTGTGTATAGTGCCTGGGTATAGTGCCTGTGTATAGTACCTGGGTATAGTGCCTGGGTATAGTGCCTGGGTATAGTGCCTGGGTATAGTGCCTGTGTATAGTGCCTGTGTATAGTGCCTGGGTATAGTACCTGTGTATAGTACCTGTGTATAGTACCTGTGTATAGTGCCTGGGTATAGTGCCTGTGTATAGTGCCTGTGTATAGTGCCTGGGTATAGTACCTGTGTATAGTGCCTGTGTATAGTGCCTGGGTATAGTGCCTGGGTATAGTACCTGTGTATAGTGCCTGGGTATAGTGCCTGGGTATAGTGCCTGGGTATAGTCCCTGGGTATAGTGCCTGGGTATAGTGCCTGTGTATAGTGCCTGTGTATAGTGCCTGGGTATAGTGCCTGGGTATAGTGCCTGGGTATAGTGCCTGTGTATAGTCCCTGGGTATAGTGCCTGTGTATAGTGCCTGGGTATAGTGCCTGGGTATAGTCCCTGGGTATAGTGCCTGTGTATAGTGCCTGGGTATAGTGCCTGGGTATAGTGCCTGGGTATAGTGCCTGGGTATAGTACCTGGGTATAGTGCCTGGGTATAGTACCTGTGTATAGTGCCTGGGTATAGTGCCTGGGTATAGTGCCTGGGTACATGGGCGTCCACAGAAGGGGGCAAGAGGGGGCACTTGCCCCCCCCTGGAAAAGTAGCAAAAAAAACAAAAACCTTACTCTGTTTCTGCAGTCCCCTCAAGCCCGTTTTTGCTGTGCTCCGATTGGATCTTTCTTCTTGTGGATTCTCCAATCAGAGCACAGCTTCCTTGACAGACAGTAAAATTGACCAATCAGAGCACACATGCACACAGGGATCGGGAGATTTTGCAAACTGGAAACAGAAATAAAGACTGAAAAGAAGAATCTGCCCCTGTAACTTTACCTAAGAACCAACTCTCAACTTTTGCTGCAGTTTTCATCCCACAGGTACTATACCCAGGCACTATACCCAGGTACTATACCCAGGCACTATACCCAGGCACTATACACAGGTACTATACCCAGGCACTATACCCAGGTACTATACCCAGGCACTATACCCAGGCACTATACCCAGGCACTATACCCAGGTACTATACCCAGGCACTATACACAGGCACTATACCCAGGCACTATACCCAGGCACTATACCCAGGCACTATACACAGGCACTATACCCAGGGACTATACCCAGGCACTATACCCAGGCACTATACCCAGGCACTATACACAGGTACTATACCCAGGCACTATACACAGGCACTATACACAGGCACTATACACAGGTACTATACCCAGGCACTATACACAGGCACTATACACAGGCACTATACCCAGGCACTATACACAGGTACTATACACAGGTACTATACCCAGGCACTATACACAGGCACTATACACAGGCACTATACACAGGTACTATACACAGGCACTATACCCAGGCACTATACCCAGGCACTATACCCAGGTACTATACACAGGCACTATACCCAGGCACTATACACAGGTACTATACACAGGCACTATACACAGGCACTATACACAGGCACTATACACAGGTACTATACACAGGTACTATACCCAGGCACTATACCCAGGCACTATACACAGGTACTATACACAGGCACTATACCCAGGCACTATACCCAGGCACTATACACAGGCACTATACACAGGCACTATACCCAGGCACTATACACAGGTACTATACACAGGTACTATACACAGGCACTATACACAGGTACTATACCCAGGCACTATACCCAGGCACTATACACAGGCACTATACCCAGGCACTATACCCAGGCACTATACCCAGGTACTATACAGTTCTAAAGAATCACTAGCTGACATTAAATAATTTTTTGCCTGACCTGACATCTATAATAATATATAATCTATCCCCTACCTTAACACATGGAGGGTAAGTTAACTCTTTCCCTCTGAAAAAGCTCATTGTGTGTTTATATATGTGTTGTTGTTTTTTGCACTTACTATTTTTTTTTTTTTTTTGTCATTGTTTTGTTCATTTATAGTAAGTTACAGTGGGGCCAATGTTGTGTATCCGTGCCAGTGTTATAGTGCCAGGGCCTGAATATCTGCCATCAGTACCCACTGCTTCTCACTGTATATAATGTGCTGGGTTTGTAAATACAAACTGCGTCTCACTGTATATAATGGGGAGTCAGTACCTACTGCCTTTCTTGCTATAAAACTAACATAAACACATCTAAAGGGGTGGTTCACTTTTAAGTTAACCTTTAGTATGTTATAAAATGGCCTATTCCTAGCAACTTTGCAATTGGTCTTCCTAATTAATTTTTTTGAATAATTTGCCTTTCTCTTCTGCCTCTATACAGATTTCAAATGGGGGCCAAAAAATATTGCTCTGTGAGGCTACAATTTTATTATTATTATAATTTTGTATTACTTATTTTTCCAAGTAGGCCCCTTAACTATTCATATTCCCATCTCTTGTTTAAATCACTACCTGGTTGCTAGGGTAAATAAGACCCTAGCAACCAGATAGCTGCTGAAATACCAAATGGAGAGCTGCTGAACAAAAAGCTAAATAACTGAAAAACCATTAAAAATAAAAGTGAATTCGAATGCGAACTACCCCTTTAAGCTAACTGATCACAAACACAAATGTTTGCAGATCCCCTAACAGAAGTGCGCGTATGAATACTTTTACTACTAATACTAAACATTTTAGGGTAAAAAAAAAAGCACCCCCACCCGCACTTTTGTACAGTATCCCTGGAAGTCAGTGGGAACGGCAAGAGGTAGTTGGGAGGTTAACTTTTTACGTCAGCAGCGAATCCACTAAGTGTCACATTAGCTGTAGGTCAGTCTGTGTATGGGCCATATTTAGCCTCCCCTAGTATCATCCTGCAAAAAAAAAAAAAATATATATATATATTTATCTGTTGCAGGATGATGCTAGCTTACTTGCCCCCCCTTGGAAAATTTTCTGCGGACGCCCATGCCTGGGTATAGTGCCTGGGTATAGTGCCTTGGTATAGTGCCTGGGTATAGTGCCTGGGTATAGTACCTGGGTATAGTGCCTGTGTATAGTGCCTGTGTATAGTACCTGGGTATAGTACCTGTGTATAGTGCCTGGGTATAGTGCCTGGGTATAGTGCCTGGGTATAGTACCTGGGTATAGTGCCTGGGTATAGTACCTGTGGGATGAAAACTGCAGCAAAAGTTGAGAGTTGGTTCTTAGGTAAAGTTACAGGGGCAGATTCTTCTTTTCAGTCTTTATTTCTGTTTCCAGTTTGCAAAATCTCCCGATCCCTGTGTGCATGTGTGCTCTGATTGGTCAATTTTACTGTCTGTCAAGGAAGCTGTGCTCTGATTGGAGAATCCACAAGAAGAAAGATCCAATCGGAGCACAGCAAAAACGGGCTTGAGGGGACTGCAGAAACAGAGTAAGGTTTTTGTTTTTTTTGCTACTTTTCCAGGGGGGGGGCAAGTGCCCCCTCTTGCCCCCTTCTGTGGACGCCCATGGAGAAGGGGATCCTGATGCCCGAAGATATATGCCTGTCAGACTAAAGATAAATGGACTATGATTTAGATTTGATCATCAACAGGGAACTGGAATTTATTTCAGCAAGCAACCATATTGCAAATTATTGTTTCTTACAGGTTCAGGGATACTTTAATGTGCATCAGGTATAATAACATAGCAATCTATTATTTTTACATGTGATTACATTAACTATATCATTATCTTAGTCCCTCAGCCTAACAATTCTTTACTTCTCTAATGTAATCAATTCCAACAGTATGAAACACTTTGAATAAACAAAGTGAGGTAGCAAAAGTTGATCACTGTGTAGGTGTTAATAAACTATTTATACATGTCCACCATTAAGCACATGTTTCTCATTATAGAGTGTAACCATGTTCCAGTAATCATGGGACCAAGGGGCAGCTCATATTACTTTTTGCTTCCAGATATTAAAGACAACGTTAGGTCTAATGAAAAAAAAATGTATAGAAAATATAATCAAGCACAATTGTTTTACCGTAACCATTATAAATGGTGGGTTCTGGATAGACAGCAATGTTTGGGCAAGGATCTATTTGACTATGCGAGGAGGAGGCATAGGTGGATTTCAAAAATCCTTGGTACATATCGTTGCCGCCTGACTGGTTTTGACCTGGACATCCCAGGTTTCAGAAGGGCTGTCCAGGTCAAAACTGCCTGCCCATTTTTCCAAATTAGGACAAGGTGATCAGCGATTGACACCCGTTGTCACTCGCCCCACCCCATGACATCAATATCCCACCCCCATGACCTCACATCCCGCCCCCCTGTTGGTACATGTTACATGCCTTCTGTTTCAATGCTAGTGAGTTAGGCGCAAAATGGTTAGGAGGACATATTTGGCCTATGTGCAGGGCCAAAGACAGTGTGATGAGGATTTAAGTGGAGAAAATAATCTTGTCAAGCATGTACTGGTACCACAAATACATCTGCATAAGGTTTAGGTTAATAGACCCAATAAGCTTTTACATATTAAGGTATTGTTGGTAGATTCTATTTTTAATTAATTAAGGAGTGCTGTAAGTGTGTAGACGGGAGGGTAGTGTTATAGGGCATTAAAAAGGGACAGTTTTACAAAAGGATATACAGATGAAGCGCAGGTTTTCCCAAAACTTAACTAGTTACAAGATAACACAGGCTATCCTGTTGTGTTATCTCGTGCCATCTCCCTGCTGTGTCAGGGGGAAAAAAGCCTTCTTAGGCTGTTATTCTGTTTTTAGACAGCAGGTGGTGCCTGGAAAGTAACGTGAACGTGCACAGTAGGGGGTCCATTTTGACACCAGACTTCTCCAGCCTTATCTTTTTTCTGGAATGTGGGAAGTGCTAAGAGTGATTAAGATTACCCCCTGGTAAAAGCAAATAGAGCACTAGTCTCTCCTGTGGGTAATTACACACTGGGCTGTTTCTGGGCAAATCCAGTTGGTACAACGTATATCAGGCGCATAATCATATATTTTTAATACTGTAGTTTGGCATTTTTCCCTCCTCTTTTCACATTATGCAATTTTGTTTTCCTCAATCATTTAACTATTAGAGCTCCCATATCCCTGCAAAGAATGGGCCCAGACAATAAATAAGTTCCCTTTTCTCTGTAATAATAAAACAGTACCTGTACTTGATCCCAACTAAGATATAATTACCCCTTATTGGGGGCAGAACAGCCCTATTGGGTTTATTTAATGGTTAAATGATTCCCTTTTCTCTGTAATAATAAAACAGTACCTGTACTTGATCCCAACTAAGAAATAATTACCCCTTATTGGGGCAGAACAGCCCTATTGGGTTTATTTCATGGTTAAATGATTCCCTTTTCTCTGTAATAATAAAACAGTACCTGTAATTGATCCCAACTAAGGTATAATTACCCCTTATTGGGGGCAGAACAGCCCTATTGGGTTTATTTCATGGTTAAATGATTCCAGTTTTCTCTGTAATAATAAAACAGTACCTGTACTTGATCCCAACTAAGATATAATTACCCCTTATTGGGGGCAGAACAGCCCTATTGGGTTTATTTCATGCTTAAATGATTCCAGTTTTCTCTGTAATAATAAAACAGTACCTGTACTTGATCCCAACTAAGATATAATTACCCCTTATTGGGGGCAGAACAGCCCTATTGGGTTTATTTCATGCTTAAATGATTCCAGTTTTCTCTGTAATAATAAAACAGTACCTGTACTTGATCCCAACTAAGATATAATTACCCCTTATTGGGGGCAGAACAGCCCTATTGGGTTTATTTCATGCTTAAAAGATTCCCTTTTCTCTGTAATAATAAAATAGCACCTGTATTTTATACTGGGTTTTTTTGTGTGGTTAGGATGGTTTTGAGAGAGGGCCATTTGTATAACTCAGCCTGCAGCCTTGTGCTTTATATGGGCACAGAACCCCTCAGTGACTTCTAAAATCCTTATCATTAAGAGTAGGGGGTACATTATCCCTTATAATACATGAGTGATACTCAGAGTTCCCTGTATAACTCAGCCTGCAGCCTTGTGCCTTTATATGGGCACAGAACCCCTTAGTGACTTCTAAAATCCTTATCATTTACAGTAGGGGGTACATTATCCCTTATAATACATGAGTGATACTCAGAGTTCCTGTATAACTCTGCCTGCAGCCTTGTGCCTTTATATGGTCACAGAGCCCCTCAGTGACTGCTAATATCCTTATCATTTACAGTAGGGGGTACATTATCCCTTATAATATACGAGGCCTGCAGCTTTGTACCTTTATCACAGAATGCCTCCAATATCCCTTTTAATACATAAGAGATTATTACAGCCATGTTTTTCATTTATAGTTATTAAGGTTAAGGCCACAGGCAGTGACAGCAGCTTTGGACAAGTATAAATGATAAATAAAGCAGACATTATCAATAGTTAAGAAATATATCTTTCCACAACTTGGGACAACCTATCTGTACTGAACCCAGTGAGTTTCTTACGCCCTGTAGGCAACACTGACACCCAACACTGCACCACACCATACCTCCCAACATTTAAAAATTAAAAAGAGGGACAAAAGTATATGCCGCGCTAAGTGATGCAATATTTTTTGACCACGCCCCTCTGACCACACCCACATTACAAAACACCCCCATTTTCCATGGTTGGAATGGCAGCATCAGACACACCAAGTGCACTAGTGTTTTAACTCTTTTACTGCCAACGACGTATGGCATACGTCGTGGCAGTAAAAGGGCTTAAATGCCAACGACGTGTCCCATACGTCGTTGGCATTTAAGCGCAGCTCTCTGCAGCGGCGGCATGTGCCGCCGCTGCAGAGAGCTTCTATCCATGACAGCCCCCCTGGGCAACGTGCCAGGGGGGCTGTCATGAGGGTCCTGCAAGACGTTCGCTCGCAGGACCCTCCAGGAAGCAGCAGACGTGATCGCATCGCATCGCGTCTGCTGCTTCCTCCTTCCCCCCCTGCCGGCCGGCCCACTGAAGAGGAGGCGATCGGGTCTTCAGGACAGGTAAGAACTTTTTTTTTTTTTTCATTTACACACTTACACACAAACTTACATACATTTATACACACTTACATACATTTACACACACTTACAGCATACATTTTAGCAGTTTTTTTTTTCATTTTTCACACTTTTATACACTTATTTACACTCATATACACACTTACACACTATAACAAAACTTTTACACATGTACACACATGTATACACAAACACTTTGGTTTTTGTTTTGTTTTGTTTTTTTTTCATTTTGCCACTTTGTTTTTAGTTTCTTTTACCCAAAAACTGTTTATTTTGACAGCGTGACTATTGGATCAGATATTCTGACCACTAATTACACTGTCATGTGACTTATTTTGTTGTTTCACTGATTTGCACAATTTTTGTGGTTTTATCGCATTTTATCCCTGTATAAGTGTTCCTAATCTGTTTTTAGCGTAGCTTTGCCAGGTGTAACTTTGGTGTACAAAAATAACTTTGCCTATTTTGAATTCATCAGAATGTGTACTTTCCAAAAATATATGGTTTCCTGGGGCTCTTTGTATAGTTAGGGGGGAGGTTACTGCACATAATATGCTGTCAGGGGGCTCTGTGTGCAAAAGCTGAGCTGGCAGGCGAGAAATCCTTATGCGCTATTTTCATTTTGGGGTCAGTACACACCGCAGACTTTGGTATATCTATGCATATTGGGCATCAAACTGTTCAGTAGGCCTCTGGTGTTCCTATTTGGGGTGACTTGCCTTTGTACGCAAGAAATTGTGTGAGATAAATGCGTCAAATTGCAACATTTTTAGGCGATTTTCTGAAATGTCATAAAAACCAATAACTTTAGGAAAGCTTTGCAGATTGGTACTTTGGTGTAGAAAGTACTCTTTACCCTTGTTGGATTTGTCAGAATGTGTACTTTCCAAAAATATATGGTTTTGTGGGGGTCTGTGTATAGTTAGGGGAAGTTTCGGCACATAATACACTGACAGGGGGCTCTGTGTGCAAAAGCTGAGCTGGCAGGCGAGAAATCCTTATGCGCTATTTTCATTTCGGGGTCAGTACATACCGCAGACTTTGGTATATCTATGCATATTGGGCATCAAACTGTTCAGTAGGCCTCTGGTGTTCCTATTTGGGGTGATTTGCCTTTATCTGATCTTTATCAAGAAATTGTGAGAGATAAATGCGGCATATTGCAACATTTTTATGCGATTTTCTAAATGTCATATAAATCTGCAAACTTAGGAAAGCTTTACAGCTTGGTACTTTGGAGCAAAAAGAAATGTTTACACATTATAGATTCGGGGGGATGTGTACTTTCCAAAAATATATGGCTTTCTGGGGTGAGCGTACTTTTTTTGTAGCATTATCCCACATAAAGGATGTATGGGACATATGGGGGTATGTTCCCATTGGGGCCCCTACATGCCACATACTTAGCTAAACCTATACATATTGGGCATCAAACTGTTCAGTGGACCCCTGGCGTTCATATTTATGGTGTTTTATTTGGTTGCTTTATGACCTGTAGGAGATAAGATACTATAGACTGGAAGTTTTGAAACAATTTTTTTAAAAAATCACAAATTTTGATAAAAACCAATAACTTTAGGAAAGCATTGCGACTTGATAGTTTGGAGTAGACAGACAGTTCTGCCTATTCTGTATTCCCCAGAATCTGTTCTTTCCAAAAATGTACAATTTTCTGGGATAAACCTTCTGTTAGTGGAAATTTTGTCCTTGAAATCTAAAGTATGCCGCTTTCTGGAGCAGTGCTTTGGAAATTTGGTAATGTACTGCTGGGAGTTTTTGAGAAATCTCCATAAAACTATATATATTTGGTATTGGCACGTTCAGGAGACATGGGACTTTCCAAATCAGTTGTATATTTGTGCATAAAATAATTTTTGTTTCTAGTATGTGTGTTTATATTATGGAAAATTAGATTTTTTTTGCATTTTTAGACATTTAGAAGCCTATATCTTGTTACAGAATTGGAATTACACAAAAATTCTACCATATTTTGAAAGCTTAGGTTGTTCTGAAAAAAACAATATATTGTTTTCCTGGGTAAACTAAAAGTCCCCCCGAGGAAAGGCCCCTAAAGTGAAACAGTGCAAAATGTTCAAAAACTGTCTGGCAATACAAGTTCCGATTTGACCAAAACAGCTGGCAGTAAAAGGGTTAATAGCTGGCATCATAAATCATGAGCTGCCCTTGAAAATACAAAAAGGAGGAGGCCAGGACGCGCCTGTGGCCATCAATGGTCCTTCATAGTTCAATTCCCTTGGTGCGTCTGCCTCTATCAATGGGGCTCAATGCTGATACCATTTCTGATACATGCCCTACCTAAGGCATCAGCTTTGAGACCCAAGGAAGCTCAGCTGCCAGACTGGGACTCGAACTCCAAACCTTACGGGGTAGGAATCGAACTCCAAAGCCAACGGGGCAGGAATCGAACTCCACACCCGGCGATGTAAGGGCGTGCGCTCTACCACTTCGCTATCCTTCCTCCTCCCACTTGTAACATGTTTTTTGGTAATCTTGTCTTCTGCATATTGGCGGTTGGTGTATCCTAACCGACTGACTGAAACACTCAGGGTTAGAGCCTGTTGCTTGCCCCAAGCCCTATATAACTAGGGGGGCTGTTATAGTAGGGGGGAATGAATCTTCCATTTATCAACATTCTCTGGGGGAATGAATACAAGGGTATAAGTTTTACCCCCGGGGCAAGAGAGGTCCCCAAATTTGCCCCACTGACTTATGATGGGGATTTTGGCAAATAACTAGTTTGTCGTAGACCCATGAATGAGGTGTTAAACTGTGCGGCTAATTCGAGAATGGGGTGCAATGACTTTTCTGGGGGGTGGGCAGTTAATTGCCCCAGCAGGGGGCAATTATCCGCCCATAGACTTAACATTGAGACCAACTTTGACTGAGTCCCGCACCGTTTGTCGTAGACCCATGAATGAGGTGTCAAACTGTGCGGCTTATTCGGGAGTGGGGTGCTATGACTTTTCTGAGGGGTGGGCAGTTAATTGCCCCAGCAGGGGGCAATTATCCGCCCATAGACTTAACATTGAGACCAACTTTGACTGAGTCCCGCACCGTTTGTCGTAGACCCATGAATGAGGTGTCAAACCATGCAGCTTATTCAGGAATGGGGTGCTATGCCTTTTCTGAGGGGTGGGCGGTTAATTGCCCCAGCAGGGGGCAATTAACCACCGTTTGTCGTAGACCCATGAATGAGGTGTCAAACTGTGCGGCTGCTTCGGTAATGGGGTGCTATGACTTTTCTGAGGGGTGGGCGGTTAATTGCCCCAGATGGGGGCAATTATCCGCCCATAGACTTAACATTGAGACCAACTTTGACTGAGTCCCACATCGTTTGTCATAGACCCATGAATGAGGTGTCAAACTGTGCGGCTTATTCGGGAATGGGGTGCTATGACTTTTCTGAGGGGTGGGAGGTTAATTGCCCCAGCAGGGGGCAATTAACCACCGTTTGTCATATACCCATGAATGAGGTGTCAAACTGTGCGGCTTATTCGGGAATGGGGTGCTATGACTTTTCTAGGGGGTGGGTGGTTAATTGCCCCAGCAGGGGGCAATTAACTACCGTTTGTCGTAGACCCATGAATGAGGTGTCAAACTGTGCGGCTTATTTGGGAATGGAGTGCTATGACTTTTCTGAGGGGTGGGAGGTTAATTGCCCCAGCAGGGGGCAATTAACCACCGTTTGTCATATACCTATGAATGAGGTGTCAAACTGTGCGGCTTATTCGGGAATGGGGTGCTATGACTTTTCTAGGGGGTGGGCGGTTAATTGCCCCAGCAGGGGGCAATTAACCAACGTTTGTCGTAGACCCATGAATGAGGTGTCAAACCGTGCGGCTTATTCGGGAATAGGGTGCTATGACTTTTGTGAGGGGTGGCAGTTAATTGCCCCAGCAGGGGGCAATTAACCACCGTTTGTCGTAGACCCATGAATGAGGTGTCAAACCGTGCAACTTTTTCGGGAATGGGGTGCTATGACTTTTCTGAGGGGTGGGCGGTTAATTGCCCCAGCAGGGGCACGAGTTTTGCCACAGCAAGCACCACTCACATTTTCTTCAGGAAATGTACCTATCTAGTTATTATTATTGCCGTGGCAAAACTCATGCCCCTGCTGGGGCAATTAACCGCCCACCCCTCAGAAAAGTCATAGCACCCCATTCCCGAAAAAGTCGCACGGTTTTGAAACCTCATTCATGGGTCTACGACAAATGGTGCGGGACTCAGTCAAAGTTGGTATCAATGTTAAGTCTATGGGCAGTTTGACAGTAAGTGCCCAGCTGGTATATAATACAGGAGATATCCTCTGAGCCCTGCTACCCCCTGCTGGTATATGTGCCACACCTCTCACAACTCTGGTCATGCCCATTCCCACACCTTGTGTCTCAACCCTTTCTCCTTGTAGACTGTATCATATACAGTTGAGCTCCAAACATCTCCGGACACGACATGCTGCTAAAACCAGGTCTTTATTGTTCCATCTAAAAACTAGACGCCTAAAAAACTAGGCGTCTAGTTTTTAGATGGAACAATAAAGACCTGGTTTTAGCAGCATGTCGTGTCCGGAGATGTTTGGAGCTCAACTGTATATGATATAACTTCTCCCTTCAGCTACGGGTTCGGGGCCCTGAGCACCCGGACCAACTGTGGACTCTGGTGAGCTTTTTCTGATTCTGCATTAATTACAAATTTCCATTGGGGCCCCCTAGAGTTTTTTCACAACTGCGCTAGGTCTGGGGTGTTCACACCCAGACCTTTATATTTATTTGGTACGGGTTTTGATTTGTTTGGGGCTTCAATTTGTCATTCGTTTACATTTACTTTGTTATAAATACTATTTAGAGTAGAGGCTTTATTATTTGTTTCCTTGTAGACTGTAAGCTCTTTTGGGCAGAACCCTCTTCACCTCTTGTATCGGTTATTGATTGCTTTATTTGTTACTCTGTATGTCCAATGTATGAAACCCACTTATTGTACAGCGCTGCGGGATATGTTGGCGCTTTATAAATAAATGTTAATAATAATAATAACTAGAGAGGTACATTTCCTGAAGAAAATGTGAGTGGTGCTTGCCGTGGCAAAACTCATGCCCCTGCTGGGGCAATTAACCGCCCACCCCTCAGAAAAGTCATAGCACCCCATTCCCGAAAAAGCCACACGGTTTGAAACCTCATTCATGGGTCTACGACAAACGGTGCGGGACTCAATGTTGGTCTCAATGTTAAGTCTATGGGCGGATAATTGCCCCCTGCTGGGGCAATTAACTGCCCACCCCTCAGAAAAGTAATTGCACCCTATTCCCGAATAAGCCGCACAGTTTGACACCTCATTCATGGGTCTACGATAAACGGTGGTTAATTGCCCCCTGCTGGGGCAATTAACTGCCCACCCCTCAGAAAAGTCATAGCACCCTATTCCCGAATAAGCCGCACAGTTTGACACCTCATTCATGGGTCTACGACAAACGGAGGTTAATTGCCCCCTGTTGGGGCAATTAACCGCCCACCCCCTAGAAAAGTCATATCACCCCATTCCCGAATAAGCCGCACAGTTTTACACCTCATTCATGGGTCTACGACAAACGGTGGTTAATTGCCCCCTGCTGGGGCAATTAACTGCCCACCCCTCAGAAAAGTCATAGCACCCTATTTCCGAATAAGCCACACAGTTTTACACCTCATTCATGGGTCTACGACAAACGGTGGTTAATTGCCCCCTGCTGGGGCAATTAACCGCCCACCCCCTAGAAAGGTCATAGCACCCCATTCCCGAATAACCCACACAGTTTGACACCTCATTCATGGGTCTACGAAAAACGGTGGTTAATTGCCCCCTGTTGGGGCAATTAACCGCCCACCCCCTAGAAAAGTCATAGCACCCCATTCCCGAATAAGCCGCACAGTTTGACACCTCATTCATGGGTCTACGAAAAATGGTGCGGGACTCAGTCAAAGTTAATTGCTGCCCCCTGCTGGGGCAATTAACTGCCCACCCCTCAGAAAAGTCATAGCACCCTATTCCCGAATAAGCCGCACAGTTTGACACCTCATTCATGGGTCTACGACAAACGGTGGTTAATTGCCCCCTGCTGGGGCAATTAAGCGCCCACCCCTCAAAAGAGGCATAGCACCCTATTCCCGAATAAGCCGCACAGTTTGACACCTCATTCATGGGTCTACGACAAACGGTGGTTAATTGGCCCCTGCTGGGGCAATTACCCGGCCACCCCTCAAAAGAGGCATAGCACCCCATTCCCGAATAAGCCGCACGGTTTGACACCTCATTCATGGGTCTACCAGAAATGGTGCGGGACTCAGTCAAAGTTGGTCTCAATGTTAAGTCTATGGGCGGATAATTGCCCCCATCTGGGGCAATTAACCTCCCACCCCTCAGAAAAGTCATAGCACCCCATTCCCGAATAAGCCGCACAGTTTGACACCTCATTCATGGGTCTACGAAAAATGGTGCGGGACTCAGTCAAAGTTAATTGCTGCCCCCTGCTGGGGCAATTAACTGCCCACCCCTCAGAAAAGTCATAGCACCCTATTCCCGAATAAGCCGCACAGTTTGACACCTCATTCATGGGTCTACGACAAACGGTGGTTAATTGCCCCCTGCTGGGGCAATTAAGCGCCCACCCCTCAAAAGAGGCATAGCACCCTATTCCCGAATAAGCCGCACAGTTTGACACCTCATTCATGGGTCTACGACAAACGGTGGTTAATTGCCCCCTGCTGGGGCAATTACCCGGCCACCCCTCAAAAGAGGCATAGCACCCCATTCCCGAATAAGCCGCACGGTTACATAGTTACATAGTTACATAGGGTTGAAAAAAGACCATTGTCCATCAAGTTCAACCCATCCGAGTAAACCCAGCACACAACCTATACTAACCAATCTATACACTCACATACATAAACTATATATATACAACCAGTAATACTAACTGTAGATATTAGTATCACAATAGCCTTGGATATTCTGCTTGTTCAAAAACTCATCCAGACACCTCATTCATGGGTCTACCAGAAATGGTGCGGGACTCAGTCAAAGTTGGTCTCAATGTTAAGTCTATGGGCGGATAATTGCCCCCATCTGGGGCAATTAACCTCCCACCCCTCAGAAAAGTCATAGCACCCCATTCCCGAATAAGCCGCACAGTTTGACACCTCTTTCATGGGTCTATGACAAACGATGTGGGACTCAGTCAAAGTTGGTCTCAATGTTAAGTCTATGGGCGGATAATTGCCCCCATCTGGGGCAATTAACTGCCCACCCCTCAGAAAAGTCATAGCACCCCATTACCGAAGCAGCCGCACAGTTTGACACCTCATTCATGGGTCTACGACAAACGGTGGTTAATTGCCCCCTGCTGGGGCAATTAACCGCCCACCCCTCAGAAAAGGCATAGCACCCCATTCCCGAATAAGCTGCACGGTTTGACACCTCATTCATGGGTCTACGAAAAACAGTGCGGGACTCAGTCAAAGTTGGTCTCAATGTTAAGTCTATGGGCGGATAATTGCCCCCTGCTGGGGCAATTAACTGCCCACCCCTCAGAAAAGTCATAGCACCCCACTCCCGAATAAGCCGCATGGTTTGACACCTCATTCATGGGTCTACGACAAACGGTGCGGGACTCAGTCAAAGTTGGTCTCAATGTTAAGTCTATGGGCGGATAATTGCCCCCTGCTGGGGCAATTAACTGCCCACCCCTCAGAAAAGTCATTGCACCCCATTCTCGAATTAGCCGCACAGTTTAACACCTCATTCATGGGTCTACGACAAACTAGTTATTTGCCAAAATCCCCATCATAAGTCAGTGGGGCAAATTTGGGGACCTCTCTTGCCCCGGGGGTAAAACTTACACCCTTGTATTCATTCCCCCCAGAGAATGTTGATAAATGGAAGATTCATTCCCCCCTACTATAACAGCCCCCCTAGTTATATAGGGCTTGGGGCAAGCAGCAGGCTCTAACCCTGAGTGTTTCAGTCAGTCGGTTAGGATACACCAACCGCCAATATGCAGAAGACAAGATTACCAAAAAACATGTTACAAGTGGGAGGAGGAAGGATAGCGAAGTGGTAGAGCGCACGCCCTTACATCGCCGGGTGTGGAGTTCGATTCCTGCCCCGTTGGCTTTGGAGTTCGATTCCTACCCCGTAAGGTTTGGAGTTCGAGTCCCAGTCTGGCAGCTGAGCTTCCTTGGGTCTCAAAGCTGATGCCTTAGGTAGGGCATGTATCAGAAATGGTATCAGCATTGAGCCCCATTGATAGAGGCAGACGCACCAAGGGAATTGAACTATGAAGGACCATTGATGGCCACAGGCGCGTCCTGGCCTCCTCCTTTTTGTATTTTCAAGGGCAGCTCATGATTTATGATGCCAGCTATTAACCCTTTTACTGCCAGCTGTTTTGGTCAAATCGGAACTTGTATTGCCAGACAGTTTTTGAACATTTTGCACTGTTTCACTTTAGGGGCCTTTCCTCGGGGGGACTTTTAGTTTACCCAGGAAAACAATATATTGTTTTTTTCAGAACAACCTAAGCTTTCAAAATATGGTAGAATTTTTGTGTAATTCCAATTCTGTAACAAGATATAGGCTTCTAAATGTCTAAAAATGCAAAAAAAATCTAATTTTCCATAATATAAACACACATACTAGAAACAAAAATTATTTTATGCACAAATATACAACTGATTTGGAAAGTCCCATGTCTCCTGAACGTGCCAATACCAAATATATATAGTTTTATGGAGATTTCTCAAAAACTCCCAGCAGTACATTACCAAATTTCCAAAGCACTGCTCCAGAAAGCGGCATACTTTAGATTTCAAGGACAAAATTTCCACTAACAGAAGGTTTATCTCAGAAAATTGTACATTTTTGGAAAGAACAGATTCTGGGGAATACAGAATAGGCAGAACTGTCTGTCTACTCCAAACTATCAAGTCGCAATGCTTTCCTAAAGTTATTGGTTTTTATCAAAATTTGTGATTTTTTAAAAAAATTGTTTCAAAACTTCCAGTCTATAGTATCTTATCTCCTACAGGTCATAAAGCAACCAAATAAAACACCCTAAATATGAACGCCAGGGGTCCACTGAACAGTTTGATGCCCAATATGTATAGGTTTAGCTAAGTATGTGGCATGTAGGGGCCCCAATGGGAACATACCCCCATATGATGTATCATTTCAGCTCCTGCAAAATCAACACATTTACATCCTTTATGTGGGATAATGCTACAAAAAAAGTACGCTCACCCCAGAAAGCCATATATTTTTGGAAAGTACACATCCCCCCGAATCTATAATGTGTAAACATTTCTTTTTGCTCCAAAGTACCAAGCTGTAAAGCTTTCCTAAGTTTGCAGATTTATATGACATTTAGAAAATCGCATAAAAATGTTGCAATTTGCCGCATTTATCTCTCACAATTTCTTGATAAAGATCAGATAAAGGCAAATCACCCCAAATAGGAACACCAGAGGCCTACTGAACAGTTTGATGCCCAATATGCATAGATATACCAAAGTCTGCGGTATGTACTGACCCCGAAATAAAATAGCGCATAAGGATTTCTCGCCTGCCAGCTCAGCTTTTGCACACAGAGCCCCCTGTCAGTGTATTATGTGCCGAAACTTCCCCTAACTATACACAGACCCCCACAAAACCATATATTTTTGGAAAGTACACATTCTGACAAATCCAACAAGGGTAAAGAGTACTTTCTACACCAAAGTACCAATCTGCAAAGCTTTCCTAAAGTTATTGGTTTTTATGACATTTCAGAAAATCGCCTAAAAATGTTGCAATTTGACGCATTTATCTCACACAATTTCTTGCGTACAAAGGCAAGTCACCCCAAATAGGAACACCAGAGGCCTACTGAACAGTTTGATGCCCAATATGCATAGATATACCAAAGTCTGCGGTGTGTACTGACCCCAAAATGAAAATATCGCATAAGGATTTCTCGCCTGCCAACTCAGCTTTTGCACACAGAGCCCCCTGACAGCATATTATGTGCAGTAACCTCCCCCCTAACTATACAAAGAGCCCCAGGAAACCATATATTTTTGGAAAGTACACATTCTGATGAATTCAAAATAGGCAAAGTTATTTTTGTACACCAAAGTTACACCTGGCAAAGCTACGCTAAAAACAGATTAGGAACACTTATACAGGGATAAAATGCGATAAAACCACAAAAATTGTGCAAATCAGTGAAACAACAAAATAAGTCACATGACAGTGTAATTAGTGGTCAGAATATCTGATCCAATAGTCACGCTGTCAAAATAAACAGTTTTTGGGTAAAAGAAACTAAAAACAAAGTGGCAAAATGAAAAAAAACCAAAACAAAACAAAAACCAAAGTGTTTGTGTATACATGTGTGTACATGTGTAAAAGTTTTGTTATAGTGTGTAAGTGTGTATATGAGTGTAAATAAGTGTATAAAAGTGTGAAAAATGAAAAAAAAAAACTGCTAAAATGTATGCTGTAAGTGTGTGTAAATGTATGTAAGTGTGTATAAATGTATGTAAGTGTGTGTGTAAGTGTGTAAATGAAAAAAAAAAAAAGTTCTTACCTGTCCTGAAGACCCGATCGCCTTCTCTTCAGTGGGCCGGCCGGCAGGGGGGGAAGGAGGAAGCAGCAGACGCGATGCGATCGCTTCTGCTGCTTCCTGGAGGGTCCTGCGAGCGAACGTCTTGCAGGACCCTCATGACAGCCCCCCTGGCACGTTGCCCAGGGGGGCTGTCATGGATAGAAGCTCTCTGCAGCGGCGGCACATGCCGCCGCTGCAGAGAGCTGCGCTTAAATGCCAACGACGTATGGGACACGTCGTTGGCATTTAAGCCCTTTTACTGCCACGACGTATGCCATACGTCGTTGGCAGTAAAAGAGTTAAAACACTAGTGCACTTGGTGTGTCTGATGCTGCCATTCCAACCATGGAAAATGGGGGTGTTTTGTAATGTGGGTGTGGTCAGAGGGGCGTGGTCAAAAAATATCGCATCACTTAGCGCGGCATATACTTTTGTCCTTCTTTTTAATTTTTAAATGTTGGGAGGTATGGTGTGGTGCAGTGTTGGGTGTCAGTGTTGCCTACAGGGCGTAAGAAACTCACTGGGTTCAGTACAGATAGGTTGTCCCAAGTTGTGGAAAGATATATTTCTTAACTATTGATAATGTCTGCTTTATTTATCATTTATACTTGTCCAAAGCTGCTGTCACTGCCTGAGGCCTTAACCTTAATAACTATAAATGAAAAACATGGCTGTAATAATCTCTTATGTATTAAAGGGATATTGGAGGCATTCTGTGATAAAGGTACAAAGCTGCAGGCCTCGTATATTATAAGGGATAATGTACCCCCTACTGTAAATGATAAGGATATTAGCAGTCACTGAGGGGCTCTGTGACCATATAAAGGCACAAGGCTGCAGGCAGAGTTATACAGGAACTCTGAGTATCACTCATGTATTATAAGGGATAATGTACCCCCTACTGTAAATGATAAGGATTTTAGAAGTCACTGAGGGGTTCTGTGCCCATATAAAGGCACAAGGCTGCAGGCTGAGTTATACAGGGAACTCTGAGTATCACTCATGTATTATAAGGGATAATGTACCCCCTACTGTAAATGATAAGGATTTTAGAAGTCACTGAGGGGTTCTGTGCCCATATAAAGGCACAAGGCTGCAGGCTGAGTTATACAGGGAACTCTGAGTATCAATCATGTATTATAAGGGATAATATACCCCCTACTGTAAATGATAAGGATTTTAGAAGTCACTGAGGGGTTCTGTGCCCATATAAAGCACAAGGCTGCAGGCTGAGTTATACAAATGGCCCTCTCTCAAAACCATCCTAACCACAAAAAAAACCCAGTATAAAATACAGGTACTATTTTATTATTACAGAGAAAAGGGAATCATTTAACCATGAAATAAACCCAATAGGGCTGTTCTGCCCCAATAAGGGGTAATTATATCTTAGTTGGCATCAAGTACAGGTACTGTTTTATTATTACAGAGAAAAGGGAATCATTTAACCATGAAATAAACCCAATAGGGCTGTTCTGCCCCCAATAAGGGGTAATTATATCTTAGTTGGGATCAATTACAGGTACTGTTTTATTATTACAGAGAAAAGGGAATCATTTAACCATGAAATAAACCCAATAGGGCTGTTCTGCCCCAATAAGGGGTAATTATTTCTGTTTCTTCTGTTTTATTATTACAGAGAAAAGGGAACTTATTTATTGTCTGGGCCCATTCTTTGCAGGGATCTGGGAACTCTAATAGTTAAATGATTGAGGAAAACAAAATTGCATAATGTGAAAAGAGGAGGGAAAAATGCCAAACTACAGTATTAAAAATATATGATTATGCGCCTGATATACGTTGTACCAACTGGATTTGCCCAGAAACAGCCCAGTGTGTAATTACCCACAGGAGAGACTAGTGCTCTATTTGCTTTTACCAGGGGGTAATCTTAATCACTCTTAGCACTTCCCACATTCCAGAAAAAAGATAAGGCTGGAGAAGTCTGGTGTCAAAATGGACCCCCTACTGTGCACGTTCACGTTACTTTGCAGGCACCACCTGCTGTCTAAAAACAGAATAACAGCCTAAGAAGGCTTTTTTCCCCCTAACACAGCAGGGAGATGGCACGAGATAACACAACAGGATAGCCTGTGTTATCTTGTAACTAGTTAAGTTTTGGGAAAACCTGCGCTTCATCTGTATATTGTACATTATTTTACGCAAAGTAATACCTATTTATGGTCTTCATTTAAGAAGCAATGGCTCAGTGCACATTGAACAAATAGAGTTAAGCTGTAATTTGTATATCACTACCCATGATGCCATCTATATTTGCGTGAAAATTTTGGCTTCAGAATAGCATTAAGAATTCAAATACCTTTAAAAAAAAAATCTTTTTTTAAATACATTGTATTATTTAATTAAATTGCACCTTAACACATTAAGAAGAAAATAAATTATGTATGTAGGATATAGTGTTTAATAATTTAAACATAATTCTTATCATTTTTTTAAAGCTGCAAATCTTATTCATTTGCAGAAAATTCCTTCGATATATTGTAGCATTAATTTGCAGTGTATGAGTTTACTAAACCCTTGAGACTAACATTATCCTGCTCCAGCTATTCCTTGGCAGGCACATATGAAAGTGTTTTGTAGATTTTAAAACATCAATATTCCCAAAGCTGGAGTTATTGTGAATCCTTTTTCATGGAGTATCTATCTATAATTCTTAAGGGAACTTTTTCCACATGACTATTTTTCCTTACTACTTTGTACTTATTGTTAAATCCAAATTCCCAGCATGCCTCGGTGGCTGACTAGTGAACTCATAATAAAGGGAAAAATCTCAAAGAAGTGAGCTTGTTCCACATAGTAAAGGGCTTGAACAAGACAGATTGAATAGAAATGTATATAGCATTTTCAGGTGCAAGCCAGGGTAGTTAATAAACGTTCATCCCAAATATCATCCTAACTGATGCTCAAGATTGGCTTTCAGGTGTATTTGGGCTTTCTCTCCAAATCTCATAAATATCAGCCACCAGGCTGTGCCACTTTTCCATGCACCAGTGGGCGCTGGACCCAAAGTAATGGAACTACTGGTCTAGTCTAGAGAATGCTTGTTGTAGTCTAGCAAATATGGGTGGAGTATTACTACTGGAAAGGTTCCTATTGCCTTTAAAGTTGAAGTATAGCTAATTAAATTGAATAAAACAGACATTTAATTTTTTCAGGCCGACATTAATCTGTGTTTTTGTGTATATTTATTTTACTTTATTGTAATGTCTCTATTTTACTTTTTACAATGTCCCTGGTTTGTACTGTCACTGTAATGTTAAAATATGCAGCTCGGAATATATAGTAGCGCTATATAAATACATACAAATCCACCTGTTTTTTTTATATTGTTACACACATGAATAATATTTTGAAGCAATAAATAACACTGACAGTCAAACTTTCCATTTACGTCTCTTCTAACCTGTAAAACCTCCCAAAGTGAAGATAAAAATATCTGCTTAGCAGAAGAGGGCAACAAGAGGGGCCTTTTCTCTTGTCTGGCTGCTTAGATATAACTCAGTCAGACATGTCAGTTCAGTCAGAAGGAATGTCAGTAAACAAACTAAATTTGGAAGTCTGTTGCAGTTTCTTAGGAGACAATGGCCACTATAAATTAAGGAAAATAAGCAGAAGCCATAACTAATGTATCAGGCATTGAGCGCATTGGCTCAGGAGACTTTGTGCGTAATGTTCTGAGAATGTCACCAGAGCTTAAAGCATTTCTTGGAGAGGAAGAATGAATTGTCTCCTTCTGTAACCCGTACACAATACTGAATTTGAGCTTATCACCACTACTCTTTAAGTGGTGTCCCCTTGGATGTCAGCTAAATTAACTTAGAATAAGTGCTCTGTGTGTACAATGGCTTATTTCTTCATACTTTATTCTAACTGAAATATTAAAGACCTTCAATTATATACAGTGTGTGTATGCACACAGAAGCAAAGTGTATATCATTGCTTCCCAAACTGTGGGAGCAGTTCTACCCAATGACTTAGTGCCCTACTAGGCACAAAATGTGTTAGACTCCATTATATTCATATACTGTCTGCTGTCTGCTTGAAACATTTTATTGGACATGCTAAACTACCTGTTAAGTATCATTTCTAGTGCCAACAGATTTTGCAGTTCAGTAGTCTGGTAACAGAACTGTATGCTGTGAAATTCATTTTGGTGTCCAAGGAAATAACAGGCAAGGAATAGGGATCTAAACCTTATTCCAACATGTTGTATTTGAATTCACAATAAGAGCACATACTAAGGAAAAAATAAAGTTTTCATCACTCTTAAAAGCACATTGATAAAAGTGTTTCCCTGACTATTTTTGCATTTATTTAACCAAAATGAATAGGACCCTGGCCCTTTAAAGCATTTCTTTAGGTGTCTTGATACCTCCCTGAACTGAAATACGTTACCCAAAGCCAGATCCCTGTTCTACTATGTTTAAGGCACAACAGCAGGCAGTTAATCCTCATAGCTGGACCTGCTCTTAGGGTGTAATCTCTTAATGGGAAAGCATGTAATTTTTATGGTAGGAAACCTCAATCTTTTTATATATAAATGAATGTCACTATAGTTTAAACCAGTGAACACGGATGGACATGGTGCGAACACCATTGGCCTATTTATCATGAACCATCATGACAGATTTTTAAATAGACAGCATAAATACAGATGGATTACAGGTGATGCTAATTGGTAACTGGAAAGAAGGTATGTGGTAAAGATGCTCTTATTAGCCTTTTTTTTTTGCAATTTATGCTGCAGAGATTTAATGAGAATATACATTCTCTGCCCCCAATGGAGTTTACAAGCCCTATTGCTTTTATACACACTGTGGTCAGTTTTATCAGGTGCCAATTAACCTGCCTGTTTGGTTTTGCAGTATAGGTGCAATGTGAAGGTATCTTGATACTAGCAATGTTGGAGTCAATTTTTGTTCTTTTGCTCCCACTTTTTCCACTGTTAAAGTAAGAAATGGTGGAAGGTTAAATGATATACAAGCAAAGAGTGTGCCAGGGGATGCCCTTTTCCCACCCATTGTAATACCAGCAAGTACTGCCAAAAGTGTGATTGTCATTGGCAGGTGCAACTTGGTTATGACAAGGTGCATTGTTGAGGTGCATTGCTGATGCAAATAGCACAAAATGAGTGTGGATTGGCATTGCTGATGCAGACAACATAGTGTGAAGCAATTTAAACAAACATATATAAAGAACTATAATTTATAAATAGCAGACCATTAGCTAATGCCTTAAGTATGTGTAAGAGTTATGGGAAAAATGCCCAAGATATGATCATTCAAACCCATTTACTAGACCCCCCAGGATGTATTGATAGTGAGTCATTCTTTACTTAAGCCCACTGGACAATGATTTCCTATATTTTGTTACTTCTCTGAATGATATTCTAACTGCCCTAAATTAGAAATTAATTGCTTACTGAACTGGTAGGCAGCCATACATGCCTAGATATGGTTGTGAATTTGGCCATGGTTGACTATAGCGACCAATCACCTAGACATGCATGGTACCTCAAGGGGTGGGCAGACAGTTCCTCCAGACCATCCTGTAATCCTGTTGGACTGAACATGGTCTTTCACAACTCGAAATCTTTTGGTTTGATGCCAAATTTAAAAAATTATGTGTTTTTTCAAGCCATTGGGGAAACCACATAGTTTAGTACTATTTGCCAATAAATACCCTTGTCTAAATCACACAGTATGCAACCTGTTTATATATAAATCCAGCAAACAAACTATCCGCTGTTACAGAGAAAATGTGAGCATAGTAATATATTGTACTGTTTACATTGTTTTTAAATGCAATATTTTAGCACTTACCCAGTGTTCCAGCTCCATCCTCTACAGTAACATGATCTGCAGTGCACAGTGTGCTAGCTTCCAGGTGAAACTCAGCAAACCACAAATGTATAACCTAAAAGGTATTAATGTTGTAATGGCTTTAATTAGCAAATTGATAATTATAACAGCAAAGTAATACTGCAGACATTTAAAAAAAAATAATGATCCCATATTCCTAATAAATGACTTTATACTATAGATGGGTTGCCTAGTAAACTTAATAACATATATTGTGGTTAGAAGTAGAGAACTATAGGAAACACAGTAGATAGTATAAAGCCAGCTTCATAGAACTCAAAATTATTGAAAGGCGGGGGGGGCAAATTTAATTACATTTAAGCTAATATTAAAAAAATGTACAAAGTGAGAAAAATATATAAGGGTTGCTAAATATATTCATTCAGCCTCAATTTTTTTAATTGTCATTTAGTATGGACCCCCTAATATATTAATATTCCCCACCTGTAAGGGTACCCATACAGACTTGTAGCCTCAAAAATGTAAAAATATTATTTATTATTACATGACTGCAATGCCAGTATTTGTCAACATCTAATTCAAAACAATTATACAGAGATTGTCACAGAGTCACAGAGATTGTTTACAATACATATCCTTCACCTGGTCCCAAGAGCCCTACATAGTCTAAGGGCCTGATTTACTAATCCACAAATCCGACTTGATTTTTTTTCCGCATGATTTTGGAAGCCTCCTATAGGACTCAATGGCACTCTGAAGCACCAACCTGGCCCAAGGAAAGTCACGATACTGAAGCTTGAATGAATCCAAAACTTTCGTACTCGGTTCGACAGTACGATTTTTTCACAACGGCGACGAAAAAGTCGCGACAATTCGCGCAAGTCGTAACGGCTACGAAAAACTTGCGACAATTTAATGAAAAAGTCACCACAATTTACGGAAAACTCGCAACGGCGACGAAAAAATCGCAAAATACTGATCATTACGAAAAAAACGCATTCGGACGCTTTCGATCCGTTCGTGGATTAGTAAATCGGCCCCTAAGTCTTAGCTTTCTTGAAACAAAGACGCTTTTCTAAATTTTTAGCAGACTACATGTATATTATTCAACATATAATTCTATTGGTAAGCTTTTTTCCTGTTTTTTGACAACCCCCACCTCCTTGTAATGCTCAAGTAATTTTTTCACATTAAATGATTTAGCCATATGCAAATCCATTAAGGATCAAGATTTAACTAAACAAAAGGCAACTGATTTTATAGATATCCTGTAAGCCAAGTTCATCCCTAAAGGGCTCTAAGCATACACTGGACCAAGCCAGAGAAAGGAAATACATGCACTCATCAATTTAGTGGATTGTGTCTCTCCACTTACCCAGACCATAACTGAAGGTTAATATTAACCTATAGGGTATCCAAAAAATGACAGATGTTTAGGGCAGAACCACAATGACAGTTTTTTTTGGCTTCTCTCACATTGAGTTACTCTAGTATCAGTGTAAATGGAATGCAGCAATAGGCACCAAAATTTAATGACTGTTACGCTTTTTTTTGTTAACAGATATTTTGTAAAGAGTGAATAAAATAAGATATTTTGTAAAGCCCAATATAAATAAGCAGTAAACATGCATAGAATACTCATAACACTGTCATTAGGGAAAATGAATTAAAAATCTCAAGATCGAACTATAGTGAGATAATGGTAATATTGTTGTATTCTTCCTATGCTTCTTACTTTATTCTGTTCCACTGTTATCTCCCACATGCAGTTTTTACTATCATCATAGTTGCTGGGATAGTTCAAACTTGCAAAGCTTCCTGATGCTCCAGATAGGTGCTGAATAGTACCACAACCTGTGGAATATGGAAAAAGAATGAAATAAGTCTCAGCAGTATTATAAAATAAATGCTAGAATGTAGGAAAATTAAGTCTCCCTTATACTCCTCACTTTCATTTCACAAAATGAATGTATTCTGTCTCTTTATCCATTATGACAAGAAATGTGAATGTGAAGCCAGCCTTAATGGGATCTATATTAGATTAAGACAATACTTTAAAATGAGTTTAATTTGAATGTAAAATAAACCAAAAGATGTCTCTAGCAGTCAATTAAATATGGATGTGCACCAATCTTGTTTGCCTTTGCTGATATCCCTATATTAGGAGCTTGCATGTGGTTCAAGTACATCTCCATGGTGGCCAGGTCATGGTGCCCTCAGCATCAGACTACCAAGATATTACAATGTGGGCCCAAGTCGATGTAGTCTGTCTACACTGTTCCACAACATGTCTAAATACCAGATAACATACCCTACCTATGAGATGGGTCCACTAGTCCTACATGGCTACACCTTACTGCTCTTTGTTTTTTTGCAGTAAGCAGAGCATTGGCAGTTGTTTCTCTTTTTGTTCCTTTCTCTGCCGTGCAATAAATTGGAGTGTGAAGAGAAGCTGTCAGAGAGAGCTGTCAGATAGTTTAACACTAACTGGCTCTTCTACTTGATCTGATCTTTCAGGCATTTGAATAGTTTGGACTGAGGCTTGTACTGGATTATTTTGCACTACTAATTGGTAAATGGGGGACTGATTTCTGAAAACACATGTGATCTAATCACATTAGCAGGAAATAGCAGGAAAGATTGAATGTGATATGGGCTATGACTATCTATTAATGAGGAACACAAGTTGAGTGTATGGGATAACTAATCTTTATTATAAGTCATTAAATTCAGTGTTTCTATTGGATTTCAGCTATATCCCAAATCTAAGAAATCTGCCAATGACGAAATGCAGAAATTTGCCGCAAATCCATGCCTGATGAAAAATTTCACCCATCACTGGGAAATGTTCTATGTGCAATGTATTTGCATACAAGCAATTTAAGCATGCATGTAAAAATGATAAACAAGTTAATAGAACATGCTAGAATCTAATCAGACTAAAGGTCAACTACATGACTGAAATATTAGGTAAAAACACACAGCCAATTGCACACTTTATTGCTCTTCCCATCCATTATCAGTGCTGCTTTATCAATTATCACAACATTTCTGGATTATCTTGCTCTGTGTTCAAACAACAATTTTCCTAGATAATAATGAATTCATGTGACAAAGGTCAAAGTATTGATGTCAGTAGTACAAGCTGAACATTCCTCATGTTATAAAATACCGTAGTTCTATAGAAACAGAGAATTATTAATAATTTTGGTTTGCATAGTTAAAAGAGCCTAAGCAGGAAACAAATTGTGCCCTATGAGAACGTTTTCATAACTTTCATAGGGATTTAAATAGAGTTTTACACACATTGCAGTAATGCTGTGGTATGCAGTATGCAGTATGCAGTAATGTAGTGAGTGAGTTGCCCATGGGCAGTAAACTATGGCAACCAATCAAATTGTTGCATTCATTGTTCTACATGCAGCTGGCTGAAAAACACCAATCACTGATTGGCTTTTATGGGTTACTGCCCATAGGCAAATTTACCCAGTGTTGATAAATGAGCCCTACTGTATCAGAATGTATTCCCATAGCAGAATAATAGGTCTAACAGAATGAGGCCGAAAACAACTTACTGTAAGCCAAAAATTCAAACAAAAACCTATTCTAATGTAAAGAATATTGGAGGGAAAAGAAGGAACAGAATAGGGCAATGCCAGGAACTGTAATATATTAAAGGCACAGGTTTTGTTTTATGTTTGTTTAATGGCTTCTAAACCAACTATAAAAGCACTATTAGATACAACTAATGCTAATTAAATATGACCTACAAAAATTCTTCGAAGGCATTGGCATGTTAACAACCAAAATTGCATCAGAAGCTACTGTACATAAAGCCATTTGGCAATAAATCACATTAGCAGGAAATAACAGGAAAGATTGAATGTGATATGGGCTATGACTACCTACTAATGAGGAACACAAGTTGAGTGTATGGGATAATTTTAAATTTAGTTTATGCAAATCAACTTTAGGGGCCTGTGTTTATAGCAGATAACAAATAATCTCTTTAGACCACAAACGGTTTTAATACTTGAGTAAAGATATAAAGGGTCATTTATGGTACTTATACATACTGATATACAGTAGATTAAAAACATATATTCGGTACACCTGGGTCTGGGGTCTATTTATTAAAGGGCCGTAATGCTTACAGCTAAGTCTGTTTCTCATTATTTTGTCATGGGCATATTCCTGTTCACCCCAGCAAAAGCTTAGAAATGCCTACCCTGATGCAAATAATAGTAATAAAGCTACCTTTCCTTATACATATGTATATACATACATACATATCTATCTGATGCTTGAAGTTAACAATAGCCTTCAATATTCAATAAGTCATCCAAGTCAATCTTAAAGGCATTAATAGAATCTGCCAACACCACATCACCCCGCAGAGCATTCCACAGCCTCACTGTCCTCACTGTGAGGAGCTACCTACACTGCTTCAAATGAATGGTGTTGTTTTCTCTGGTAAAAAAGTACTTGTGAGGGAACATGATTACTCTTTACAAGTATATTAGAGGACATTATAGACAGATAGTAGGGGATATTTTTTTCTATAGAAAAGATCAAAGAACCAGAAGTCACAACTTTAGACTTAAGGTACTGAATTTTCCTTTGCCCTTGTTCCCCCCATATTCTGACTATTGCCTGGACTCAGACTTTATTTGGCTGTCACCTATTTAGAATATATTTGATCTGCCTTGTCTTTATTTTTATCCTTAAATCATTTTGGTTTTCAATAATAAGTTGCCTCCAGGGTAATATGTCTGCTGAAGTTTATATAGAGGTAGACTCCTTAGTTCTCCTTAGTCCTCAGTTCACCCGGCCTGTCTGACACACTCTTTATAATTTATCCTTCATTTAATTCTGTATCTATGTAAAAATATTATGTTCCTAAATTTAATCAGTAAACTTCTCTGTGGTACTGTATCGGTGTTTAAGCAAAATCTAAGTAGATCACATCCACTGCCAAACCAGAGTCTAGGCTTCTGTTCACCTCCTCATAGTAGGCAATTATATTTATCTGGCAAAATATGTTTTTGATGTTTTGTGTTTTTGATTTGCAATGTAATCGCTTTATTATTATATCCCCTCCAAAAATGTTCCCACTATTGATCTCAAACTAACTGGCCTATAGTTTATTCTATAGTAGAATGGGACCCTTTTCTGAATAATGGTACCAGCTATTCATCAGTCTCTCTGCACCATGCCAGACCCCAATCCAAAAAATTAAGTAAAGAGGTCAGGCAATACCAGACCTGAGCTCTTTATAAATCTGCATTGAATATCATCTGGTACTGCACCTTTATGTACTTTTACATGTTCTAGTCTTTTTTTAATTTCTTCATTTCATCAATAGTTAAATTATTAAAATTGGAATCTATTAAAATGAAGACTTCATTAGCTGGTTCCTCTGTTAAAAAGACAAAAAACAACAGTGCAGAATCACAGATTTTCCCCTGCTCTCAGCAACCAGTTGATTTCCCACTGATATTAAGGTTCTTCACCCTTTATTGTTTCATTCTCTGTTTAAGCTTGTGCAGTACTTGCCTCTGTGCTTAGAAAAAGTCTCAGTTGTCCCAGGTCACTTTTGAATGCCTAAAACGCACAATTTCTTCTCCCAAACCTCAGCACTAATGCTTCAATCAAGCCATAAGAGTGTACTTAAGGTGGCCATACACGCACCGATATTATCGTACGAAACCTAGTTTCGTACGATAATCGGTGCGTGTATGGCATGTCAGCGAGCCGACCGATATCGCAGGAAGCTGCTGATATCGGTCGACTCGCCGATCGGCCAGGTTAGAAAATTTTGATCGGGCGCCATAGAAGGCGCCTGACCAAAATTCTCCCTTCAGAGCTGAATCGGCAGAAGGAGGTAGAAATCCTATTGTTTCTACCTCCTTACCTGCCGATTCAGCCCTGAATGGTGTGTGGCGGATCTGACGATGTTTCGTGCGACCGACGGTCGTACGAAACATCGTGAGATCGCCACGTGTATGGCCAGCTTTATGCATTTATATAGAAATCTCCTATGCTGTTTAATGAACCAAGACCTAGGAATAATTTCTATGAAACATGCTAAAAACCTTGTTTTCCCAACAATGTTTTCCCATTAGGCTTTTGCAACACAAGGTTGTTTCTGCTCAAATCTGCTGTATGGTGTGTCTGAACCCAGAGACATTAGGTTGACCTGGCCACAGACACACAGGGGCTGATTTACTTACCCACGAACGGGTCGAATGGAGTCCGATTGCGTTTTTTTCGTAATGATCGGTATTTTGGGATTTTTTCGTATGTTTTGCGAATTTTTCGTTACCAATACGATTTTTGCGTAAAAACGCGAGTTTTCCTATCCATTACGAAAGTTGCGTAAAAAGTTGCGCATTTTTCGTAGCGTTAAAACTTACGCGAAAAGTTGCGCATTTTTCGTAGCGTTAAGTTTGTAGCGTTAAGTTTTCGTAGCGTTAAGTTTGGTGGCATAAATTATTTTTTCAGCATTTTATCAAAATCTTAATTCAAAATGTCACACATATATTTACATTTTCTTATAATAGGGACATTATAATTAATAATTTATAATATGTGAACTGCTCAGTTTATCTATTAGGCTTTACTAAGATAAAACAGACCAAATTTGCACTAATTTTGTAAGATGTTCACACCAAGTGAAAATTACATAAGTTTTAGAAGTACACATATACCATAGCCAAGTATTTGGCATATGGTTGTGGTATGGTGTGACAAACAAATGTCAGAATACTTTTCTTCTGTGAGTCGGATCTAGTTAAATTATGTACATATAGTATGAAAACTCATCCAAGAGGCAAGAAAAGCCAGAATTGTTTTACACTGTTTAAAATATCTAACCCTTTAAAATATAATACTTAATAACAGATATCTGAGATTAATCTGACACGTGTTATCGATTAGTGGAAAACAAACATTACGTTAAATACTCACCTTCTGCCTCTGATGATTTAGGTTTTTCAAGAAAGCAAACCACTATTAGACCAATACAAGCACAAGTCATAAGAACAAAGAGTGCAATCAGCACAGACTCCAATGAACTTAACTTCTTGGAAGCCATCTTTGTGTTCAGTCCCTGCCTGAGCCCACAGTCTGTGGCTCAAGCTTTCCACAGACTCCCAATGGACTGAAACAACTCTGCTAATTTCTTTGCAGTATACTATCTAATTTATCCTGTTCATCTATATAACTGTGAACCTTGGTCTGTGCAGTACAGTTGTCATTGTCAGCAGTGGTATTATGTCTTTTTACTATTTCATTTTATTATTAAGTCAATGAACCTTGACCACTAGGGTTCAAGGAATATATTATGTATGTTGGTAATGGACTGAATTTTAGCTGAGTAATTAAAAAATAAAAACAAATCTTCACTTAACACCAATCCATATTCAAAGCTTTGTATGTACCAAAAAGTCTTGTATTATTTACAAGGGTAATTTATAGGACACCCAATTATTGCATATTAATTACCCAAAGGTCAATAGGTTCTTTATGAAATTTCTGAGCCTCAAATATTTGACAAAGACTGGTGTGTGGCGAGGAGCTATAAACAGTTACCTCTGTTCATGGTGACAAACTATAGAAAGCCCTAAGACCTACTGAATATGTCATAATGTAGGTAATTTATGTAGACCCATTTCGCAGTTCTCAGATATCTGAGCTCCAAAATTTAGCTCAGAGGCCTGCGGCCATTCTGCAAGAGCAGAATGCACTGTGTAAAGTGCAAAGAAATAGCCAGAAATAGTTTTTTTTGCAGTTTGTACACTGTGTTTTGCAATAGATATGGCACCTTATGTTAAACCTACAAAGACTATTTGCATGCAATAGTTATGACATACGGACAGCTGCAAATTACTGGCCCCATGTTGTACTCCCGTTATGGAAATAACAAGCCATTTAATAGACCCTTTCTGAATGCTATGTAAATAACATTAGAATGCGGTATCAACTTGATGTGCTTTGTAAGGCACTGGCTTGGAGATTAGTGAATGTAGAAGTCTGATTTCTCTGTTTTGTCTCTCTGTCTCTGAAGAGCTGCTGCAGAGCAAAAGGCTCTAAGGTACTGTACCGTACTTTGCTTGGGGAGGAGGAAACCATTATATAGACCCCAAATTGGTGACTGCTCAGAATGGACTTCTGTTTGTTGCATTGTTGTTTGAATCCTGCTTTGTGGATAACAAAGAGCAGAAATACTGTTTATATATTATAATGTGGCATCCCTGTCTCCTGTCTACCTTAACTCTACCAACTTCAGTTTTACAAAATCTCCCAGCTTGAACATCTAACAGTACTTGGTAAAGGAGTTATTGAAATTAGGATGCATAACTGAAAAAAGGAGGCAGCCATAGAAAATCTGAAAAGAAGGGACATCAAATCTGTGCTGTTGATTTAGGTACTTGCAGGAGCACTGTATAATATGTGCTGCACTCACCCATTATCAATATATAAAGGATATTGAAGACATTATGTGCATTAAGCTACTAGAAAATATCTTCCCCTTTAAACAAAACAGAGTTCGTTTGTCCATATGTTGCTATATATATTTTGGCCTACTACGTCAAAGTCAACCCTGGTCTAGCCAGTCCTACACTCACTTTCAGCTGATTCATTAAGAATTTTGCTGCTTCATTATACATTTTACAAAGGGACTGAGTTTAACCTGCAACTTACTTGCTTTCAAGGTTAAAATCCCCATATGGTTACCCTTATATTGGTCCCACTTGGATCACATGACTGTAGCTGGAAAGGGTGGGAGCTACAACAAAGAGCTGGCCACTGCTCCTGTATACACTATAGGTTGTTCTTATATTTATTTTGGGTCATTTCATGCACATTCTTTGCTGGCAATGCATCTCTATATATAAAAGATTTGGTGATATTAGTATGATATGCTATATACATCATTTTTGCAATTGACTGCATACTGATTCCTCTGCAAAAGATTTGACCAAATACCAAACCAACATACATTTTTGTGGATTTGAATTATTTATATTTTTTATTGTGTAGCTTTCATGCTTGAGACTTGTAATTGCAACTGCTTTCTACTTGCTAATGACCGTACCAACCAGACATCAATTTGGAAGTTAACAAGTTTAGTTACTGTGGTCAGTGGATTTAACAGCCAGAGGGCATTTTAAGTCAGAAAGAGGCAACAATGAAAGACTAAACATTTCATAACCCTAAACAATAAAAACAAAGATCCCCAACCTTTTTATGCCACACTCATATGTAAAAAGTGTTGGTGAGCCACACAAGAATTAAAAAGTTCTTTGGGGATGCCAAATAAGGACTGTGATTGGCTATTTGATCGCCCCATGTGGGCTGCTGGCTAGAAGACTCTGCTTGGAATAAAATGGTGTCTCTGTGCTTCCAAAACTTGCCTCCCAAACAGAAATTTAATATTGAGGCCACTGGGAGCAACATCAAAGGGGGTGGTGAGAAACATGTTGCCCACAAGCCACTGGTTGGGGCTTACCCAATAAAAAATGAAAGGCCAATTAAAAAAATATTTACAATAGATTCATCTATAACAAAAAGTTGATGTAAACATAAACTTTTCAGGTTCAGATTTGGTTCAGTCCTTTGGAGATTTGGCTTAATCTGAATTCTGCAAAGAAAGCTAGGATGATTAACCAAATCTTTGTAATTTGTAATTCTCTAGGGTGTTAAATAACAATACTGTAATTTATTTTTTAAAGGGCAATGGCTAGATGTTCTTTTTGTGTATATCAAATTGAGTTCTCATGCTGCACAAAAGCAGTATTTGGCCTACAATAATATAATCAGTATAACGGAAAAAAAGATCATACTGTGAGGCTGAGAATTGGCTGCTGCTTAATTTAAATAAGAATAGCAACATATTTTTTCAAGCAAATTAGGTAACATACATATTTGTTTCTCGTGTTAATTATTAATGTATGCACATAGAGGCTACTGCAGAGCATAGCTGATTGAGTAATTACACATTTTATCATTAGTACCATGATACCAGCAGAGGAGTGGAAATCCCATCACTTAGATATGTTTGCTATTACTCCATATGGTTGTCCTAACGTATAACCTCTGGACATATTTCTGAAGGCTGGCACCTCCCTGGCCAGAACTTGGGGTAGGCAGAAGAGGCACATGCCTAGGGCTTGACTGCATTCCCTCAGCCTCACTTGTTATTCATTGTGTGGAGTAGCCATCTCCCCACCCACAGCGTTACTGTATATGCGTGATTCTTCATGTGTGTGCACACATGGGGGGTAGGGTGTGGGGCCAGGTTGCCTAGGGTGCCCGGTCAGCTTGGCCTGCCTCTGGTAGCATTTCTTGAGATACATGTCCTCTAACCTGGGCATTGGTTTCAGTAAAGGGCTTATTCTTCCCCTGCCAATTTTATGATCGCAACTAAACCCTGTTTTTGTAAATACATACATTTGCATAGATACTAAATGACTAGAGAAACATGGGACCATGTACAATCTTATGATGAATACCAGAAATTATGCCAACCGGACTTTTTTGTGCAATTTTATCTGATCCTTGTGGAAGTGCAAGCACATCTGCAGCAATTTTGATGGCAAACACAATAATGCTGGAACTATGAGAAAAGATGTTGCATGGTGGGTAAAACACTATAACTGTATCCAAAATTCTGCACTGTGGGTAAAAAACTGCATGCACAATTGATTGAAAAATTGCAAAAATTAAGGTTGAAAAAGACACAACAATTAACTTCAACCTTTTTGGTCTAAATGAGACCAAACTAACTACTAGATAATCCATAGGAAGGTGAAAAAGCCCACTTGAAACCTATTCAATTTGCCTCAGAGGGAGGGATATTATTTAATTTGTACTGTAAATTGTATAAAGGGATATTTCATTACAATAGAGAAGAAAATCCCAGGAAAGTACTGTAAAAAAACCCTCAAATTAACTGTATAAAAGGTGGAATTAATATGCTTAATGCTGTTTGGCATTTACTCATTAATTCACGAGTAAGTGACTTGGAAATGCATTAGGCTTGGTATGTAAAAAATACACTTTTATTTATTCTATTTTTGTAGAGGGTTAATTTGAGTACCTGTATATGTTTTGGAGTAACGTTAATTTTCTCTGCTGCTAAAAGCCTTGCAAACATTTCTTGAAACTATTTAATATATTTGCTAGCGCAACCACAGAAAGTGAATTTCACAACTTGCCCTTTCACAGTAAAAATCCATTTTCACAAAGGGAAACCTCCTTTCTTCTAATCTGAATGGATGCCTCTGAATGCATTGTATGGATCCCTATATACAGTAAATATACCTTTTATCAGTGTTGCAGCTATTGTTTGTTCTTTACCATTTCATATACACCCCATTTGATCAATGGAGACCAAAACGTTACTGCATATTGTAGACAGGGCCTTGCCAGTGCTTTTGTAAAGGGAAAGAAGGATGTTTTACTCCTGTAAATCTATATCCCTTTTAATAAGTGTTTTTATTATTTGAGTGATTTACTGTATAAAATATATAGAAGGCAATTTTCCTACCACTTAAAATAGGTAACATTAAATCTGTATGTTCAATTTGTTTCATATCATTTATTTGACTGGCCAAACAACATTTCTGTAGTCAGTATTGGTATGCTTTCCCTTAGAAAACTGTTGCATGAGCTGATGTGTGCTAACAGATATTATTGTGCTGACAAATACAGGACAATATATTTATATGCTCAAGTCAACATCCTATTATAAGCAGGCAAATGCCTTTGTGAGCAAGCAGATGAGATGATCCTCAGATGATCTAAGTGACAGTATATCAGATTTTATGTCAGCAGCTTTGACACAGGAGATTTCATAGTCTGAAGTACTCAAAGATAAATTGCTGGATATGTTGTTTCCTTCACAGCAGTGCAAATATGTGCCTTCCACAAGTTTCATTGTGCCTTGCAAGCACGGTATAACCAAGGTTGTATATGTAGCATGAATAACACTTGCAAAGGGACTTTGGGCTTCTAGCACATCTACACATCTTTAGGGTTGTTACTCTCTGCCGCCCCATCCCCTCACTCATACCTCTCCTGTGCCATGCTATGCATTTTTGCTGAATTTGTAGTGACTTTTAAACCCTGTGGTGTAATGCAGTTAAAATTAATGACAGGAGAATGCAGGGTTAAACCCAATGTTTAAGAGCCCCAAGTGCTAAACTTCATGGGACCTTATGTAGGATGGTGTTGGATTGACAGAAAGCATCCCACAAGTTGCATTTAGCTGCATGGGTCAAAATATAATGGGACTGATCCCATCTGACTTGTAGACTACATGGAACATTTGCCATTCGACGCAAAACGCCCATCGGAATGGAACACTGCATACTGCGTCTGAATCTGACAAGGTGAAGATTCCTAAGTCCTAATATTGCATCTAGCAGCCTTACATTCCGCTTACAGGTGTATATTAATTATCTGTGACTTAAAACCACCCTGCCTTTCTCACTAGAGCTGCTGAATTAAGAGAAAGTACAACATAGTCTTACTACTTAGCGCTAAACTACAAGGGCGATTTTGTAGGATGATCTTGGATCGTCCGATTTTATCCTACATAATGGATGTCATTGCATGGGTTAAAAAATAAATACAAAAATATAGATAGAAAAATATGAAAAACAAAAGTCTTTCAGGGACCATCAAATTTTATCTTGTCAGATGCAGACGCAGCATGTAGCATTCCCTTCTGACAGGCATGTCACGTTGGATAGCAGCTGTGGGGATTAGCAGCTGATAAGTTACAGAATATAGGTTACACCAAGTGCCGGCAAAAGGGTCTTTCTAGTAGGAATGCACCAAATTCTTATTTTAACGCGGGATTTGGGTGAATTTGCACATGCAAATTAATGTCCAGTACAGAGAAAAAAACAGAAGCATTTTCTTATATGCCTGACCAAGAGTCACATGATATTTAGAGTTCAGATTTGGTTTGGCCGGGCACTTGGATTCAGCTGAATCTGATTTCTGTTATAAAGGACTCGGATTTGGACAAATCCTGAACTGAATCCTGGCTTTCGTGCATCCATAGTTTCTAGCAGTTGGTGAATGCTACAGTGTAGGCTGAACTGAGCACTGGCCATCTCTTTCTTTGTTTCAGGTATTTGGCTCAAACTGCAAAATTCTTTTTCTTTTCTTTCCAACAACCCTCAGTAATGCAATATATAAAGCCTTCATTGAAGTTTGCTAAAAAATGGTTCTGCTTCGAATCAGTGTACATCAGCTGTGCCTGGGGCAATTATCTTTGTAAACCGTGCTCTGCACCTTGAGCCAGATTAAGAATCTTACTCAAACACAGCACTATCAGGCACAGGGAGCCCTGTACTGAATGAACTTTGCACGTTGCCCTGAACATGGTAAATGAGCCCTCCTATCTCAAGCATATCGGAATAATAAATTTCATACCTGTGCCTCAATGCCATTGACTCTGTTAATTATATGTATTATGTTTTGTTAAAGTTGGGTGCCTAATCTACGTTAGCCAAATGTAACCCAGCAGTTAGTGGTTTCTTCAACGGTAAAGATCAGTTAAGCCTTTAATACCTGCCATGAGGAAGCAATGACCATAAACAAAGATAATACTGCAGAGACATGGCTACCCAAATGAATAACCAGAAGGATTTTGAGGATTTTATGTACTGACATGTACCTTTCCAGAGGTTAATGGGGACCTGTCACCCAGAAAAAAAAGCTGTATAATAAAACTAATTTTCAAATTAAACATAAAACCCAAATTCTTTTTTTTATATTAAAACATTCATAACTGTTATAAAATTATTTATAAATTTGAGCTGTCAATCACCACCAAAAAGTAAAGTCAGTTACTTTTACTTTACATTCAGCACTTCCCACCTCCCTCCTCATGTCTATAATTATGTAGCCAGTGCATGGGCAGGGGTATCAGGTGCCCCATTTTCGCACATAAGATTCAAAGCATGCCTAAATAACAGTGACTACATTAGGGTGCCTGCCTGCTTGCTTTGACTGTGAAATGCAACACAGAAGAAAAAAAGTTTTAGATAATTTATATAATGTAAGTAAAATGTATTTTATTGAAATTATTTTTCAGGGTGACAGGTTCCTTTGAATTCTGTAATAGCAAGGGACTAGGCTTTCAACTCTATTACCCAAATTGTGTTATATGATAATTTCTTTAGAGTTTCTCTCTAGTTAAAGACATGTTGGTTTCACTAGGAGATGCCAAAATGTTATACACCCCTTAGTGCAGCGGTTCTCAACTTGTGGGTCGGGACCATATTTCCAATGGTCTTAGGAATAATTTTATGGTTGGGAGTCACCACAACATGAGAAACTGTATTAAAGGGTCGCAGCATTAGGAAGGTTGAGAACCACTGCCCTAGTGTAATAGATTACACTGTTTGTATGGTGTAAGTCAAGATAAATGTTAGCCACAAGTAGAACAGTTGTGTGGCCTGGTTAGACTTGCTCAGTAGATGTATAAACACTTTGTAAAATAATCAATTACAAGGTTATTCATCCTATTGGAAAATATTGTTTAGAGAAACTTTTTGACTGTTACTTGTATATTCTTATCAACCAAAAGGTATTGAGGGTAGATGCTTGCGGTGGTGTTTAAATTATAACTGACCAGAAGCAGTGGTTCAAGCATTTTAAATTACACCTTACATGTCTGTAACTAGATTCATTGAGTATAGTCACCAGTCCCTATGTCATGGGTCCCCAACCTTTCTTACTCATGAGCCACAGTCAAATGTAAAGAGATTCGAAGAGCAACACAAGCATCATAAACGTTCATGGAGGTGCCAAATAAGGGCTAAGAATGGCTATTAGGTAGCCTCTATGCACACTATCAGCTTACAGGGGGCTTTATTTGGTAGTAACTCTTGTTTTTATTCATCCAAAACTTGCCACCAAGTCAGGAATTCAAAAATAACTCCGTGGTTTGGGAGCACTGAGAGCAACATCCAAGGGGTTGGTGAGCAACATGTTGCTCAAGAGCCACTTGTTGGGGATCACTGCCCTAAGTTATATCACAGCTTTTTGGCAAGCCCTTTGGGTTTCCCTATACATGGGCCAATAAGCTGCCAAATCTGGAGGAACCAAGTTAGACGCTTTTATAGGCCTGTGTATGGTAACCTGTACCCTTTATTCATGAGTTTTAAAAAGTATGGCAATGCACTGGAAAATTCTGGAAAGGGAAATCTCATTTGATCTCCAAGAAACTCAAACTTTGATCTTTTAGTAACCCAATAACTGTAATTTTAAAACACTCTATACATACTTTTCATGTGCTAAGCAAAATTCCTATCTGCTACTGATAAACATTTATTAGGGGACATCTACAGTCTCTGAGTGCATAAGGACTCAGTTACTTACTAAGTCATACTTGAAGGAGTTATAGAATGTGTACTGATTTAAGCAGTGTATTTTAAGCAAAATATTGTAGCAGGGTACTTTTATTTGTATATATATAACTGGCTAGGGAATCGAATGTTGACACTCTCCATAACATAACTGTACAAGATGCAAAATCATTTATCAAATGCAATGTTCAGTAAAGAGTTTTAAAACTGCAATGTGTATATTCTGTATTTTTACCTAAATGTTAATATTATACCTTGTATTGTGTTGTATTGCCCTGGCCTTTGTTGGTATGCTGTAGTGAGATAGATAAAACTGAGATACAACTGAATATCCACTAGTCTGCTGGAGCTTGCAACATATGAGACTGGAGCAGGAACCAAGCTTGAGGAACCAGCACTGCCTCAATCCATCTCCATAGATTAGAAGTGAAATGGAGTGTCTGAATAAGTGGCATCTGCAAAAACAGGGGAGCTCATCCTAATTTACGGAGACCATAGATTTTTTTTTTTTACCAGGGAGGAAGAAATATTTTTAGAAACTAATTTATAGAGCATTTATTTGAAGTGCCAATTAGTTAAATATGTGTAGTAGGTTTTCTTACCAGTCCTACACTACTTTTGTAGGACTCATAAGCATACTGTTTACTATTATGAAACATACATTTTTGGAGCTAAAATATAGTAAAATGAGGGTGAAGCTTGGGCATCATGGAGAATATCATATGATTTGGGTCTCTGGATGGATAAACCTCTTATAGACAAATATCCTCCTATTTCTAGCTTGTGAGGAAGGTAGAACCTATAGTTAAAGATAGAATTACTGATAGAATTATCAAGTCAGATTATAGTACCCCCCCATAAATAGGCTCATACCTGCCGTAGCATCATTGGTCTTCTTCAAAAAATGTCCCAGCCCAAAGACACAAAACAGCTGTGTCCTCGTTTAGTCCTTATTTTGTAAATACACAATTTGTAGATATGGTCAGCATAAATGTGATACAGATTGTTCATACTACTAAATCAGGTTTGATCAGAATTATTGTAATCCATTCTGTTCACTGATCCTGCTATCGGTTCTCCTACAAATGCAATGTCCATTTACACAGACCACAGCCTATAATTAATACATTTAAGGAAATTTGCATAATAATTATTCTGTTATGCTAGGTACAAAATTATCATGAAATGGCCCAATTTGTCTAATTAAATTCATTGTATATTCTTTACATTATTAACTACGTAAATTAACCACTATCTCATGAATACTATTTGCTAATTGCTTGTCAGAGATCTTACAGTAGGAATTGCTGGCTATGTTGAACAATATCAGTTGCTTTTTAACAAATAATTTTTCAGCAGCAGATTTTTCTTTTTATCAGGGCAGATTTACCCTGCTGTATCCACAATACGGTGCAGAAGTGCCACTCTGTTTGACTTTTCTGTTGATTTTATTAATAACAACATCCACTCTGGAGAGATAATAAAAGGGTCGCTCAGCAGTCATTTAACTCCAAAAAGCTGCATGCATTTAATTTGTGGCTGGCTGATTATAGTGCATATGGCAGGCTGTTAGAGGCTTTGGAATATAAATTGTGAGAAATGCAGAATCCATTTGAATAATCCTTACACTCAACAAATCAATACTGGGGGGAGGAATGTAAACATAACTACAGGGAAATGGAGAATTTTAAGGTTTGATTCTGCTTTACTTTTTGTTAACCATTCAAAAAACAGCACTAATGTTTATATTTCATGAATTAATCATTAGAGTGAAAATTCACATACTTTGTACAAAAATGATTTCCATTTTCCAAGGATTTTATGAAAGTTTGGTGTATGTTTTCCATTCAGCTAAAGGGAACAGAAGTGAAGGGTGAAGTCATATTCCTTTATTCCTTTATATGGCAATCACATTCCTAAACAATCTGGGTACGAACCCTAATGGCTTCAATGGCTTTGCTATGTGGGAACTGGGAAAATATGTACAGGTGGAGCAGAATGGGGCACACAGAGAAACACATATTTTTCCACTGAAATGAATAATTGGCTTCAGATCCATCAATAGTCTTCTCCATCTTTATATTATTTTGAGAAATGGCTAGATGTACTCTATAATACTCTGAAGTAATTTCTTTAACTTTTTTGTTAAACTTGTCTGTTTTATTAAATTAAATATGAACCAGAGATTACATTTTCAAGTCCTAAATTTGACATTTTTGTCCCTTAGGTCTTATGCACATTGGTGTTTGACCCCACACAGCAAAATGCAACTCGCTTCTTATGGGATTGTAACTCATAATTGCAATTTACATTTAATGAAATCATCAGAAGTAAAGTGATTTGTGTTGTGATTCCTACATGAAGCTTCTACAAGAACGTTACCTACAGTATGGGCTATAGCGTCTGCACTTTGAAGTGAAGACAATTCTTAGAAAGGGATGTGTGTTATTTGCAGTACTTTTCAATCTCGTAGTCGACTGGGTTATAAGACAGACAACTGATAATTGTACCCTAATCTATCAGGTGGATCCTCTTTATAACACTAAAGGACTTTGCCTTTGCCAAAATGAAATTATGAACTGAAACTCCAGCATCACTGAAGATTTATTGATAAGAACTGCCATTCATAGATAGTTTTACCTACCTTGGCAGTATTGTACAAAAAGATGGCGTCACTGAAGATGACATCATAAGAAGACTCAGCAAAGCTAGAAACAGCATGAGTGCTATGAACAATGTTCATAAGTACACAGTCTTAACACACTTAGGTGGACAAGTAGCAGTTTGCTACTTGTCTAGTAACTCATAGAAACCAATCAGCATGTAGTATTTAATGGACAGCTTTTTGAAAGCCAACATCTGATTTGTTGTTATAGGTTACTAGACCTGACCAAGCATTGCACTTTTGTTACATTAGTCTATTAGCACCAGTTTTATTGCATTTTTGGTGTGATAGTGAGAACTGAAAAGAATACAATCACACTCAAATTAATCTGGGTCACTTTGTCACCTGAGGTAGCAGAGTTCAGCTGCTCTGTATTTTACTGGATCCTAAACACTCCATAGATGTTCTTATACTCCTCTTATGTGATCCATCTGTGATCCGGGGAAACAATGACATTTAAGTTAGTGCCTGTAACTTATCTTGGGGCAGAACTTTCTCTACCCAACACCTTATGATTGTGGTTTATGGATACAATCTCTCAGTTCCTGTGCAAGCTATCATATCTGATCTTATTAATAACGCAGATGAGCAGGAAGCCTAATGAACTGCTGGAAACAGCTTATGGTGATTTGCATGACTCTAAACACTAGCAGTCATAACAATCCAAACAACAATCATACTAGTAAACCCAACAGCTTCCTAGGCACATTAAAGTGCAATTAGTATAAAATCTTCCCCCCTCCTCTGAAGAAAGCTTTTTTGGTAGTACTGGAAACAGACAAATAGGGTGTGAAATTATTCCATTGCATGGCAAACAATAAAAAAAGAATACATTTTAGTGATGTAACTAGGGTGTGCTGGGCCCCCCTGCAAAAAAATGTTTGAAAGGGCCTAAAACACACCTCTCATTACTTGGACCCCTACCCACCTGCCCAATACCTGCCCCAGTTGGAGTCTCCCCCACCTGCTTTCTGCTGGTGTCTCCCACCCACCGCATCACCCTCTCTGGCCACAGGTAGGAAGGTGGCTGTGATTTTTAAACTGCTATAGAGAAATCAGACCCTGCTATAGAGGAAGCCCCCCTGTGGGTCTGCTTTCTCTATAGTTATGCCACTGTATGTGATCATAGCATGTGGTACTAAACTGTAAAAAAATAAACCTTTATTTATATTGTTAATTATAATTCTGTATTATTTTGTTATGTAAACATCATACCCCAAAAATGTTATAATTACATTTGAACAATGTTTGTTGGGGATTATTGGCATGTAATACATCTCCTCCAGATCTAGAAACCCATCTAGCAACTCCAGCAGGTACAATCACCCATTTGAAAGCAAACATATAATTGGTTTGATTTGTACCTTTGTATTCTTTGCATTTATTTTAATAAAAAGAACACACTTCTTTTTTTCTAAAAACGACCTTATTAGAGGAGGTGCCTACATAATTGACCCTATTATATATTATAATATTAGAGTACAGTAGGAACCTACATAATTAACCCTATAAAATCTTAGTTTGTGGACCACACATACTATTTTCTTTATTTGTAAAAAGGGCATAATTCAATGGAATCTGCCATGTTTTTATCCACAATGCAGTATCATTTTCCAGAATTATGGCATAATTGTGGGCACATGCAAAATAGTGTGTTTCGCAACAAAATTGCAAATTATCCACAATAGTAAACAGTGCACAATTTGCATTTGCAATTGACTTTAAGTAAGTGTGGGTGCAAATTACAGAATTTAAGGGGCAGCAATGCTTGAAGCACAGGAAATTGTATTGGAGCAAGTCTGTTGGATATGCAGACAAACACATAAAATGAACCTTCCCATGTAGATATTATTTGCAGGACTCCCTTGTCAGTGAATTGGACACAACATGCACTTTGATGCAAGGTGCAGCTATGAAGTATTGTGTATTGACTCAAGTACACTTATATATACTCAAGTATATTTATAAATAATGTTTAGGTTGGATTTAAATTTTGCACTCTACACTGCACCTTGTGTGACTTTTTGACGAGTGGGATTGCAGAACTTAGGACTTGTATGGGGCTTCTTTGGCAAGTCTTAATTGTGCCCTAAAAAAAGCTGCTGTTGTAGACAATACAGGACAGATCTGTCAACATTTAAATTACAGTTTTTATCTCAGTTAGGTTTTTGAGGGAAATAAAATCTCAGTTGTAGCTATATTTAACTTTGGGGTTTCCCAAACTCAAATATTCAAAATTTATTATGCTCAAACAAATGTGCAAACTTGAATAAAAAAAAAACCCATCAGCTAGAAGTCAACTAAAGATGTGTTTGCCAAAATCAAGCTTTTTTAAAAGTCAAGTTTTTCTGAATAGGTCACATTTTTACTGCCAATTCCCCTTCATTTACTAAATGAAGCAATGTATGCATAAGGCTCTGTCATGCTACACGGTAGTCCTGCAGCACTAATCATAAGCATTCTGTCTTCCTGTGAGGCTGAGACTCATGCAGAAGCTTCAGTCAGCTTTTTAATCTCATAATATCATAACTGTTAATTCCTGTACTACCTAAACACATTCAAGCAGTCTTATAAATAACAATAAAGACAACAGATTACATTGCATTTTGTTAGTTCTTTAGAACTGTGGTTAATCTCTTGACATTTAATGGAAGACTTTCCAGGTAATTAAGTGGATACTTAATCTGTTCCATTAACAGATGCTTTTTACTTACTATGCTTATGTGAGGTTTGCCACATCCCCACATCTGTGATGCTTAGGATACATCATATTGGTATAAAAAAATGTTAATTAATTAATAAAACAGACATTCATATCTGATAACATTGCATCTCATAACTCCTTTATAATAGGATCACTCTTTTGTTTTCTAACAATATGCAATTGCAACAATGTGCGTCTATTCTGGTAAAAAGTTTGTTTGTATATGTAAACCGTTATGTATTGTATTTGGGTCCTTTTACTTTGTAGAGTGCTGTTGGAGATGATGACACTATAAAAGTAATATTAATGATAATGATATAGTGTGTATAGTGTCTGTTGATAAACTATAAAGGAAGAACAATAAACCAGTCGTTGCCAAATGGCAGAGAATATCCACAAATTATTTTGCTTTCTAGTCATCTTGAACAACTGTTTTTGTTTTTTTTAATCTAGAACCACGTCACAAATTTGATTGGATGCCATGTTATTTCAGCCAGGGTAAATAATATTGTCATGAATTCCTCAGGATGTATCTTCTCAGTGACACACTATGGGGCACATTTACTAATCCACGAATCCGAATCCCGAATGGGAAAAAATCAGATTGGAAACGGAAATTTTGCGACTTTTTCGTCGCCATCGCGTGTTTTTTGTATTTTGCGCAATTTTTTTGTCGCCGTCACGATTTTATCGTATTTTGTGTGACGTCGCGATTTTTTCGTATTGAGCAATTGTAAACAGTGGAAAAACCAATCCGATTTTTTCGCGACGGAAAAGTTGCGGAAAATATACAATAAAGTCGTAACGGTGATGAAAAAGCCGCGCAAAATATTAAAAATCGCGACGGCGACGGAAAAGTCGCAAAAATACCGATCATTACGAAAAAAAAAAGGAATTCGCACGCTTTCGGTCGGTTTGTGGATTAGTAAATGTGCCCCTATGTCTCAAATATGGTAAATCTACTGTCCAGATGCCTTAGATGTGTTTACTATCCTATCCTTGAAAATGTATTGTATATACTGTGGCTCAAAATCTACTGTACTACTATGCTATACTGTAGCTTGGAAGTCTTTAGTTAATGATAAATCTAATATTAGGATTATTCATGTCCTGGAGAGTGAATGTCCTCTTAGTAGAATAACATCTAAAGCTTATGATTTCAAAAGCATTCTATAATTCATTTTTAAAAATAAAAACTAATATATAGACAACGCAGAATGTGTAGATTGCTTTAATAATTATACATATTTATTACAGATCCTTGACACATAAGTGCATTTGTCATTTCCAGATGTATTGGCAGAATGCTTACAAACCACTATGATAAAACCAGAAATGAGCAATTATGGCCAAGGTATGCGGTTTGAGAAGTGTGGCAGATAATGTTTATTTAATCAGAAATAATGCCTACATGTAATGTACTGGAACGCCTATCTATAATTCTCGACACACACAAGGACATTCTTTTTTTTCATGTAAATTACATCTGTTTAAGTAGGTACCCATTAATTACATTACTAAACACACTATTTTCATGGATTCAGAATTATGAAGGCAAACTTTTCAATTTTGGTACTTCATGTAGACATGATTATACAAAACAGTAACCCAGATTAACCTTATCCTTTTGCTATTACATTGTGGTAACACTGATGGTGGTAAGTAAAGTAATATCTTAAAAAAGTGAATGTTACATTTCTTTTTTTCATTTTTCTTTTTTTAATACTTTGAATTTAGAAATGAGAATTTCCAGGGCTTTTATACTACAATAATTGAAAGACAACAACCGCACAGAGACTCACAGATCAAATACGCTTTATCCTACATTAATTTTGAAAACAGATGCCAATATTATTGTATTGTGGATGGGTATGGGAAGCACATACTGACAGCTGATAAGTGTAATGGAAAACAATCTGCATGTCAAGCATTTTTATTTACAGTTGGCTTCCTTTAATATATTTGTAGTAGATAATATCGAATGCAGCATAGAAAAAAAAACTTATTGATGTCTACATCTTTTCATTTACAATAACTTAAAATCTAAAAAATAAAAAAGTTTGAATTTATTTATTAGCTATAAATATTGTATAAGTAGACAGAATCCCAGATCAAATAGATGTCTGTCTTCTATAAAATAATCCATATATTGTTTTGCACTCCGTATATATGTATACATTTAATGTTTAACTTATATAGCACTAATTCTGTACTCAAAACTGCATTTTCTTGTGCTGAAATAGACTAGATCTCATAAGTGGATTCAAAAGTTCAGTTTTAATTGCTATCAAGCATTGCATCATGATGTTATGCTTAAAGGATCAACAGTTAAGGTGATTATTGTAATCTTCCCAGCCTAAAAGAAAAAGAGTAATTTATTTATAAAGATGATCAAGGTTCCACATGTGCAAATAGCTAACGGGAGTATTAGTTTTCTAATGCTATATACATATATATATATATATATAGATTGTTATGAAGCCAGTCTTGCCTCATTGTTTGATTTTCAGGTTTCCTTGAGTTTGTGCTTCTAACTTTTTTTTTAATCTTTCTATAACAGTGGTAAAAATCTTTTTAGTTTTCGCATGTGCTTTGTCACAATTTGTACTTAAAATGCTGTAAAAAGAATTTGTAGAAAATGACAGCGACCTTGTATTTTGAATGCACAATGCCTAAATAGTAAAGCAGGAGTTTTAGTCTTATTCTAGATATAAATATCTATATAAAAATAACTATTATACATCTGTGGTAAGGTTTTTTTGCCAAAGGAATATTGTGTTTGCACTATACTCAATATTTATTTGAATATTTGATGCCTTAGGTTTGTCATTGGATGTGCTCAAATTTCTGTCTGCTTTTAAATAACTCTTTTCAGCCATACTCAGTGGCACTGTAACACATTTTCAGACTAACAATAGCTCAGTGAACTCCTTCCACAACACAGTCGGTTAAAGGGCCACTATACCTTCACATATTTCATTATTTATTAATGGCAGTATAAAAAGATAAAAGATTATATTTTTTCTGCTTTTCTCACTTCTGTGATGGTGTTACTAGTTTGTACAATCCTCATGTAGACATAGAAAAGGTCAATACTGATCCTTTTTGCAATTTTCATCCTAACTATGGTTCCCATACCCCAAGGTATTTTTTTGAAATTATGGAGATTTCCCTGCACAGTTAGCGATTATACAGTGCAGCTACATCAGCATTGTATGTTTTTGTTGGTCAAGCAAAAGTTATTGAGTTTTCTAGTATCTAAAACTGCACTGATTTTTGTACATGCCCACTATATTCTTGTCTAAGGTCCTATTATCTCTGGCTGCCCACAAACAAGGAGCCAGTAGTGAGTATGGCCTAATGGTCTAGGGGGAGTTGTCTGACACCAAATGAAGTATGGATGGGTAAATGAGGCAGTTAATAGAACACTCAATAGCATGGCAATTTTCTAACAGCCACTATAGATATAAAAGTAAGTGGCTATCTTGGTAAATAACCATTAGTTAATACTGACACATTTAATAATGTGCTTCAAACTGAGCTTATGTCTAGGTGTTTGGACTTGGACAATGAATTCAGAGAAATATACTGGCACTTTTGTTGAGTTTTTTAAATCACATTGCACAAAGCTAACATGTAGGAGATGTGTGGTAGTGTAATATTCAATTTCCAGAACAAAAAAGAAAAATCTGCAATAGGGTTTTATGATAATGCTTATTTCTGCTCCAGGGCAGAATAAAGTGACATCCCTCTGTAGAAGAAACATTAAACACATTTGTAAGCTATATTCCTTTTTTACACAATAAATTGTCATGCAATGCTAAATCATTTTCTAATAATATTCTACTACTAGGAAGGCTCAAGTGATAAGGGTTATTGGCATTGTATCTTACTAAATACATTTTTTTACTGCAGGATTGATCTTATTCAAATATGGGAATACATCCACTTCTGTGTCTTAATTTCATTTTGAATAAGAACTTACAAAATCATAAAAGTCTTCATTTACAAAACCACTACCCATTGCTGTTTATGGAAAAACAGTAGCTTATATTATTTCATGTGCTATGGAATATATACCCAATTCCAACACAGACAACAAATAAAACTGTGTATTGCATTACAAAATTAGGGTGACGTTTAACTCATCCTAATTAGTTACAATTGTAAAATGAAATTCACTTATAACATTCTTAAAAAAACAGAAATATTTTTGCAAAGTATATTTTTAGGAGAATCTGAAATTCAGTTTTTCGTTATTTTAAAAGTATTCAGTCTAACACAGAAGTAGGGGGAGGACGGGCACAGCAGTTTGGTCGTCTAAAGTTCTTAAGTATAGACTGAAACACTCTATGCTGCCTTCTTTTATGCTTTTTCCCTGAAGAATCAGAGCAAATTGATTTACGGTTTTGCTTTAGTTGTGCCCTTATCATTTTCTCATGTTCTCTGATTTGTCTTTGAAGATGATTTTGAATAGCAATCCCTAATGCCTCTGGGTCCATAGAAGCACCATACACCTCCCATGTCATACCCTGTTCATCCCAAACAACATCTTTCACACTCTTTGTCTGTTTCACTTGACTTTTTGCTTCAGCATTTGAACTTGGTGGAGTTGCTTTTTTGCCATGTGGCTTAGGCTGTTCAGAGGTAGATAAGGTGACCAGAAGTGGTTCATTTTTTTCCTCTCTGGCTTTTCTGAGGCGTGGTGTCAGATGTCCTGCACTCATGTCAGAAGCAGGCCTGGTCTGCAAACTAAAACTGCTAGACCTTTTACCAGCAAGTCCATTGTCATCCTGGTCCTTTCTTACCAAGACTTCAAGTATTTCATCTGCTTGACCTCCAGTAGCTCCAATAGTGTTTACTTCCACTTCCACATGAAGAGGAGTAGGTTTGTCCTCCTTCTTTGGCTTTTTTATATCTGTTGTTATGATAGCTTGTGTAGAACCCTGCTCATTTGTAATTTTGAAATGAAAAGGTTTTCGGTCTGTGCTATCATCTCCAGGAATACTAAGAGTATCTGTCTGATCATTATCTAAACGGATGTTATGCAACTGAATATTTTCTACTCCACTTAAATGGTGAAGTCTGGATTTGTTGTTGATTTCAGGAGCTCTAAAATGTGAAGGCTCACTGTACATGTCCATTGTTCTAGGTTTTGGCTGAGCACTGTTCTCTATGTTGATTTGGTAAACAGGTTTCACATTCATTAAAATAGGAGAAGGGCTTGCCATTTGCATCTGTGGCATTTCTCGAAAACAGAGCCCTTGTCCTTCTATTTCATTTCTATACAATATCTGGGAATTTCTGCCTATTTCTGTGTGCTGAAAGGTAGGTCGTGCTAAGTCTGGTGGACTTTTAGTATGCATTTGAAGAGGCTGTGAACTTAGTGCATCTGGTGCTTGAAAGCACAATTTTGGGGCAAGCTGGTTTTGTGAAAGCTGCGCCTGCAAAGCAAAGTTTGCTCGATCCAACTGGCTGGCACCAGGGTTACCCTGATAAATTATACAGACTTGTTCTTGTCTTTCTTTGAGGGCTGGAGAATTTGCCTTAAGAAATGCAGCTAAGATGCTTGGACTGGTTGAGACAGACTTGTTCTCAACATTTGCAACAGCCTGAACCTCAGCATCTTGAGTAGTCCAGTTTTCCAGACTAAATGAAGTCATTGTGCCCATTTCCTTAAATCTGCTGGGCAACGGTGGATCAGTTTCTACTTCTTCATTCTCTTTTTTTATCTTATCTTTTTCAAAGCTCAGCTTGTGACATTCATTTGATGTTATAGAATCTTTTGTAGATTCTCCTTCAGCTGTTATGACTCCTTCTGACTCGATAATTGTAGAAGCGTTTTGTGTGCCACTGTTAATGCTTTCTGTTTTGTGGGTTGGCAAAGATGGCAAAGATGGGTCTGCTTCCTTATTTTGAAGCAAGCTGTCAAGTCCTTTATCCGGTTCACTTTCAACTAAAGGTTTGTTTTTAAAGTCACTGCTTACTTGCATACCTGCTTCCGCTGATACTAAAGGAGCTACCAAAGTGTTATCTTTTACTGATTTTTCATCATTAGCTGTTTTTTCATCTAACAAAGACAACTGTGCTTTACTTAACAATACTGCATTCCCATCTGTGGAAAGATACGTATTTTTTATAGTGGAGATAGGCTGAGCAGAGTCCTTTATGGCTTGTGGTACTAATGGAGGCAATAATTCTAATTCATTACAAGTCCTAAAGGAAGATATTCCACTGCCTGATTCCTGTCTTTCTTGCTCACTTGTCATATTGCTACTGCAAATTAAATTAGCAGGGCAAGTTTCAGAAACAGAAAAAACACTGCCATTGTTTTCTAAGGCTCCTTGGGTAAGTTGGTGAAGTGTATCAGATGCAGAACAATCTTTCTCCACAGGAGAGGTTACCAATGTACTTTTGGCAGACCCCTGAGGATCTGGTACAGTCCCCATGGAATTTCCTTCGTTTAGCAAGATGTTCCAGGCAGAGCTGTTGAATGTTGAAAGCCCAAGTGGATTTATATTCAGTTAAGATTCTGATTTCCCAAACCTGTCCAAAAGAAAAAAATACAGAAAATTAGATATGTTATGCAGTAAAGCAAAATAAGTAAACAAGCAGCAATCAGCTCTTGGAGCTTTTGAAATACATTTAGACATATTTACAATCATAGGTGCTAAATTGCAGAAGTGCAGCTGGCATTAAATGTGCCTGGCTGAGTAACCCTTAGCAAGCTAGGACTTATTTACAAACAAAGGTGCTCATTTACAACCAATCAGCAATTACTTTTAAACATAATCCAAGAAAACATAATCAAAAATTATGGATAACAAAATGCCTGAAAATAGCGTGCTGTGGATTACTCAATTGGGGACATTTATTCTTATGATGATTACAAGACCTCCTGTGGTTGTACACTGTACTGAGGGAAACAGGCAGCCTAGGATTCTGCAAGTGATCTGACATATTTACTTTAATTTGGCTTTAAGAGATAAACAGTAGACACATTATTAAGAAAAAACACCTTACTGTAACTACATTAAAACAATAACTAAATTAAAAAATGTAAGTACCACAGAATCTTAAGGGTATACCTATAAATGTAAGTGTCAGTTTTCTTCAGCAGTAATACTTCCTGGCCTCCCACTTTTATTTTAGTGGCATCTAAAATCTGGTTGCTGCTGGGTTTGTTAACTGGACAGAATTGCAGCTTTAACTCTTGTACAAGTAAGTTTAGACTTGGAGTTAGAACACCGGTACTAGATCGTGGGAGCACTTGGAATGACACTTTTTGACCACTGTTTTTAAAGATCATCAGAATTAGCCATTAGGTTTATCAGTTGGAAAGCATTTATGTCTGCTGCATTTGGTTGCCTTTAGAGTGATGGCATGTGGGGAGTTTTGTAACATTTTGTCACCCCAGCAATTGTCTCCAACAAAGGGTAAAACTGCTACAAATCTCCATGACCACACCTTGTCCAAGTGCGTAGCTCTCAAGAATGCATCTGTTATTAATCAGGCACAGCTGAAGAGTTGGCGGGGAGGAGATTGGGTCTGGAGGAAAGACTTGTAGCATTTTGTCCTGTTCCCTTAGATCAGTGGTTCTCAACCTTCCTAATGCCGTGACCCTTTAATACAGTTCCTCATGTTGTGGTGACCCCCAAACATAAAATTATTCCCAAGACCATCGGAAATATGTGTTTTCCGATGGTCTTAGTCGACCCCTGTGAAAGGGTAATTCTACCCCCAAAGGGGTCCCGACCCACGGGTTGATAACCGCTGCCTTAGATCAAAATTGCTGGGGAAACAAAATGCTGCAAATGTGTTATTACCCTTATGGCTGCCAACCCTTCTTGCAGCATTAATATCGGAATATAGGTTTCTGTTTGCATTCAGCTGGATTTGGATTCAGGTTTGGAACAATCCTTAGTGATGAGCCAAACCAAATCATAATGCTTAAAGGGGACATGAAATATTCTAGGCAATGCAACTTTGATTTAAAAATAGAGCACATTCAGAAAATCACACTGACATGTTTGCCTGTGTTTTTCATCCTTTAAATTCCCTTTACAGTCCTTTTTGCAGCACTTTCGGTTAAGCGATCTGTGGTCTCCCGCACCAGTGATATCTAAAGGAACTTTATGTACAATTTTCACTCAAAATTCTAACTCTGGTGTTCAGTACTGAGGGGGTTCAACACCCACTGTCCATGTCTGTAGAACAAGCAGAAACTGATACATGGAAGAACTGAACAATGAGGTAAACCCCTTATGCTTTATTGGCGAGAAAAATGGCACACTGTGTTTCTGGGGGTGTGTTCCTTCATCAGAGGTCACACCCCCTAAATGTAATGTGCAGTTTGCAGTGTACACCTGACGAAGGACCCGAAACATAAAGCAGCCTTAATCATTTAGACATAGGAGCTGCTGTTAGATAAAGGATGAGTTGCTGCTTGTACTCTGGCATCTTGGGGCAACTGTAAACTTTAAGTACTCAAGAAAGGACGATCCTGGAGCGTGACAGTTGGTTTAAATATTGACAGCAAAGGCAGACATGCAATAAAGTCAAATTTTCTTTAAGGTGTTCATGAAGATCAGAGAAGAACAGGAAATAAGCTAGGCCAAATTGGTTGCCCTAGTCTCTGTTGTGACTCCAGTCCTACGTATATTCTGGTTTAAAGTTATAGTGAAATTGTTTAAAATTCACTTGTTTCTAACTAAGAGATCACTCTATATAAGAGTTTGAATATATGGTGGATGAACAAAATCTTTATATTATTTATGAGACTTAGCTCAGTAACTTATGTCGTTATAGCTCGTTAATGATTTTTTTTTATCTCATCAGCATTACTTACTGGTGTGGTATCCAAATACCGATCATTACGAAAAAAACGCAATCGGACGCATTCGGCCAGTTCGTGAGTAAGTAAATGGGCCCCTAAGTCACATAATGCAATTAATGCTCTCGGAAGCAGGCACCCACTGGGAAGAGAGTTCAGATTTGCACATATTATAGTTATGATATGCTAGTTCAGAGTGATTTCTATGCTTAAATCACTATTTATTAAACAACTACTGTGAGCATTCACTGACAGTATTTAGTACTAAAACTAAATTATAATTATGCTGACTATATAGAAGACATGCACACAGTGTGGTAAAAATTTGACTATAGAGCATGATGCTATACTACAATATATATTGAACCTGCCATGCAGCTTATGAGCCCAGAACAATTTCCTAGCAATGTGCTGCATTAAAATATTACATTTTATGTTTTTTTCCTTTTAAGGTTTTCTTGTGCCTGAGAATGGTAGTATAAATGAGTCCCTGCATTGTGCTTTCCATGGTATGGGAAGTGTGTTTGTTACCACTGCTGATAAGTCTGAAAGGCACTTAAATAAACTAAATCAGATGGTAACATATGGTGAATCCCACATTGTTGACATTTGCCCAAAGTAGATTTCCTTTTGTGTTTATTTAGTGGAAGTACAATGGGCCTCAATTTCAAAGGAAAATAGAAGGGTGCAAGGTAATATTTATATTTCATGATCACTTTTACTGTGTTGCACACAAAATAAGTAAACATAGCTCCCTGAAGGTAATTTTTGAAAGCGCAAACTTCTATGTTAATATAGAAATCTTTTTTTATGAGTGGTATATTGATTGAACTATTGTGATAAATTCAATAAAAGCCTCTTCAAAACCAATGTATAAAATAAGTGTGACAAATTTGCAGGTAAAAGTATGCAGTTGCAGTTTATATGATTCCATTGATAATCTGTCCACAACATGGGTGCAACTTGACCTTACTGGTCCCCTAAACAAGCTGCTTTATGAAGGACAGGGTAGGATACAAAGTCCAATAAATGCAAAGGTGCAAAGCACAACACAATGGCATGCCTGTCAGTGCAAAAAAAAGTCCTTTCCTTTAGATATATACTATATGATAATAACAGGCATGGCAATAAACATAGGAATCATTCACAGGCTCAAAGGGAGGCCTTTTTTGTATACCACCTGGTCAGCACAAGGAGGGGCCATAAATGTCACCACTTTTTTTACTGTACCTTTTGTCCGAACACAGGGTTGGACTGGGCTACTGGGACAGCGGGTGAGCGGGTGAGCCTTGGTCCTTTTGGGCCCTGCCACCTGTTCGCAACTACTTCAAAAGCTTCAAACAAAATTAAATGATGGCTGTGTGTTGAAAAGTGGAATGCGTGGCTCTCTTTCAATTTTCCACTGAGGTGTAGCCTGATTAACACTGGGGAGTAAGTAGCAGTAGGGCGGAAAAGGGGTGTGCTTAGGTTTGGGGGGGGATTTCAGTGTTCCAGTGGTTGGGTTGTGGGGCCTTGACTCCGGTACATGGTGGGCCCCAGGTACCCCAGTCTGAAACTGCCTGAACAAATGGAACAGCTGGGAGGAAAGAGAAGCTGCAGCTCCTCAGTACCTAAGAATATCTATAAACTCTAAATATGCTTATGTGACATCAGTAAATCTGTTGTAGTACTGCATAACCCTTTTCAAGTATTAGGTATTACACATTATGCCTCAAGTAATTGTGCTAGCTTATAGAAATTTTTTTCAGGCTGACGCAATAAGAACCATTTGATGGGGTTGCATTGAACCCCCTACCTTGAATCAGATCAACCTAAACTATTGCATATTTATTAGAGGCATATAAAGTAAATCAATCCTCATTTCAATAAAGGAGGACATCTTCCCATTTACTCTTCTGCCTGACCTTTTGTTCTGTCATCTCTCCTTTTCATAAGAGTATTCCCTCATGTACATTATTATTCCGAAGTATGTCATCTCTAAATTTCTATGGTAACTACAAACCGGCTTCCCTTTCTTTATGAAGAAAAGTACACCATTGATCATTGTAATTGCCTGTGCCACTTTATGGGAAGATGCATCAAATGGCAGATTTTCATACATATTAAATGAGCTTGAGCAAGCGAGCAGATACTTTACTGCATTAGAGATGCTTGTGAACGGAACACATTTTCAAGGCCAATAAAAGATTTAAGGGACACTGTGCAGACTGTGATGTTCTCATACATTTTATCACATTAACAGGGCATTTTGTGGCGGGACATTGCCCACTTTTAAATTCTGCACGCACTTAAGCAGTTCACTACACAGGGGTGAATATGTAAAAACAGATATCTTCAATTTAGAACTTAATTCAGTTTTCATTATCATTGTTTCTGTAGGAAAAAAAACATTAGTAGAGTTGATCATAAAGACCTACCATTAACATCACAGAGAACCAATTATTATCCAACAACCCATAGCTTAAAATAAACGTGTTTTCAGTCTATTTTGCTGCTGGCAAAAATGGCATGGCCTTCTGGAAAAGGGGCTCTTGATTTGGATTGTGGAAGTGACAAACATACTGGGGGGGTTGCATTATGTTCAAAGGAGCAGTACCAGCTTGATTTGCTCATGAAAAGAACAGTAACACCAAAAAATGAAAGTAATTGATATATTATGTTCTACTGCCCTGCACTGGTAAAAGTTGCATTTGCTTCAAATCCCTACTATAGTTAACATAAAAAGCTGCTCTGTTGCCATGGGGGTAGCTATTCAAATTGAAAAAAAGGAGAAAAGGCACAGGTTTACACAGCAGAAAACCGATAAGCTATGTAGATTGTCATTGTATTCTGCAGAGATTATCTGTTATCTGCTTATATAACCTGTGCCTTTTCTTCCTTTTATCAATTTGAATAGCTACCCCCATGGCTACACAGCAGCTTATTTATATACACTATAGAAGTGGATGTAAAAGGCATTGGGCAGATTAATAATGAAAAAATGTGCTCATCACTGTCCAGAATGGCTGTAGATAACATGTTAAGGGTCATTTATGACATCAAACCCTGCCTGGGATGGGCAGGGGGAGGCATGTAGACACCCTGCAAAGTCAGAACCCTGCTCCTGTGCATAGGTAAAATGGAGGGTTCTCTTGTCTGTGCTGTCCCTCCGTTACATAATTAAATTTAACGTGTACATTGATCCTAGGTGCTTAAAAATGTTGGCACAACTATTTGTAAAAATCTAAATGTAGGAATCTTGTCTATGTTAAAGGCAAATTATTGCTATAATAAAAATAAAGTAAACTGTAGTGTCTGTTTAATCAATCACTTTCACATACAGTGTAGTCTTTTTTATCTTATCTACAGTTTTCTATTTTATGGTTTATCTTAAAAATCTCCAGCAATTGACTGAATATTTCCTGCACTCCCACTTTTGGCCTGGGGGAGCATTTACTAAAGGTTATAAAAGAGTTTAGTCCTGGTTTCAAAAGCCCCTAAAACCACGAAAATCAAAATGTTGATAAATGGGCCCCCTGTGTAGTTTGTTTTAATTTATACACCAATATACTGCTCTATAATATCCTTTTGTGCGCTTCCTTGTAGCTTGCCTAATAATATAGTCATTTTTTGGAGCCCAGACAGAGGGGAAAGAGAGAAGTAAGCTGCAGACACTTGTGGTTAATTATTTGTATTGAAGGACCGCAATAAGCACTGAATTTACACAAATTTTGACTTACATGTTTAGTGCCTTTCTTAATTTTTTTAACCAAAAACAGGCTGTTGACCCAAGTCAAGCAAACCTGTTACATACTGTAACTGCTTCTGATTTCCAAATCCCAGATCACAAGCAAGATACCAAAGTTTGGCATATATGATGGTCTCTGACAGCCCCTTTCTCTTAGTATTAAGTGACCACCATGCTCCCTGCAGCTTCCAGTGCTACTACAAAGTAAATACAAGAAAAAAAACCAAGAGGAAGCAAGCAACACAAAGAACAGATCTAACCTAAATGGTACTTAACTAGACACGCAAAAACTGAACAGAGACTAGAATGGATAGACTTAAATTTACCAGTATAGTAAAAGGTACAGGATTCCACTGAAAGCTTGCACAGAACATTCTTATGCTTTGCATCCTGTGCCCATTAATACCTTCTAACTTAAATGTCTGAATGAAGCAAATGTTTGGGGGAATGGGAGAGTGCCTACATTCCTCCATCAGCTCACCATTTCTGAATACAGTGACAGCTGCATTTATGGGGAAAGTGCAGGAACACAAAGACCTGTACCTGGGTTGGTGCCATGGCCTGCAACTTTGTCTTGTGCTTTGCACAATGTACAGGACGTCACAATATATGGCTCCTATCTTTGTTGATATAGCTTCATAACATATTCACACATATATATACCAGTAAAAATTTAACACTTTGCTCTTTTCAAATTATAGGCCACATGGGAGAAGTGAAATGTATTACTGTGTATGCCCACAAACTCAAACAGCGCTATAAATTGATAGATGCAGTTTCTTTAGCAATGACTTACTTTATAAATATATTATACTATATAAATATTTCCCTGTTTGTTTACGTTATTTAAGTGCCATAAAATGACGACAAAGCCAACACCGACTAAGAATAACTTCACACTTGATGGCTTCCAAGAAGTGATTAAAATGCCAAAGAAATTCACCTGATTTGTTTCTAACTAGTCCCTGTGCACAATACATATCAGTATTTGCTAAAACAGACTCTTGTAAAACTCCCTGAAGTGCCTGGTGTCTAATAGTTCTATACGTCAATAGACCTATGGCATACAGGTGTTTATAACACCTTGCACCTTTCACTGATTAGTGTGGTGATAGAAAAACCCTTCTACGGTGGCAGCTGCTTCCCAGTCATTCAGTTTTTCAATAGGCATTCCCAGCTAACAGCACAAGTGTGTGTTCTAGACAGCTTGTTTCCTATTTAAGTTATTGGTTAAAGGCTGCAGCGAAAGACAGATGTTTTTTTGTTAGCAAATGAAAAGGGTGCTAGTTGGGGGGCAGCAGGAAAAATAATTGGGCATGCTAAGTAAGCTGTGTAATATTTAGCCATAACCACTTTAACATGAAAAAATAATGATGCTAAATTCTAAAACTTTGACATGCTTTTTAAGTAAAACCTGCAGTCTTGAATATAGGACAGTAAGTAGGGAAGTAAGTAAGTAGTAGTAAGGAAAATGATAGTGTATTGGAACTGCTCCTGTGTAAAATACATATTGTAAGATGTCCAAATACATTATCAATGTTTTCATAAATTATCAATATCAAATTGGCTCTCCTAGGGCCCAGCAGAGAACCTGACACAGAGGACCTAGTTTGACAACAATGAAATGTAGATCAATGTAATAGGTGTTAAATAGGCATATGGTAGAAAACAAAAATGGCCCATGGAAGACCCTCTGGTACTCTGGCAGGCCAGTCTAACTGTGCTGACAGAATGTAACATATTTTTTAATATTCAAGTCCTGATACACAAGAACTTCTTTAGTAGTTAGGATTGTGTAAAACCCAGCGTTTTCATATTCAGTTTGTTATCTGGCAGCTATGTAACTGAGGTAGAACTTATATATCTTCCCTCATACAATCCAACTGGGCTAACTTGCAGAAACAAAAAGGTTTTCCTCTTTCAAATTTTGCACAACTTATCATTTCTCCATATCCACACAACCATTGTGCATAGCATGTGTCAACACCACTGACAATATATGACATGTCTATCTATCAGCATAGACTTATAAACATGCCCATTTTAACAGTAACATGAGACCTGCAAATGCTCCCTTTCTCTGCCAGCTTCTCCTGTACAAAACAGCTCTGTTACCCTTACAGCCTCTTTATTCACCATTACTACTCCCCACAATGTGAATCATGTCTGACCCTATAGTCTCTGGCCTTCTACAGTACATAAATACATAACATACCTACCCCCTTACAGTATCAGGCTGGTCAATAATAGATAGTAATGCTTGCCTAGCAGGGCGACACAACTAGGGAGCATCCTAGTAATGCATAGGGCAGAGGTTGCACCTACAACGGGCTTCCGAAAAGTACAGATGTTGAGGAAAGAAGCCCAAACCCCAGCAAACTAAAGATGTGTGTAGAAAAGAAAAGTAATAACAGTGTCTGGCATTCAAGGAAATACAGGCAGGAGGGCCTTCCAAGGCGTTTAAGAACTATAACATGTGTACAAATGAAAATCTGTGGCACAAGGGCCATTTCTATGGTCTCCTATGCAGAGAAGAGTCACAGTAAATAAACCAAATGTAGAGAAGTAGAGAGAAAACATAAGAGATAGATGAAATGGCAAAACTGGAAAATGAAAGAAAATGACAGCAGTGAATAAGGCTATGGACAGAGAATAGAAGTCATTGTGATTATATTTAACCTCCATCTGTCCTTTTCAGTGACCAGGACACTATAGTAAGTGCCCTTGTTTTATTTTTAATCAGAGGAAATTCCTAAGAGGGAAAGACACACAGGACACTTTTCTGGCACTCCTGCATACCACAATAAAATTATATCTTTATTTCATCGCTTAAAAACCTTTTTGTTAAAAACTTAAGATAGAAAAAAGTAACTTGTTTTATTTCTAACTGTATACTACTGAATTATAGATTTGCTACACTCATGTCGGCCTCATACCATTATTTATAAACAGCTGACAAAGAACCCTGTAACGGCTTGGTAAAGGCACTATTTGTGTAGAATTAGTGTTATTTAGCTGAGAATGTGTTAATGGAGCTGCTGTGAATTCTATTTTATGCACTGTTAAATTGAAAGCAAAGTTGTGCTTTTTTGTCACAATGAATGCCAACATAATTTCACCAATTTTTCCTTATTCTGTATGGCTAGGTTGTCAAATAAATATGCCCATGTAGGCTAATATTGTCGAACATATTTGTAGTTCTCAAAGAAAAACCAACCATTGGTCCAGGTATGGGCCCAAAACAGGTCTGGAGTGGAATTCCAAATAGGCCCTGGCATTTCAAGTACAGAGGGGCCCAAACAGCCCCCTAAATAGTGACTGTCTATATGGCACCTTACAGCAGCCCCTCTGGCATTTGGCAGAATCTACAGATGGCAAAAAAACAATAAGATTCCAGCGTGCTTATGGCAGCTGTTAATAACAAAGCTTCCTTAAGCCTCACAGGAACAGCAGTAGAGCTTAGAGAACAAAGAACATTGCTTTGCTGCATGATGCTATAAGGGCTGTATTTTTGCAGTCCTTAGTGCTCCTGCAATTGTGCCTAACATTTTTTTATCTCCTAAAAAAAGTGGGGAGCGCCCTCACTTCTTAAAAAATATATAGTCTGGGAGCACCCTCCCTTTTACATTCCTGTTCAGGCTTAGTTGGTCTGAGTTTTATTATTTATATCTGCCCAAAGTCACCAAACATATGAGTGTCCTTTAAATAGCTCATTTTTGCTATAGGACCTGAAATAACATAAAAATCCCATGCCATATTTTGCTTCAAAAGCCAGCAGGCAGCATTAAAGAGCAGTGTAGTGTTTACATTTACTCAAGAGGCAAACACTGCACCAGACAAGAGGTTTGACTTTCTTCTGGGGTTCATTATATGGAAATGGTCTTTACAAAATGTATGCCATGATTATTGTTTTGTTAATGCTATTTTGTTTTTTTCAGGGATAAATAAAAGCCAAAACAACTACCAGTATAATATAGTTTAACTCACATTAGTATCTTAAAGTTGATTAGATAAAGCATTTTCTCCTTTTAAAGCCCAAGGACACTCTGTTCCTATGTTCCTGTTCCTATGTTCTCTTTACTGTAATAAGTGTTCTTCTATTCACTTCATTCTGTGGCCTTCATTTCCATTTACACTATCAATATTCCCAATTCTTATAAGCAGATGTGACAAAATTACACAAACTAGCCTATCTGCCACTGGATTAAATCATTCCAAAAGTGCCCATTGTACTCCATTTTGACCAATGACCCCACTTAGCTGATTTATTAATTTTAAGATCATGTTTTACCACAATTTGTGCAAATCACAGCAAAAAACAATCACTGTTTTTACTATTGCAGGCTTTTTTGGACAGTCTGTTCTATGTCACAACATTTGTTTGTTACAATTTTCTTTAGAGCTGCTTAATAATAAGCTTCTCTGACAGATGTAACCTCATTTTCTGCTAATGTTTGATGATTTCCAAACCTTAAGCTTATCTTCTCAAAGCAGTGGCCTAACATGATCATGGGAAGCTGCCATGGACAACTTTGAAAAGATGGGTCATTGTAGTTAATAGGCCTGTTAGATGTATGGGTCTGTACAGTATATTCAATATATAGGTATGGGATCTGTTATCCAGAGAGCTCTGAATTAAGGGAAGGTCATCTCCCAAAGACCCCATATTAATCAAATAATGAAACCAAGTACCAAGGAGGAAGGACCCCAGAGGTCCAAAACATGTAGTGCTATGCATCTCTAAACCAATAAACTACACAGAACGCATTTGGCTCTCCAGTGGATTTTTCTGTTTTAAGCAAATAATTTAAATTTGATTTTTTTAATTTTACATGGTACTTATTGAAGTGGACTTGGCGAAACCTACACCACTGTCTGATTGAGCCCCTTCACTGAGGTTTACACTTTGTGGCACACAGGTTGTATTTTCTTTTGCCTAAAACAGACCCTATGAGAGATCTCATGAGGTCTTTTGGATAAGATGTTTCCAGATTAGGGATCCCATCCATGTACTATCATTCTTGAACTTTCAAGCTATAGAATGACATTCAGCAACAATGAGTGTACCCTGGAAAAAAATATCCTAGCAACACTTTAGCTGGCCATACACGTGGCGATCTGACGATGTTTCGTGCGACCATCGGTCGCACGAAACATCGTCAGATCCGCCACACACCGTCAGGGCTGAAACAGCAGATAAGGAGATAGAAACAATAGGATTTCTACCTCCTTCTGCCGATTCAGCCCTGACGGCAGATTTTGGTCAGGCGCCTTCTATGGCGCCCGATCAAAATTTTCTAACCTGGCCGATCGGCGAGTCATCCAATATCAGCAGCTTCCTGCTATATCGGTCGACTCGCCGACATGCCATACACGCACCGAATATCGTACGAAACAAGGTTTCGTACGATAGTATCGGTGTGGGTATGGCCAGCTTTACATATGAGAGTCTCATCTGAGACCCCTCTGATCTGCACTGCGTTACTTCAGCACTCAGAGGCACACCATCCATCTGTCAGTGCACCCACTGGATGGCTTTCACATCAAAAACACAAAATTCTATATTTTGATGTGTGAATCCACCCCATATGCACACTGACATGCAAATGCTATGCCAGCAACATGGGGTCAATCAGGGCAGGGGTAAAACGTTACATATGCCAATACTGTAAGGGTACAAAGGTTCCCTTTGGTATTTAGCCACACAGTTCCCTAACCAACCCTATGCTTATATGGTTATCTCTAAATTCATTCACTATACAGCTGCAAGGAAATCATCTCAAATAAATCTATGTTTATATTATGACAAAATCTTATTCAAAGTGCATTCTAGAAACTTAAATGTAAAGCAGAGAATATAAAATCAAACACTATATTTCCCTGTGTGATATTTCAAAATATCTATCACTTGATTTTGAAAAAACAAATTATCATTTTAGTTCAAAATCACTGCAGTTTCTTTACTGAAAATGAAAAATGTGTGAATTGTTTCTGCAAAACTGACAAATCCCAATGAAATACACATGCAGAAAAAATGGGTCAAACACTGGCCTTCTGACTAAGCAGGTTAGAAATGATCTTACTCGGTGATCAAAATAATCTGCCAGCAGGGCTTCCAAACACCAGCTGCATGGATTACATCCACTATTGTATATAAGGCCCATTGAGTTGTTATTATTAGAACAAAATGTATGATAATAATATTGAGCTATTAAGATGCTAATTTATTAAATAAAACTCTTTGACACAATCTGAAATAATACCTGCATTTTAATTTGTTACAGCATAAACATCAATAATTGTTTATGGAAATCAGGTACTGACATGTGTCATTTTGTAGATACTTTATATACTTTACATGGGTAAAAACTGGCAGGGCTCTTACACATGAGGGTTTTAATCTGCTTTCCCATGAGGGTTTTTTTGGTGTGTGTTCCACCGCATGTGACTGGATCAGTTAACTGACCTGAATCTTCTCTATGGGCACCATACCAAAGGGAGCAAATGTAAATGCCCAATAATAATAAATTTAAATCTGTGTTCAACACGTGCTCTGCATGAGTTAACTGACTTGGGTCAGTTAACTCCTGTGTTGTCATGCACAGGAAGCACATGTAAATGTGAATCCAGATGAAATGAAAAAGTCCAACTTAATCGTCATTTGGAGGCCCATTTATCAACTCATTTTCTCTAAAATTACGCATGCGTGATTTATTAAAACAGCCTTTTAAAAAAAGCATGAACCAAAAAAAGTGGAAAAATGAAAGCATCAAAAAACCCTGAAAAACTCTAAAAGCACAATAGAAAGATTGGCCAAGTGAAAAAGGACAGCTTCCTTTGACTTCTATATGACCTTGACAGCTTTTAGATGGTGTATTTTTACTTTTGGATTTGTTTGGCAGTTTGGTGCAGTTTTTGCACACAACAAAAATATGAATTCTGAAAAAATGCCCCCATAGCATTTACATTTATTCACAACTGTACAGACCCTGTAGAGAAGATTTGGGTCAGTTAAGTCATGCTTTCATGTGCACTGGAAAACACAAGAAATATATCTCGGGGGTAAAGCGGGTTCAAATGCAAGTGTGTAAAAGTCCTTAGGCTAGGCTTATTTATGGGTTTATAAATAAAGGAGAATGGGACTTGTGACCACACCATGAAACGTCGGTGTTAGGATTGTCCAATTAGAAAGACCTAGGCCCGAAGGTAGCCATTCAAGTGATTTTTATTACCTCAAGAATATCCAGGAGCCCCATACGCCTCTTTGCTTTACATCAGTATTTTTTTAATAATCCGTGAAATAGCAGATAATTGTCCCAAGGCATGGAAAATGTCCTAAATAGTTCAGGCTTAACTTCTACCAGGAATAACTCCTTGTTATAGCCTTTATTAAATGAGCAATACTCTTGCCAAAATAATAAAAGATTTCATATGATTTCATTCATCATTCTACTTCTTCGGCTGCAGTAGTGAATAAGATGACCTGGACTAAGGAATAAATGCAAGGTTTATAGTAGTTTATAGTAGTTACACTTTACTTACACTGACAGGGCTCCCTTAGAGTGTTGTGCACGGAACATATGCATTACATGGTATCGACACTGTGCCAAAACTGAGACAATCTACAACCACAATGATGCAATCAACACACAGTCTAATTTGCACATTATTTAGCAATGCAACTGGTGCACACTGCTTTACTGATGCCTACAGTTACTGTGGAATTCTTGGAAATAACATTGTATTGTACAAACTGCACTTGCTTTTATGTAGCAACAGCAAAACCGTAGCTTTACAGAGCAACAGTTTTTGGCTACTGGTTGACAGCTGGAAAAAGTCAGAAGAATGCATATAACTATATTATTATTATAACTTAAACAACCCCCTTAAGCAAATGCAAAACTGATTTAACATTTGAAATAGAATACTCTTCATTGGACAGTTGTGCAAAGCACTTTTTAAAAACCTGGTAACATGAGAAGTCAACATGCATCTAAATACCTTCTGGCACCACTTCTCTTTGTTATCGATGGAAATCTTGATATAATGTGCACAAGAGCATTTTGAAGTGAGAAACAGAGGCAAATCACCACGAACAAGAAACAAGGGGCAAGAAGGAGATTTTCACACACACACACACACACACACACACACACACTGAAGTGATAAAATGCTATAAATGCATTTACTATGCATATTTACTATTGAAAATGTCCACAATTGCATGTTTGATACCATTCTTTTAAAAGGATACTGTCATGATTTTTATGGTATACTTTTTATTTCTAAATGATACTGTTTACATAGCAAATAATTCACTCTACCATTTAAAATGTTATTCTTTGGATATTATTCTTGTTGAAGAAATCATCCAAGCCATTTTTAAAAGCACTCCACAACATTACAGCCCTCACTGTGAAGAACCATCTGTAATACTTTAACCAAAAGGGGCGGCCTCTGATGCTTTGGCCTAAAGTGGCGGCTTCTGATACTTTTGTCTTTTCTATGGGAAAAAAGACCCCACTTTTATCTGACTATAATTCCCTTCTAATGTACATGTAATCATGTCCTCTTGCAAGTGCCTTTTTTTCTAGAGGAAACAACCCCAAGTCTAACCTTGACAGTCTAACCTCTAACTCTTCCATCCCCTTTACTCTCTGCACTTTCCCAGTTCATTAATATACTTCTTAAAGGAGGAAGGAACTGCATTTTGGCATTTTATTGCCAATAGATTAGTCACAATAGTGCAAGCTAGAATGCTATATTAATTCTGTAGAAAGCTTTAGCATACGTGAGTAAATAGCCCTAGAAGCTCCCTTTGTTTATTTAAGATAGAAGCTGCCATTTTTGCTCAGTCTCACTAGCTTACATGCTGCAGCTTTGGCTGCTGGTAGGTGAGATTACACAGCACAGTTGAGAGGGAGAGAGATGAGATTGGAGGGGAGGGGGAGGAGGAGAAGCGAGGGGAGAGAGGAGCAAACTGAGCAGACTTGTGCCGTGCCCTGAAGGACTTTTCTGAGAGCAGGAAGTCTGACACAGAGGATCATGTATACAGAATAAAAGAAAAGAAATATGGTGTTTCTTTTTGCTGAGAACTCAAAGCAGCAGTTTTATAAGTTTTTATGTATGTATGTATAACTTTATTTATAAAGCGCCACAAGGGTACGCAGCGCTGTACAATCTTACAAAATACAAAATTACACACAGGAAGGACAAGTGATATAATAAATAAATACAATAAATATATATATATATATAAATGCACAGGGAATAAGTGCCATGTGGTATGAGACACAGTAGGAAGGAGGTCCCTGCCCCATAGAGCTTACAATCTATGGCTGTATTTACATTGACCTTTTGGTAAAGCTTACTTGGTTTTTATCTTTCCTTCTTCTGGAGAACTGGAGCCCAAAACTGCACTGCATACTCAGGGTGAGGCCTTACCAGAGACCTATAAAGAGGCGAAATTATATTTTCATCCCTCAAATCAATGCCCTTTGTATGCACTTTATTTGCTTTAGTAGCCACAGAATGACACTGCCTGTAATGAGACAACTTGTTATCCATAAAAATCCCCAGATCCTTCTCCATTAAGGATACCCCCAACACACTACCATTTAGTGTATAACTTGCATTTATATTATTTCTACCAAAGTGCATAACTTTTCACTGTTCAACAGTAAACCTCATTTTCCAGTTTGCTGCCCAGTTTTTTTAATCTAGTCAAATTGCTCTGCATGGAACCTTTAATTTTGCAAATCAGCAAAGGTAGAGACAGTATGTACAATACCCACCTTCTATATTATATTATAAATGCAAAATTTTGTTCTCATTTATGCAATTCTTTTTACCATTCATGACTTTTATTATGTACGCCCATTAGTTGGCAAATTTTATGTTCATATTGTAGTAACAGAAAATCTTGATTTTAATTATGGTTTTTTAAACTGAACTTGTCACAGATATGTATATGCTGATCGAGAATTACTTATATTTTTTCTTGGCAATCAGGACATACTTGATTGTTTGAGACAAGTACCATGCAATGCTTCATATCTCATTAATGTGTCAACTATTAAGTAAATTTACGTTAGTGCATAATAATAGCCTTTACATGCAATTATCTTTTATAATTTATATCTAACACAAGAACTTATTTTCATTAGGAAGTCAGAAAATGCCACTTAATTTATAAAATGACATATAATACTCGTCTATTAGGCATGTGGGCATGTAATCAAGACTTAAGTTTTAAAGGACAAAGTAAACTAATAGTCTCACTACCAATACAATGAATCTACAGTGCTACACAAAATAAAATAATTGGCACTTACTTAAAAATAAACAATTATTCATATACATGGATAATAGATGATATAAATCAAAGGTTGTTGCAATGACTCCAGCAATGACAGGAAAGGCCTAACCCTGCTCTGCTCTCCTCCCAACTCCAACTAAGTCAGCTCCAGCTAGTAAGCAGAAAAAAACTAAACCTCCAACCAGTCTGCACTACAGAATAGTTATAACCATATTTATAAACCTTCTAAAATAGAAATTAAGAATTGCCCAGAAGGCACAAAATTTTTTCCCAAGAAGAATTAGAGCCAAAACAGGGTTCCTAAGTAACAGTTTACAACCAAAAAACCTTTTCTCTTTGAAATATAGTACAGGTATTGTTATTAAACTATGCAGAACGTTTTGAAATACATTTCTCTGTAATAATAAGACAGTACTGGGCAGATTTATCTAAATATTAGTTTAGAAATTAATACATAAAAACTCACCCATGTTATATTCATTCCTATGAGATTTTTAGAAGCTTTTTACGTATTAATGCCCCTAGGGGTTATTTTTTCTCCAGGGTGCAAGTGCTAGAGCACACCCCTTAATGTTCCTTGCCAAGTACTTGCACCCTGGGGGATGCTGCTTTGTGAGTCTAAAAAAATTATCACTTGCTCTCTTTTTTGCACTTAGAAAACATAAATATCTGTTCTTAATCATAAATATGCTGCATAAATCTGTGTTTGTGGCAACCAAACCTAAAGTTTATTTTAAAATATTTTAGAGATGGTTTTTCAAATTGCAGAAAGACCCCATACATGAAGAACCAAACATCCCAAGCATTTCAGGTAGTGGATCCCATGCCTGTATCTAGTATATTATTAATTTATTTTTCATTGCATTAAAATTATTGTATTATATTTACACTCACAAAAACTTGCTAAAAAATATCTAAGGTTTCATTTACAGAGCTAAATCAGGATTGGACCATCAGCATACAAAATAAATACAAATCAGAGAGCCATTATTCTGCTTATTATAGCAGTGGGATGACTGTATGTATCTAACTGAGTGCTAAGAACATGCATAGTATTCATCTGAATAAATAAGGCTGATGCCACACGTGGCGTTTTTACGCTGCGTTTTTTCTAATTCTCTCGGCGGCTGGAAAACGCCCGATATCATCATCCATAGAAATAGCTTGAAAAGACGCGAAGCAAACCACACAATGGGGAAATACGCTAGAAAACGCCTTAGCACCGATTTTTCAAGCGTAGGCCGAAATACGCCAGTATTTGCAAAGCAAGCTATTCCTGTGTATATGCAAAGGCAGCTGCCAGACCTAGCGGAAATACGCGGCGTTTTTTGCTATTTCGCACTATTAGCACCATGGAAACAGGATTTGCTTACGTCACCAGTACTAGGCTGAAAAACGCCATAGTCAGGGGCTGTGTGGGTTGTGCAGCGTTTTTAGGCTGAGAAAAAATGCAGCGGAAAAATGCCACGTGTGGCATCAGCCTAAGAATATACCTATAAATAAAACTGCTTAGCTCTTGCCAGTTTAGAGTCTTTTACTAATCAAACAGTAAAGTGAATGTAAAGTGACTATTTGCACATTTGGCACGTGAACAGAGTCCGTCCTCTACACATTTTATAGTTATGTGATGTCTTTATCATAAATATGATATGACTAATGCCATCTGAACTGACATAGCCATTTACATCAAATATATCAACACAACCGTAACCAGCACATATGATAGCCCTTTAATTAAAAATAAAAATATCCTTTTAAAGTATTTCTTGCAGCATGTTTAGTGTTTTGGCTAGAAATCAAGACTCTATCAATATCCTGCTGAATGTTGGATCTCTACCAGAAATACTGAATGTGTTTCAATGAACCTAGACAGTGCTTTCAATTAATTTGCTGGCATCGGTATGCAGGCTGATATGGACAGTGTTGTGACTGCATCGTACTCACAACTTTATTTATTTATTTATTTTGGACATCGTGTTTCTGTCCAATCTAAAATTTACAATCTTATCGCTTGGACAACATTCTCAGCCAGTAGTCTGCATGTGAGACTAGAGGATAATAGGAGAAGGACAAAATAGAGATATAGGCAAAACACATAAGCACAGCACACACAGCAATCTGGCTTTCAGTGACTCTGGCAACAGAAGAGATTAAATGCCAAGAGCTTAACAGAAAAGTGTTTAAAATAATCACAGCAATAGGATATAATTGATAAATGTACAATTTTTCTTAATTTTTTGTTGAGTGAAATGGCTCTGATTTATTTGGAAGTACAGTATATCATGTTATCCTACACTGCAAATTGGATTGTTTAGCATTTCTCACGCTTATCTGGAGCTGTGCTCAGGCTCATTATAAAAGCATGGCATGATAGTTATCTCAAACATGTCTACTTTAATAAGTAACCAAGTACATGTAATACAAAAGGCAGCAATTTTTAGCTCAAAGTCCATTTAAAATCCCTCTACAGATACCACAAGATTACTTAGACATTAAAGGTGCTCTATAATTGAAATATGTTTATCTCAGGCAGCTTGGCATGTATGACTGTACTTCTTTATATTAATGCAAATATATTTCAGATAGAAGCCTTTTCACACGTTTTATTGAAGAAGAACTGAAGTTTTTTTTTAAATAATACACAATTTCATATTTTTTTCTTTAGAGTGATACATTTTTCTTAATCTCCCCATTTTCACCCAAATTCATAGCTACTTAGAGATTTAAAGATTTAAAGGAACAGTAACACCAAAAAATGAAAGTGTATAAAAGTAACTAAAATATAATGTGCTGCTGCCCTGCATTGGTAAAAGTTGTGTGTTTACTTCAGAAAGTCTACTATAATTTATATAAATAAGCTGCTATGTAGCCATGGGGGCAGCCATTCAAAGGAGAAAAGGCACAGGCACATAGCAGATAACAGATAAAGCACTATTGTATTCTACAGAACTTATCTGTTATCTGCTATGTAACCTGTGCCTTTTCTCCTTTTTTCCAGCTTGAATGGCTGCCCCCCTGGCTACACAGCAGCTTATTATATAAATTATAGTAGTGTTACTGTAGCAAACACACCAGTTTTACCAGTGCAGGGCAACAGTGCAATATATTTTTATTATTTTAAAGCTCTTATATTTTTTGGTGTTACTGTTCCTTTAAGATGAGGAGGTCTCAATTACTATATCCATAGCATCCTCTGACCTCTAGAAATTGTATAGGGTTCTTTCAATTATAATTAATCTACAGCTAGGGTGGTACTGTCTGACCATTCTAGAAACAGAAAGTCACAGCAAAAGCATGTGGCTATCAAGAAATTCTTTGGCCACCTAACTAAAGATATTGCTAATACATAATAATAACCTACTGAAAGGTTATTAAAATGATAATACAATGATTTTAAGATTCACCTCATTATTTAGGAACTTAACTATTCATATGCTATAACTGTAGGGGGCCTACCTTTCATAAGGAAACTGTAGACGACTTTTAGAAGTGCTGCGTATGTTTTTCCACTGACAATTTACTTTATTGCTTGTGGGAAAGCCTTTTAAGGGCTCTGGCACACGGGGAGATTAGTCGCCCGCGTCAAATCTCCCTGTTCGCGGGCGACTAATTTCCCCGAGTTGCCATCAGTTACCATCCCACCGGCGAAAATGTAAGTCGCCGGTGGGATGGCACACACTGCAGCGCGATTTCGGCAAATCGCCGAACATGCCTCGTGAGGCAACTTTGTCGATTTGCCGAAATTGCCTGCGCAGCGTGTGCCATCCCACCGGCGACTTACATTTTCGCCAGTGGGATGGCAACTCGGGGAGATTAGTCGCCCGCGAACAGGGAGATTTGTCGCGGTCGACTAATCTCCCCGTGTGCCAGAGCTCTAATCAGCCCAGATTTATCTGTGGGTGACAACTCTCTCCATGTGTAATTAGCCTAAAGGAGTGTTTTTAAGCACTCCCTTTATTAATTGCCTTTAAAGGATCACATTTTGAATCCATTTTTAGAACTTATTTGTATATAAGCTCTTATATACTCTCTTTTATATCAGTGGCACAAAGATTACAAATAAAAGTACAGTACTGTTTCTCAGCACTAGGAAGGGGTTCTATTTTTTCTTCCTATAGTGCCCAATTACTTCAAGCTGCTCCCGGCACACTTAGGTTTCATAAGGGACTTATAGAATGATGTATTTAATTCCCCTGTTGAAGTGGACACTGATACAATATGCTTATACAATTTTTGACCTTACCTGACAACACACTAATGTAACAAAGCCACTAGTGGTTACATTCAGACCCCAATTAGTTATTTGGAGTTAACTATTCACAATTCCATGGATGTCAATCATTCCTAAATTAATATATAGCTAAACTAAGTTTTTAGATGTTTCAGAAGTTCAAGATGTTTTTTTTGCATTCTGAGAAAAATATGGGGATTTATAACATGGTCTCCGAATACAATAAAGGGTTATTCTTTTTCACACCATTTGCAATTACATAATAGTGAGTGGAAAAGAAAGCTGCTACCTGTCAGGGGTTATCTAGGCCATTCTGCTTCTGAGATGACAGAACAAGGTCTGGAGGATCTGCAGCTCAGACAAAGAATTTTCTTGCAGCTAAGAAAGCAGGGTCGAACTGGGGATTGCAAGGCCCACCAGATCTGCTGCCCCAAGGGCCCCAACACCCCCCAAGGGGCCCCCAACAAAGCCCCCACACAATTTCCCCCCGAGTGTGTGTACAATATAGTTACCTTCTGACACTTTGGGGGAGGGAGATCAGTGGCCCTGGGGAGCACAGCGGGGGTCTGTTCTGGGCCGGCGGAGCCCACCGGATTTTTTTCCCAGTGCCCTGCTGGCTCAGTCCGACCCTGTAAGGAAGGACATTTTACCCATCTGTAGTAGGTGTAAGACTAACATATTAAAGGAGACATATAGGATATTTGACCCCCACCCCCAATCTTGTAAGCAATAACCAATAATAGATGGCGCTGGTTTCAGTCTTCTCTGCTATGGTCCTTATTCATGTTTTAAATAAGTGGTGGGTGTGTCCCTACCAGTAGCAGAGTAGGGGGTGGGAATAGCCAATTACAGCCCTGCACACAAGCAAAGACAGGCCATTGCTGATTGGTTTCTATCCTACGGTCCGAGTACTGAGTCTCTACAACCTGGGAAAGGAGCGAACAGGAAGTGAAACAAATGGGAGGGGCTTGCAGGGCTGCTCCTGCCATGAGGCAAGGTGAGAACCTCAGGCAGCTGTGAGTGGCCAGTTACCAGGGGCAGCTCTCCGAGTGCCGAGAGCACAATAGTGCCATAGTGGGACTGGTAGGGTTTTCAGATAAATGTTTAATAAATTAGCCACAAAGTTTTCGAAGACACACAGAGCTACTTAGTAGCAGCTACTTGTCACTGCCACAATGCTGATCCTTTACTTATAATTGTCTCTACATGTGTTTTAGCAGAGGCAATTCTCAGTATTGTCTATGGCAGGGTATTTTCTGCTGTTTGGTAGCCACGACAAGTAGCTGCTCCTAAGTAGCTCTATGTGTCTTCACCCTAAAGCAGCATTCCACTGGCACATTCTTGTTGTTTTGTTTTACACAAATTCCCTTTAAAGTGTGTGTTTTCTTGCTGGAAAAAATGCTTCAGATGCCATTTTCTCAGTTACTACACATGATGCAGCATCGCAAAGCTTGCCTTAATAACAATTTCTACAAAATGCAGCCTGCCTGTAGACACTAATTGCAGATTCCAAAAGAAAATTTGGAAACAAGATTTAAAAACTTACAAAAACAACACACAAGATAATTTGTTTTGAAGCGCATGTCAAAAAAATTATGTACGCAAAAATTTTTTCCAGCAAAGCAAAACGGGACAGATTTGCTCTTCAATAATCGTGATGATGTTGCCCATCAGATGTTTGCTTTTGTTTTCTAACTTATAGGTGACTGTTCAAAACGAATTGCTAATTGGTTGCTATGGGCAACATCCCCGGTGATGTTTGTCTCCAATGTTAATAAATACACCCCTAAGAGTTATCTATAGGTCATGCTGATCCTTTTTCACTGATAGGGCTGTTTTGCCAACCTGACTGTCCCTTCTCAACATGTCAGTTATAGCTTCTAATGCTAACGGACTCCTGACGCACAAATATGGCAGCCCCCTCATAGAGGAACATGAGGGATCAGACAGGTAAAGTAAATGCATCAGGCAGATACTTTAAGGGCCGTGACGCACGGGGAGATTAGTCGCACCGTGATAAATCTCAGTTGTCACGGACGACTAATCTCCCCTCAATGCCATCCCACCGGCGATTTACATTCTAGCCGGTGTGGTGGCATTGCAGGGAGATTAGTAGCTCGCGACAACAGAGATTTGTCGCGGTGCGACTAATCTCCCCATGTGTTATGGCCCTTATGGTAAAATTATAAACAGCAGCAAAGACAGTGTTATGATAGATGTAAAAAAGGGTTAAAGGACAATGAAAGGTTAATATAAATTAAAAGTAAGTCTAAAGGCATTCTTTTTAAGTACTTACTGCATATCTAAATTCCCAGATCCCTGCTTGCTTCTCTGAGATATGGTGCTGGCAGCCTACAGCAGTGTGAAGACTACAGTGACATCACTGAAATCTCTCTCCCCTTCCTGTAGGTGCCAGCGGCAGCCTTCCTATTCTCTGAGCATGTGTGTAACTTGATCCTGTCTCCTGTTCTGAGCTACACATGCCCACCAGCCAATCAGAAGCGGATCTGGCAGAGGGGAGGGGGGGAGGGAATGAAACACATGCAGTATGAAGCAAGGAGGGAAAGGAAGGGAGAATACCTTTTTAGAGATGGCTGCCTGTTCTAGAAAATGTGAAGTAAGTGTGATTGAGTAAATATTTGATTAGGTGAGCCAAAAGTGTGGTGTTTTTACTAAACAATAGGAGGACTATTGGGCAGAATGCTTTTTAAATTTTGACTTGCATTCTCCTTTAATATCTGATGTCAGTATCTCTTTACATGACCTCATAAAAAATAGGTAATTTAAAAAAAGCATAAGTAGAGGCTAAATAAACATGTAGTCATCTGTCTTGATTCCTCATGAAAGTCCCTTTGTTCAGTTTGTATACCAACCAAGATAAGTATGCTCACAGATGTGGTCTCCATGTAACAATGGCTTGGACGTATAAACAATGTGAGTTCTGTAGTAATGCTCTGTTAATATTTAACTATATATATATATATATGTATATATATATATATATATAGAGCTGGTAGGAAGCAGGCACTCACGTCTGATAATAAAAATGCCTGGGTGCAGTATACACAATACAAATGTAACCATTGAAACAGAATACCGCACTCACAGGTCTTTATGAAACAATACTGTGAAGTTTATTGTGAAAAAGAAAAAGTTGTGTTTTTTTCCAGGTTTATGGCTAGATACAAGGGCAACAAGCTGTATTATGCAGTAATTAACTATTATGTTTCTAAAACATGCGGTGTTTTGTTAATTTTTCAGCAGTTTCGATCATCAATCCCCAATACACTGGCTGTTTATGTTATTCAAGATGTATGCACATAAAAGCATACCCCAAAAGGAGACAGTAGGTTGCAGAACTACAAAAAGATAGGAGTAAAAGGAAGACAATGAAGTTCTGGAGTTTTGTTATGTAGTAAGTCTCTGATGGAAAGGAACAGGTTGCAATGGAGGGTGCGGCAAAAATATTTTTTTTCAAGAAATCATTGGCTTAACATTGGGTTAACACTGGTGCAACAAACAGAGTGTGCTCATTTGGATGCAAAAGATATTTATTAAACAAATTATCATATAAATGACTCAACACAGGAGCAACATGCAACAGAGTCTGGTCAGTAGAATGCACACAGCGTTATTAAACAAACATATGGCATGCATTTCTTCACAGATCAAAAAAGAGAAGCTGCTTGAGTTTGCACAATGCAGTCCCAAGAAAATGATTTAGTATCTTTTTGTCTGTAGATGCCCTTAAACTAAGACTGACTGCATGTAAGACCTTTAAAAGTATAACAGAATCATCTATACATGCCACTTACAAAACTTCATGCATTTTGTATATAAAAGAGAAATGTACTGTAAACTCATTACGGATGGTGAACTTCAATCTTTCTATGATTGTGCCAAACTAATACTTCCTATGGCAGTTACAGCGGTAAAAAGGCAAAATCTTGACTGCCTCAGGTTCACCCATAACTCCTGAGTAATGCATCTCAGCCTTTTTCATATACAAGATCCATTACAACTTACTGGATATAATCCAAGTTTGTTTTTCTATTGAATATAAAAGCCACAATTACCTGTTGATGGTATGTGGTGATATACAAGGGATATACAAGTCCTTTGTTTCCCATTCATGGCTCTGGGTTTGGAGATGTTTGCAGATGAGGAATAAACTCCCTGCTTTAAGCTTATCTAGATCTTCTGTCTGAAAGGGTAGCAAGCAGTATTAGCCCCCAGGGGACCAAAACCACCATATCCTTTCTACAGAGGCGTCACCATAAATTTATTAAAAACTTTGGACTGATATAACAAATGCAAGCCATTTCTACTAACCATGGCAGCTTATATATGCCTGTACAGCTCAGCTTTAATTAACAAAAACCAAATGTGGCTTTCAAGTATAAATTCAGAATGCTTTAATATATAATTACAGTACTGTTTTGGGTCCTTCTACAAAGCACAGGAAAACATAGGCTTTAGGCTGCAGGGCAAATATTTTGGTTGTCTTGAAACATACATACAATGATGTAAAAATAGTGTGAATATTTTTGTGAATTCCCCTTTCATTTGGCATACATATGGTATTAAAATGCTACAAAGAATTTTTTTAATTTCAATAGAATCTGTTGTATCTGTCTCCTGCAGGTTAAACATTGTAAACATATGACATGTTGAACATATTGTAACAGAAACAGGAAAGCTGAACTCTGGGTTTTTATTTTTATATTCTATGTCTTTGCCCTTCTGAACCACAATATACTGAAGGCCCTTGATTCTCATAAGATTTAAATGTGGCAATAAAGGATGCTTACTATTTTGCTAGCACTATTCCAGTTTTACACTTTATTCCTTATGCTGGATGAAATGGGCAAACACCTGAAACCAAAGGTAATGCATCAACTCTTGGTCAACATAAAAATGTGTTTTGTATGTGATTGTGCAGCCAAAACAGAGATTGAAATCAGAAAGATTGTTATCCTATGACCTTTGGTTCCATTAATAATTCTCAAAAGAAGCAATTTCATTATTTACAGTACTTTAGCCAAAAGTAAATTCTTAACATTTAAATGTTTGTGAAGCTGGTGCCATAACCCAAGAAGGCATATGGGCATATTCTCATTACATAAGTTCACAGAACATGTTTTAATTTAAATGACATTGCCTATATTCATGTGCTTGTGGCTTTTGTTAAACTTAGAATGCAACACAGGTTCCTTACAATTATCTGAACTACATGAGAGAAGCAAAATAGATGTCATGTTCTGTAGCATTAGCAGGACAGCACCCTACAAACACTACCTACAGAAAGAAGCTGATTTAGACTTCTACTTCCTTAGAATCAGAGTTTTTTTTAGACATGTTTAGGTTCGAACACTTTTTGTGGGCCACCGATAGGTCAGACAGACCCGTAACTCATAATAAAGAGACATTTATAAAAAAAAATTATGGTGGTGATGTTATAGTTTCAGAAATTCCTAGTATAGCAAATAACCTAAGGTTCGCCATTATTGCCATTAAGGCTGTGCCCCCAGTCCATCTATCTGGAACTTACTAGGGGCCACAGTTTAGAAGCCTGTGTCTAGTATTAAAGTTACACCCTGTCTATACATTTTTCATATATTAGACCTCCTGGAATTGGGGGATTATCTAAATTACCAAATATAAACAGTTTATATTTATGAACAGAAATCTACAATACAGTATTGCTCTGACTAATTTAGATAACAAATAAAGGTCACTTCATTTATCTCCGCATAACAGTTTCCTGTCATTTACTGCCATAATAGCAGTTGCGCTTTCAGTCAAGCCAATCTTTTCTAGGGCATGGAACTGCTGTGTTTTTAATCACCGCATCGGAGGTTGCTATGGTTTCCTTAGATCTTACTAAGCTCAGAGTGGACATCCATTTTAACTTTACTGACACTCCTAAAGAGAGCACTGGATTAAGATGATCATAACAAAAATCTACGTCCAAAACGACAGGATAATCTCTCAAATTTAATACATGCCAAAAGCAACAAAATGTAACTGAAATAACATTATACAAACTTTAGCAGTTGTAAAAAGATCAGATTATTGATACTGAAATCTAAAATACAGAGCAGAAAGCATGCAATAATATGAATATATTTGCAGCACACCAGTGCTTGAGACTAAAAAAAAAAAGGTCAAGCAAAGTTATTTGAACATTTTGGTGCCAAATTTCTGAAAGGTTCCAAAAAGATGCAGAATTGTGGTATAAACAACATTAAGTGCTTCCAACATTAAGTTCTTCATATAATTTTGTATATACTGTATAGGAAGCAGGGGCAGGATACCCTAGGGGTTTAATAGTTCCTATGCACCCGGTTTCACCATTTCTCATACAGGATAAGCCAACATGACCACTTGACTAATTAAACAAGAATTCCAGGACAGGCCAGTACTGCCTACTTCATTCAGAGGCCTGGAAAATGACTCAGATCACTGATAATTGAGGTGCTATGGACAGCACCTCATTAGCACAAACAATACAGCCTTTTTCTGCATTGTAGACAGTGTCGGACTGGGTTTGAAGACAGTGTCGGACTGGCCCACCAGGATACCAGGAAAACTCTCGGTGGGCCCAGGTGTCAGTGGGCCCTCCTGCTCCTGGCCATTTGGCCTGTTTCATGCTCATTTCCTATTTCTGAATGGGAAGAAAGAGGAGAAATAGATAGAGGAATAGATGCTAGCATGTAAATAAAAGAGACTGGAAGAATAAAGAGGCTGATTGAGGAAAGGAGGAAATATAGTTTTGAGAGTGGGCCTAGGGTCTAAGGTTTTCTGGTGGGCCCCTGGGGTCCCAGTCCGACACTGATTGTAGAACTGTGAACTAAGCAATCAGCTTCCAGTTCTGAATTAAACTCAGTTGGGTAGTTTAATTAGATTTAAAGATCTTTTTAATGTAATATGGTTTTGGCCAGAAAGCATCAGGGGTTCTAAAGAAGCACATATTTATTTAACAGCTAAAAATGTTTAATAGTAAAACGATTAAGCTGTGTCACAACATAGGAGAAGTAAGTGAATGCAGGTAGAAAACATTTTCTTGTATAATGCAGCATGAAATGGCTTCAAATTACTGCAGACACATCACCCAAAATGACAAGACAATGCCTTGGAGGACTAGCCATCCTAATCCTGCCTATTTTAGTAATGAAAGTCACAAGCGGTCTGCTCATAGGAGAAAAATGGCTAGAAATAGACTATCTTGCCTGTACCCAGAATTCATACAACATAGCAAATCAGTACTACACTTACCATAAAAACAACAATAATCATATAAGTACGGCCTATGTAAAGGAACAATACTAATAATGCCCGGGGATTTGCAATAAAATGTAAATTTCAGCCATGTGGCATATCAAGTTTTTAAACCATGAAATAACATGAAATAACATTAGGAAATGAGTTTACTAAGACTGATCCTAGAGTATACTTAACTACCAAGAGTGAAGGTGACAAGAGGACAAGCAAAGGTAAATTTAATCAGTATATTAACACTTATTATTCTCTGTAATTTGCTTTGATACAAAATTTTAAATCAGTAAAAACACAAGCCATTAACTTATATTGTGGGGTTTTTATTCAGGGTGCTAAATGAGATGTTTCTGTAAAAGCAGCAAAGCAACCCCCTGTATATATAAATGTGTACAGTATATGCAGAAATATAAAATAAAATCTGCTTAAGCCTCTGCTGCACCTTTTTATCAGAAATTATAGAGCATTTCTTAAGTTAGTATTACAATTATTACTTCCCCTTGCTCTGGTGTTCCTGTAGAAAAGTGTATAATTTACAATGTCAATTAGCAATATTTACAGTGGTTACTGGGGCTGCTTCTGCTTTAGTCAAGGGATAAACTTTGTTGCCTCTTTCCCAAACTTACTAGGTAGCTTAGTACTATGAAGAAATGAAGCATTTTGTATCTATACAGTATAACAAGCCTCATCTCCATGTAGAGACAATCTTGTCAAAAGTTAATGCTGATATTTCCAAAGACACAGGCTTACAGCACTGGTACTGAGAAATCTTGCTGCTCAAGTACCCAGAAGAGCTAACATATACTGTGACAGTGTTTTAAAGGGATAATGACACTACTCAGGTCTTACCTGAATGGTATCCTTCATGAAAATGTGCCTATATGTCCTTTAAAGCATTTTCCCCAATTTAACCTCTTTCTATTTAAATTGGACATGCTTCTTCTTTAAGAGTGCATCGGATTCCGACACACTTATGATCCCTTTGGGCTCGTCAATCAGGGCTTTTAAAGGAGAACTATACCCCCGGGCAGTTGAAGTGGAGAGACCCGAAGGTTCATCAGTCGGTAAGAAGATTTGGGTTACGCTGCTGCGCTACTCTGCATTTTTAGCTAGCGGTTAGCGATAGGGACAGAGTGTAAACTAAAAAACTATGCGATAAGGGAGAGGTGAGGGGGGTCTAAGCAATGATAGTTAGAGGGTTTTTTGCACCTGGGGGTATAGTTCTCCTTTAAGGTGGAAATTAAAGGAGGACCAAGGAGGAGTTATTTTCCAGGAGAGGGTGTGAGATTAGAAAGCTGAAAGGAAAAACATCAAGAAGAATAAAGTAGTGGTACTCCCTACAACAAGTAGTATCCTTTCCCATAAGAGGAAGTGGATTGTTTTTTTTAATACATTTTTTCAAGAACTTTGTGAGAGAAACTCACCGGAGGTGGTGGCAAAAATCTGCAAGGTGTCACTTTAACCCCCCCCATATGCCATATACAATAAGCACATTATAGTTGGAAAGGAATGGCCTCAGTCCTGCCAAGTGTCATTACATTGCATGACACCCATGTATTTTAGGTAAGTTTCCCACACTTACACTGAAGGGTCAGCATCACTATTTACACCCATGCCTATTTTAAAAAGTCATAGCTTGTTTTTTTTTAATATTTTATAATATCACAAGGAAAGCTTGTATCCATTTCAAGCCATTGTGAACTTTGGTCCTACTTTTTTATTGCTGTGGCCATTAGCAAATGTTACTGATATCATCCTCGTCTCATGCCTTGACATCCATGACTATAGCACTAGTGAGTGTAGTACTGTGACCCTGAGCATCCTTCACAGGCCACTCTTCTGCAAATGTATTACATAATACCTCTTTTTCTATAGGCCAGAATCACTAACTGACAATAATATATAAATAATGGTCTTCCAAGGAAATAGAAATTGTTATACTGCTGAAACAATAGTTACAAAGAGGACAGGGCTACAGCTACAACTGTAAGGAATGGGAACAATTGCAAGCATCTACAACATGGATAATGTACTTAACCTCTAGCTGACAACCCCCTTCCTTGTGCAAGGAAAAGACTAGCATTTCCTGATAACATATGTGAGAAATGAAGTTGTTGATGTGTCTCCAGACATCAGATTTATTCAAGAAATGTACACGAGATAGGATATTAAAGATGTTATGTGGGAGATTCACCAAGAGAGAGGTCAAAACAACTGCAGAGTGTGAGAGAACATGTCATTAATCTTGTTATTCCACAGAACCTATTTATCAAACTTGACACTTGATTAATAAACTGCACGCAGTGACTGACATATCTGAAGGCTCACCATCACTAAGGAGGCATCTATTTTAAGTTTGTATATTGGGGCTGGACTAAGGTTGTATTTTTCAGCTTTAAGAAACAAAAACTTTATTTTAAACACCATATATCTGGTCCTTAGTATGATTTATTTTGTGCAACAGCATTTCTGATTTGATTTATTGCTATTATAAGGAGGATGAAAGCTCCTTGGCACTGAGGTCAGTATTCTGTTCTATCCTTTGTTCCTCAGGACATTATTAATTGTGTTGACATGTTCATCAGTTCTCTTACAGTGCTGTAAGATAAGAAACCAGAAATACCAATGTCATTGTGCTACTTCAAGAGATGCTAAATATCAAGATTTGTGTAACACCTATTTGGCTATAAAATGGCCAACCCAGGCTAGTAGCATGCTGTAGAGCATATGTTACATGCGACCTTAATGCACAGGAGTGGGCCTCCGCTACGTGGGAGGTATATAATGGAGCTGAGGGGTTGTTGAACTACAACTAGCTGCAGTAGTGTGGTGCAATAGATAGAAATGGACGCCAGAGGATTCTTATGAATGAACTGGGTAATACTTTATTTGTCCAAGACAAAGGTAAGCAGGGTTATCAATACTCACTTAATAGATGGTACACAGTATGCAGTTATACAATTGAGGTAATTCGGATAAATAGCAGAAGTATGATGCTCCCCTGTGTATCCCTTCTCATCAAGAGGTTGGGCAGGTAGAACAACAACAGCGTGGTAGGTAGGAAAGCTCACCGGCATAGTCCCATGCTCTTTTGGAGGTTAGGGCAAGGCATATTTGCTAACCTATTTCCCTAGCACTTCTGTGTCCCTAATCTAAGGCCAGTAATGCCTGTTAGGAAGACTACTCCTTTGCTATTATCCTGGATGGAGCAAATGGCTGCTCTTTCTGTATAATTCTGTCTGAACTCACCACTTCTAGAGGGTGCTATGAAATATGCTGCTATACTATCTTTTCCTCATTCACGGGGCCCTGTCCCCGACTTAATTTGGATGGATAGTGGCTTACTGGGCCGGATCTGTACCCAGGCTCGATGGAGCTCTGCTTCAGGTAGCAGACCAGCAGCCAAAGAGGAAAACACTTCCTTGTGCAAGACACTATATAGTCTGCCAAGGGGAGTGGTTAAATGAGCTAAACCTGTAAGGGATAGCTTAAGAAACTGTAACCTGAGTATAGAGGGGTCTACCCTATAACAGTACAGATAAGGAAAAGTAGGGAAGTAAAGCCATAGGGAGCTTAACCCTATGGGTCCCTACATTTGCAAACAATAAATTTAGCATTGGTTTTACTATAGTCACTCACTGAATCTTGCAATAGGGTTTATTATAGCAAGCAAAGCAAATATATTTAGGGAGACAAGCAAGGAATCCACACTTGCAGGGCTTAGGCTGAAAAATCAGCAAGGTGTTTATTGATGATGACGACTAATGTCTCAGTTCATATAGCAGCCTTTGTATTAGCTAAAATGTTAGTCTACATCAATAAACACCTTGCTGCCTTTTTACCATAAGCCCTGGGGGGCAGATATTTTGTTAGTCTGTGGAACTATTGATTGAATGTTGGCCATAATAATTCATTTAACATGAATACCGCCTTTTGAACTGTACTAATATGCTGTATATGTACTATAATATATGCTGAAACTTCCTCTACTTTGCCAGTGTGTGAAATTTTTACAATAGCATAGAAATGATCCAAACCTTCTTATATTTACAAATGCCATACGTATGTACCTTAAGTCAAAATGGATACTCACAAGCTAATGGATACTCACTGAATATAATGCATGCTAAAACCTACTATAAAAGCATTGCATTTGTCCTGCTGTTGTTCAAGTCCACTGTTGCATTAGTAGGCAACTACTGGCCAGTAATTTCAGCATGTTAGATAAAGAGGAATGCTGGTATGGATGTTTTCTTATAGGGGAACCCTCATCTGTAATCTGTAAGTTTGCAATAACTACTTTGGGGAACATTTTAGGGTATATTGTGATAAACTTCACAATCATAAATCATAAATCACAATCATAAGCCATAAACCAACTTTTCCAGATTAGAGCTAATTGCAAAAGTAATTTCTCTCTGCTGGTGTATTTAAGCAAACTGAACTAGTGGTTTCCAGCCCCAAATCAAATGCGCATTATCTGGCTATAAACCACTAGTTACAATGAATGAAAAGCAGTTTCCATTAATGTCAGTGATGGTATGCACTGGAACACTTTTCTTTTGGCTAAAATATGCCAGTTAGAGTAACACTATGTATGCCATTATGCTAATAAATGCACTTCTCAGGGCTGCACTGATTGCAAACTGATTGCATTAAAATTACATGGAATCAGAACAGACCTGGATTTTCTAGAACCGTACCCTGATTTATCAGACCTGGTGACTCTATTATAACCAGAACAAATGAATGTAATTTAGATATGCTATATGCAATAAACCCTCTATGCAGCAGCTACAACTTTATATGGTAGCTTTGCAAGGCAGCCTCACACTTTGAGAACAAATCTGTGAGGCCTTGATATTGCATATGACATGCACATGTGGCAACCACTCATTTAAGGGGGTTAAAAGGCACAAGTAAAGCATCTTTGTTTTATGGAAAGAACGAAATAATTGTGTGCCTCAAGCTGTGTATGATTGTTAGATTCATTATTTTCTTGTTACAGAACAAAATTTATGAATGCCTTGATCTAGGATGAATCCGTTTTAATTTCCAAGTTTGAAATTAATGTCCTTGGAATAAAGTGATGCTCTTGCTCATTCCTGGACAAGGGAATGGAGATTCAGTAAAAGGAGTGAAGCAGGAATTTTGCACTTTGTGTGTTGCTCCATGTTTAATAGATGAGCCATATTGCAACTATGGTAGGAAGTAGACGGAAATAAATACCTAGCAGACAGGTTAACAGGTTATTTAGATGTAGACATAAAAGGTAGAACTTTATGGACGTGTGACATTATACTGTATATACAGGAATGAAGTAATTTAAAATATAGAAAGATACTGCTTTATAAAAGCAGTAAGCGTAAATGCAAAAATAAAATGCATAGAAGTAATCAGTGTAACACACATAAGGTTACAGACTTTATATTTACTAATCTGACTATTTGACCCCAATATAGTGTATGCTTGCTTTTGAACAATTTCCTGTTGCTTCTATTAAAAGTTTCTTTGTGGGAAGCAAATCATGAGCAACATTGTGTTACATGCCCTAAATAATTAGCCTCATTTTCAAAAATACTCTTTATCAAACCTGATTTCTGAAGGAATCTCTGAGGATAACAGCTCTGAGTTATGAACAAAAGCTTGGTTAAAGGGACACTACCATTTATTGTTATACATGTCAATAAGAAATATTAATAGAAAAACCTTTACTTCTATATCATACTAGCCTCTGACGTGGTGCAATCTCTTTCACCAACCCAATCGCCACCACTATGCAACTTCAGCCTCTCATTCAATCTTCCCACCACTCACTTGGCAACTCTTTGGGGCCTATTTATTATGTTGTGTAAATAACGGCAACAAAATTTGCTACATATTGCCAGGCCAAACTGTATAAAAACTGCATATTTTTTATGCGTTTTTCTTCTCCTTAAACTAAAAAATAGTGACGAATAATCTGGCATTCGGACGGCACAATTCGCCATTTATTTTACACAGCTTTTTACACCGTTTTTTTCATCACACTTTCATCTTACACAGCATAATAAATATGCCCCTTTATCTTCTGCTGCAACTCTTATGTTGCTGCTGCCCCTGATCTAAACTCAAGCACAGGGCCGGAGTTAGAAGCACCAGAGGTAGCCGCTAAATGACACAGAATTACATAGCTTGTTATCCACAAAAATCACTAAAGCCTTCTCAAGTAAGGATACCCCCAACACACTACTATTTAGTGTATAACTATGCACTAAGTGCATAACCTTGCACCTATCAACACTTAGGGGCACATTTACTAAGACACGAATCAGAACCGAATTGGAAAAATTCCGATTTGAAAACGAACATTTTGCGACTTTTTCGTATTTTTTGCGATTTTTTTCGGCGTCTTTACGACTTTTCGGAAATTGTTGCGACTTTTTCGTTACCAATACGATTTGCGCGAAAAAACGTGAGTTTTCGTAGCCATTCCGAAAGTTGCGCAAAATCTGGCGATTTTTTCGTAGCGTTAAAACTTGCGCGAAAAGTTGCGCCTTTTTTGTAGCGTTAAAACTTAAAAGGTGCGACGCTACGAAAAAAATCGCAACTTTTTGTGCAAGTTTTAACGCTACGAAAAATCGCCAGATTTTGCGCAACTTTCGTAATGGCTACGAAAAACTCGCGTTTTTTCACACAAATCGTATTAGTAACGAAAAAGTCACGACAATTTTCCAAAAAAATCGCAAAATACCGATCATTACGAAAAAAACGCAATCGGACGCATTCGGCCCGTTCGTGGGTTAGTAAATGTGCCCCTTATTTTACCTTATTTGCCAGTTTGCTTCTCAGTTTTTTAATGTAAAGATGTAGTCAAAGCCATTAATCATACGCTAACTGGACATATAATCAAAAGGAACTTTATACCAAAAAAAAAAATAAAAAAACATACCAATAGTATTCAAAGTATTGAACCTTTCACCATTCTTATATTGTTAAATATTCTCTAATAATGTGGTCACAAGGGTTGCAACTTTCATTTTGCCACTTGCAGAGTCTGTCCACTTACAGGTGGAATAACATAGAAAGTGTTGACAGACTCATCTATCATGTTAGCACTTCACCACAACAACAGTGCAATACATAATTCATCTGCATATGGATCAATATGCATGTGTGCACCAGAGGATTCGAGCAGTCCTACTGAAAAGTATTCCTCTTTTATCTAATTTGCTACTTTATCCCATGTCAGTGTGTAAGATCTTTGTTTTGTATTATAAGGGGCCCATTTACTAACGTTCATCATTTTTTTCATGATTTGTGTTTCTTTGCACTAAAATTAATTTTTTTTGTAATTTCTTTTTGCCATTTATTACGTGTCAAAAATTACAAAAAATTCTAATGTAAAAATATGCTATCTGAAAGCTGTTGAACTCATATAGAAATCATTGGATGCTGTCCTAGGCAAATAGTAACAATCTTTATTAAATTCCTGGTTTTAGAGGTTTTTGATTATTGTAAGTCCAAGAAGATTTGTAGGAGAACCCACCCACCCAACCAAAAATTTAGTTTTTTGTGTTCTTTTAATCTTGTTCTGTATTTTATTTCATTTGAGCTTTTTCAATTCGGATCCTTTAATAAATGACTAGACATTTGTGGTTTTCATGGAAATTAGTTTATTCATGGTTTCAAAAACCTCTAAAACCACTAAAATCAGGTGCCTTCACCTATAAATACAATCTAGTGGGACTGTTGGAAAAGTAGAACACTGCTTCTTATAGAAAAGAACTATATTGGATCTAGAAAAGCACAGGTAACCTTAAGAACTACAGCTGTTGAGTGAAATCAACTCCCAGCATGCCCCTGCTAGCTGCATGGGTTCTGTAATTCTGTAACAGCTGGAGTGCTTAGCAAGGATTTTCTACAACCATTCAGATGAATGAAGACATTTTAGCAGGATTCAGCAAATTGTAATATGCAAAAATAGGACTTTTAATTCGGTCAGCCAAATTCTTTGGGGGAGGAGTTGGTTTTCAATGCAATTCTAGAACACAGAGTAACATTTAAATGGGGAAGCCTCCATTGGTAATTTTGCAACATAGGATATGACTTTATATGACTAAACATCTATATAAGCATAAATAGCTAGGTTCCATTAATTATTTCAGATACAGTTTTATTATCTGTGCAGAAAAAAATAAAATCTTGCTATTAGGGTGGTCTTAGGTATATCTGAACCTAGATATTTGTCCTTGGCAGAGAGCAGTGAATATGAAGGGGATGCTGAGACTGGGAGCTAGCCTGAAGCACAAATAAAATAACAACAGCAGCTGCAAGCGTTACCTTGGCAAAATACCTGTCACAAGGTTAAACTTGGCGACAGGGGTGATATTGTCCCTTTTAAAAGGCACAATTGTGTTTATGTTTGGTGCAGCATAGAACTGAATACAGAATTCAGAAAAATCATGCCATCACACACCATATATCTCAATCCAAAGTCAAACTGACCTAGCAAAGAAACATTCACTGCTGTTGCTGGGGGAGGGGCATGAGTACATAGGGCCCAGGAATGGCCCGGTGCAATATACAAATACAGTGTATAAATTGTGTGTTATACAGCTGGTTACACTCCCTCCCCAACCACTCTCCCAAACCATGCATCATTTTTGGTGGGGACCAAAATATTTCTTTTATTGTTTAATTTCATGACTAGAGCACTCTAGTTCTTGCCTTTACCTTAGCATGCATCCATTGGTTATGTCACTTCAATATGTCACAATATTGTGTGCATAGACACAGCTTTGGATACGCCCTTTACAGGGGTAAATATAAAGATATACATTTAAGTAGATTGGCTATATTCAATTTAATAAGCAAGAGATGCCAATTTTCAATTTGGCAGAGGGTGCCACGTCAGTGTTGAAATAGCTGGCTAATAGCAATGTTAAGATCATCATACTTTCAAATCTAAAGATGCTACACAGCCAGAAAGGAAGGCCTGACAAATCAATATTTTATTAATAGAGAAAGAAACATCATTTATAACCGCCAGTTCAACTGTATCCAGAAAACTATGAGTCTTGAATGAGAATCAAATTACTGGCTGCCTGTTAATGCCTCTCAGAGCAAGACAACCTAATGGTTTGGTGATTGACGTGCCAAGGGCATTTAGGAGTGCGGCTGACTGAGTTGAATGTATGCTGTTTGATGCAGGTCTGTTCAACCTTACAGATTGTTCTTATGAGAGCAGAAAAATAAAGAGGAAGAAAAACTGCCAGTGGGATTTGTTTCAGGTGCTTCCTTTTCCGAGATATTGTATAGATACTGTGCTCTTGTCTGGTTTTATATTCCTGTGAGAGCAGTTTTTTATTTTCCCTAGATTCATTGTGTACAGGCCCTCAGGCTTTTGTTTCTTTTTAAAAGAATATAATGTCTGTTTAAAAGTTAAATTATATTCCACAAATATTCTCTTAAATAGACAGGAAGCATAATTGCTTTTTTTTTATAAACTCCCCACTTCTTTTCTTTATACTGACATTTACAACAGAGATGTCATGTTGCCTTCCCAAGCTAATGTATTCTCTACGGCAGTTCTGTTCAATGTTTTTCTTGTTGTGAGACAATTATCTTTTATACCTTTTCTCTGTGATCAGTTCATTAAAATAATGAAAATGTATGGGGCTTTTGGTATTGCCAGGAAATATAAAACCACAGGGAGGAACAGATCTGACCAAGGGGCCTTCAGTTGGGCAACCTTGGCCACCTATCTTAAAAGAACAGTAGTTTCATGGGTTATAACAAGGAAGATGATTTTGATTATGTCTGAGAGCATGTCTCACTGGTGTTTATCAAGATGGCAGCTCTATCACACTATAACTAACTTTCCTGTTCCTCTGGAGTGGCCTGCAGCCTCTTCTCTGCCTGGGTAGAAGAGGACTTACAGTGTTTCTCCTGGTAGCAGTGTACTAGTGCACATGAAAATAGGGTGCCCTGCACCCCAGAGTGTGCATTTTTTGGTATACAAATAAACATGTACACATTAAATACACCCAAAAGATTTGTTTTATGCAGCAAGTTAGTGTTCCTCCTTTTTTACATTGTATTATTACAGAGAAAAGGAAATTCCAATTAAAATGGACTTTTTGGGAGATGGCCTTTCTGTAATTCTGAGACTTATGTCATACTGGGTTTCTGGACAAATGCCAAGACTCAAGTTTGTTGGTGGATATTGGCTGCATGTGTCTGCACCCCAGCGGATTCAGTGCTTCCAGGTGCAGGCACAAAGAAATTTTTTTTAAGCATATGGGTGTATTGTCAGTCTGCTCTTATCCACAGGCTAACAATATGCCTCGTGTGCCCTTGCGCTTAATTGGAATTCTGAGGGATGATTATATGTACACAAGCCAGCACTTTTACATTCTGCTTTTCAGAGAGAGGCATAGGCCTTAGAGCTCGGGTGTTAAATAAAAAGTGTTTGAAACCTTAAGCAGCATCTCATTAACAGAGGACAGGAGCAATGAGTGGAACAGTGGTCCAAGAGAAGATCCTGGAGAGGTAAGATTCATAGAACAGTTTTATAGATTTCTGATGTTGCTGAATTACAACTTCCATCATGATTTGACCATCAATAATATGTTGGAGCATGCTGAGAGTTAAAGTGCAGCAACAGTTGATTCACCACCGGACAAACAATATCTTTTATTATCATTCATAAATAACTTTCTAATTATTTGTTATTTTTCCTGCCGCTTGTTATAAATTAAATAAAGCTGTATGCCACAATAAAACTGTGTGTGTGTGTGATATAAAAATACCAACAGAAATAAGCTGATTTACAATATATTTATGATTTTTTTTTTCTTGTAGGACCACTAGAATCCTTATAGAAACATGACTGCCCAATTGTGTCTCGCTATTTAGTTACTGTGTGGAACTGAAGGCATTGTCTTCCTGAAAGGGCAAGGCAAACAACCACCTGTACAATATTTAATATTCTGCTGCAGGTTTTCTGTTTGCCTATTCAGCACTGGCTGTATGTCTCATTGCTGTTAGTATTGTTTTCATAACCAGTGACCAATGGATAATAATTCATCTTAATGATATACAGACTAGAAGGATAGAGAACATAAGGCCTGCTCTTGACCCAGGCACAACCGAAAAAGTGAATTTAATGCCTTATAAATAATCTATGCTAGAACATACCTTAAAGCTGGGAAGCCTATGCTAGTCCCTGTAGCTCGTAGTGAACTCTCAGCATGCCTGGGTAGATAAAGGTTGTGAAGGGATACTGGGAAATATAGTACAGCAATAACCGTAAAGCTTTTTTGAGAAAAAAGGATTAATTAGATCTCAAAGTTTAACTTCAAAGACTGTTGGTAACAAATGAGGAAGTTTATAAAACTGCAAATGTGTTTCACAAAAAAATACTTACAGGGAACTTCCTCATGGAAAAGTTAATACCCCCCTCCCTCAGTGACACCCGGTGCCATGCTAAGCCACCCATTTCATAGAGCATATGTCAGTGTGCTTTTGAAACCGTCAGCCTTGCAAACAAATAGTTTTCCTGCTATGTAGAGCAGCTGTATCCAACACAGTCCCTGAGAGCTGTCTGCATCCCAAGCCAGGCAACAGGAACATGCATGTATTCTGTAGGTGCCAATCAATTCCACAGAGGAAAAAGGTTGCTTTCACAGGTAAACATTCAAGGACTGATTGATGCTAAGGATAACACCTTCTGTTAAACCTTCCCTAAACACGACTGTGTCCTTTGCTCTATTTATTATCAGCTAAACAGCAACAGGGGACTCATCTATTAAGGGACCACCAGTTTTAGAGCAATCTTCCATGTTTTTTCCCCCAACATAGAAATCAGCATATTTTTCCTTGACCTTGTGTCTATCTAAATGAAGGAAAGAGGTAAATTGCAGAGGCAGTTTGGGTCTTCACCTTATTTTTGAATTGTAAACCTGACTGGGAAAGGATGCAGAGGGATACTGAGTTGTATCTCTGTCTACATCAAGGAGGTGGCAGGGGGGTTGCCTAGCCTGCAATCATGATGACCCCCTAGGTTAGAGTGCAATTTGCAAAAATGTTGCATGTGACCATAATGCTGGTTCATATTTATGTGTGCATACAAAATGTAGTAAGCTGTGCAATGCCACTCTTAGTAAATGCCCCCAATGACCCATTAACATTCATATCCCCATCTAAGCGGTACACATGATGCCTATTAAACACAATATCACCATCGCACAGGTTTTCTATTCTGCTTACCTATGCCTAGCTGTCCAACCCAAGAAAAACATATAGCGAACATTACCAGTCTTTGAGACTTTGCCTTTTTTCATGAATTGACAAAAATACAAGCAATATTCTCAGCAAATGATGTTGATTGCATCCTTTTAAAACTTAACTCCATTTCTCCAAAGCAAACCGCTTTCACTGGTTTAAAGCAGCAATTTCTAAATACCTATAATCTAATGCACATCTGTTAGGGTACTCTGGCTTACCTTTAGTCCAAATCGGTCAAGGGAAAGGCTGATATTGACCTTGTCTGAAAATTCTTCATATAGAACTAGGGTGTTACTGTAAATCCAATAGTCAGAGAGATGACCAAATATCCTAGCACATTTCTTCAGCCCAGGGATGGGAGGAACAGCCTGTATTATCTTGTTCCCTATAAATGATGAGAGCTGTTCTGATCAGTGAGCACGGCTTGCCTGTTTGTATGCTCTGCATGTACAAGAATCTCTGGCTATTTTTCCAGGAGCTTTGCACAGCAGCACAGCAGCTCCACAGGGAAGCGTTCCGGCTCCCAGTTCTGCCACGCCTCCGGTGATGCTGCCTGTCACTCAGCAGGGCGACTGCAAGACTGGGAGGGGATCACAAACCACTGCTACAGTTCATTTTAATGCACCAAAGGCAGGCTTTTTCATATAATGACAGGCACAATTAGTGACCTAAATATGCAGCTCAATGTGTGATGCTTTAAAAAAAAAAATGATGCTGATTTTCTGAAAAAAAGGGTCACTTCATCTACTTGAGAATAATACTACAATAATAATGATAATAATGAAAGATGGCTGCATAAATATTTCCTATAAATAAACTCCAGAATACAAACATGGCATTATCTGTCTTCCTTTATTTTCATCTTTAATAGGCTTGACAATCTGGTTCATCTACTTTGCTGTCGACAGACTTTGTTTTGCAAAATTTTTGAATAGATAATACAGATTCTCTCTATTCTGCAGCTTCCCCTGCTCTGTGCCTCTCTAGCTATTGTCATCAGTGATAACAGCCTGGACTGAGAAAATATAACAGCCTGGACTGGGAAAATATACCTGATGCACAACTGGTGCTGGCACTGTGTAAGAAATGAAAATGTGCAGCTGTTAAATATATTGCAAATAGAATTGGATCAAATGCAAATGATTTATTTAAAAAATTGCTGTAAAACTAGATTCATTAATCCTGCATATCACAATAAAGCTTCATATTATTATAGAATGTTTTCCAATCAATAGTGATTATGTGCTGAAAAGAAGGTATTAGGGGTAATTACAAATCAGTTCTTAATTAAGGACTCTTATACATGGGTGTTTTTTTTATTGTGTTTAGAAACACATGCTGTTAACCTCTGCATTCATATCAAGAGCAAGAAAATGCAGCATGTGGCATCTAACGAAACCATCATGAATGCCATAAAATGCAAATCTGAAGACTTATGGGTACAACCAGGCAGAATATAATGGAATCCATTAGCTGATGCATTTAGGTGTGCCCAAACCTGCTTCTCAAATGCATAAAAAAACAGATAATACGGGCCCTTATGGTACACAAACAAGCATTTGGAGTTGATTGAATTTTCAGTCTGATATTCATATTAATTTTACCATTTTGCCATGACTAGATTATCATGTTACTTTCACACATTGTGAATTTTCAAAATACTATTACCTAATACATGTTTTTGAGTAGAAATTACCTGCTTAGGGCAACCGTCAACATTTATCATTAATTCAGAAGAGATCTGAAGCTTCTCTCCCAGTTAAGGCAATGGCACACAGGGAGATAAGTCGCCCGCGATAAATCTTTTCTATCATATGCGACTAATGTCCTGACATGCCATCCCACTGGCAAGAATGTAAATCGATTTAAATTCTTGCTGGTGGGATGGCATGTCGGGGAGATTAGTCGCCTGTAATAGTGAAGATTTATTGTGGGCGACTGATCTCCCCACAATTGGGTCTATTTGATGCAATGTGACCAACTCCAGCAATGCGCATATTAGTACATTCATTTCATGCGCAAGGTGATTCACAATGATTCCTATACATGTCAAAGGGAAGAGTTCCACAGTTGGCTATGGACAATAAGGATAAGTAGCAGAAATCAAAATGTCCCTTGTGACATTACCTTTAAAGGAAAGTTACATTTACTGGGGGGGTGACAAAAAAAACCTCCAGCCAGTGCTCCTGTTAGGAGAAAACTGCACTGGCAGGGGTGTATGGGACAAAGCGACTCTCTTCCTTCTTTGGTCTTCGCACATGTGGAGTCAAGTGAAATGTCAAACTTCGGAATCTCATCAAAAGGAGAAGGAAGAAAGAGGATCGCTCACCTGCATTAACCCCTGGTCGGTGCAGTTTTCTCCTTACAGGAGCACCAGCCAGTAGTGATGTGCAGGTTGCACCCAACCCTAACTTGCTCTTCAACTACCCGACGCAGTCCAACATTATAAACCTAATAATAATTTATTATTATAAACAGAAACATTAAAAAGTTAATGTACTGTTACTGTCTCTTCACTTTCCTCCCTAGCTTTTATGAAGGTTTAACTTACTTAGATTGTAGTTTCAAACAGTGATATAATTAAAAATCATAATGTTTGCATCATGTATACTGACTAATAACCCCCACCAGCAGCTATTTGCTGATTAGACCTGGTTCACACGTTGTGACTTCATTAAATCCAACTTCATAGGGTAACTGGCCATATTTTAAGTGTCTTTTCCCCTTTTTATTGTAGTGTAACAGCCTTAATAGAAGCAGGCAAGGGGAGTGACCACAAAACCCAAATGCATCACATTAATAGGAACAGCCCCCTAAGTTGCCCCTAAATGACCTTAACCAGAGCATTTACATGCGCTACACACAATTCAGTAGCAACATTTTGGAATCAAGCAGTCAATTAAAGCAAAATAAACTATGCAGATAAATAAATATCCAGTCTTTGCCTTAATGTACAGTGGTTTTTAAAAAAAATATTTCTCCAATACAAAAAAAGTGAAACTTTACCTAATTATAAGAAAGTAGTATAAAAAACAAAAACTACTGTATTCTGGGTCTAAGACATCCACCCCCAAAGAGAAAGAGATTTACTACATCCATCAAGACATTGCCATGGCAATATATCATAGAAGTTAATGAAAGTGGAATCCTGACGACCAGATAATTCATCTCAAAAGGGAAAATGTGACAGAAAATATAGCTGCCACTCCAGGACTTGCTAACAAAAGAGCTCTTTTGAGGCAATATATAGATCTACTGTTGAACATTACAGTGCAACAAAGTAACTGGGAGACTGCAGAATCATTTACGAAAGATATTGTATTAAAGAGATACTAATGCACATGGCATACTACCTGCAGTGTATCCTAGTTAGTGACAGTGAAGGCTAACATTCTTCCCAAGTAACTGAACAGCTGATGGCAAAGTAACTGTTTAAAGGAGAACTAATCCCTAAATATTAATATGGATAGAACAGCTTGAACTAACTGCACCAGCCTAAAAGATTAGTATCTCTGTAACAGTAATGTAACCCTTTAGAGTTGTACACACGAGCTCACTATTTTTGATTTTGTGTCAGTGCCACTGCACATGTTATTGATCAGCTTTATAGCTTAGGCGTTGTTGCAAATTATCATGCAGAAAATAAGGCTCATGCTAACTGCACTGGTTTTGGAGCTGATGTAATGGAAATCTAACTATAAAATCAGCCTTGTGTTGTGGCATTAATATTCTTTATATATAATGTACTGTAATATTAGATAATTGACAGCACAAGTATGTGCTATGAATTAGCAGAAAAGCAGGTGGGCCCACTGAATGGCGTATATTCATTGAGTGGATTTCAGTGCTCAACTGCTCAGGTACATTAAATCAATAAAGCTTTTTGGAGCATAGAGGCAGATTCTTGGCCTGCATTTATCCACAATGTGGCAGGAGTCTTATTGTCACAATCCCTATATTATCAGCTGACCCACCCCCTGTTTTTAATTTGCACATGCAGATGCCATTCCTATGTATAGTTTATAACTTAAAAGCCAGAAGCATCTCATTTTGGGCATAAGTGAATAAACCAGAAGGATTGGTTATCTTCAAAATGTAAACCATTATGGTCAGAACACTTAAGCTATGGACTGTACCCAACATAGCCTAGATGATGTTGCTAGCTATTGAGAAGCTGCCATATTAGCAGAGCTAAGCACGCTAAGGGGCACATTTACTTACTCACGAACGGGCCAAATACGCCCGATTGCGTTTTTTCCGTAATGATCAGTATTTGGCGATTTTTCAGAAAATTGTCGCGCCTTTTTCGTAGCCATTCCAAAAGTTTCACAAAATGTTGCAATTTTTTCGTAGCGTTAAAACTTGCGCGAAAAGTCGCGCCTTTTTCGCAGCTTTCGCGCCGAGTACGAAACATTCGGATTCATTCAAGCTTCAGTATGGTGACTTTTCTTGGGCCAGGTTGGAGCTGCAGGGTGCCATTGAGTCCTATGGGAGGCTTCCAAAATCTGAAAAAAGTCTGAAAGTTTTGCCCGCCGCTTACGAGCGCTCAATACGAAAAAGTCGCGACAAGATACGAGCGAATCGTAATGGCTACGAAAAACTCGCGTTTTTTCGCGCAAGTCGTAATGGCTACGAAAAACTCGCGTTTTTTCGCGCAAATCGTATTGGTAACGAAAAAGTCGTGATAATTTCTGAAAAGTCGTAAAGGCGCCGAAAAAATCGAAAAAAATACGAAAAAGTCGCAAAATGTTCGTTTTCCAATCGGAATTTTTCCAATTCGGATTCGAATTCGTGTCTTAGTAAATCAGCCCCTAAGTGTGCTGTGCTGATAGTTGAGTCCAGGCAATGATTTCAAATCATATCACTAGGAGGTATGCATCTATTTGCTTAGCATTAAAGTGCTATGGTACTTTCATTATTCATGTTGTAATATTCACATATCTGGACACAACCAGCAATGCACATAGGGAATTAGGTACTGTATATACTCGAGTATAAGCCAATCCGAATATAAGCCGAGGTACCTAATTTTACCTAAGAAAACTGGAAAAACTTATTGACTTGAGTATAAGCCTAGGGTGGGAAATGCAGCAGCTACTGCTAAGTTTCATCAAAATAAATACCAATAAAATTACATTAAATGAGGCATCAGTGGGGTTTATGTTTTTAAATATTAATATAAAATGATACCTTAAGAGTACTCAGCAACCAAGCTAAAACACAAAGGGGCCCATTTACTTACTCACGAACGGGCCGAATGCGCCTGATTGCGTTTTTTTCGTAATGATCGGTATTTTGCGATTTTTTCGGAAAATTATCGCGACTTTTTCGTTACCAATACGATTTTTGCGGAAAAACGCGAGTTTTTCGTAGCCATTCCGAAAGTTGCGATTTTTTCGTAGCGTTAAAACTTGCGCAAAAAGTTGCGATTTTTTCATAGTGTTAAAACTTGCGCAAAACGTTGCGCCTTTTAAGTTTTAACGCTACGAAAAAAGCGCAACTTTTCGCGCAAGTTTTAACGCTACGAAAAAATCGCAACTTTCGGAATGGCTACGAAAAACTCGCGTTTTTTCGCGCAAATCGTATTGGTAACGAAAAAGTCGCGATAATTTCCGAAAAGTCGTAAAGGCGCCGGAAAAATCGAAAAAAATACGAAAAAGTCGCAAAATGTTCGTTTTCCAATCGGAATTTTTCCAATTCGGATTCGAATTTGTGGGTTAGTAAATCAGCCCCAAAGAGTTAAAATCCTTCAAAACTATATATTGTTTATATAGAATATAAAGTGAAATGTCTAGTGCAGAATGGGACAGGTGAGGATGGTAGATGAAGATGAATTTGGGGGCGGGCCAGGGCACTGGAGGGTCTGGTTGCGGGTGGCCTAATTTGCACACAAAGGACAGAGGGTGCTAGTTTGGAGGGACCCATGGCACCCGACTCGAGTATAAGCCAAGAGTGACTTTTTGAGCACATTTTGGGTGCTGAAAAACTAGGCTTATACTCGAGTATATACAGTATTTGTCCAAACACAAGCAAATATCAGGTAAATGTTCCCTGTAATAATTTACAGAGTGTCTCTGGTGACACTCTACTAGATGGCTGCAGGCAAGCATCCCTGCAAGAGACAATCAAGCAAAGTATATACAGGTATAGGACCCGTTATCCAGAATGCTCGGGACCAAGGGTATTCCGGATAAGGGGTCTTTCCATAATTTGGATCTCCATACCTTAAGTCTGCTAAAAAATCAATAAAACATTAATAAACCCCAATAGGATTGTTTTGCATCCAATAAGGATTATTTATACTTAGTTGGGATCAATTACAAGGTTCTGTTTTATTACTACAGAGAAAAAGGAAATCAGTTTTAAAATTCTCACTTATTTGATTAAAATGGAGTCTATGGGAGACGGGCTTTCCGTAATTCGGAGCTTTCTGGATAACGGGTTTCCGGATAAGGGGTCCGATACCTGTACTACTTTCTTATGGTATTTCATGGGACAAAAAAAACCGCTTGTATGGAAATTTAGCTTCATGATACCATCATAAAATATTTAACCCACTACTAGTTATTGGGCACCCTGTATAGAACCCATCACCAGTTATTGGACACCCTGTATAGAACCCATCACCAGTTATTGGGCACCCTGTATAGGTGGGTGCAGTCTGTTCTGTCTTCTAATAGTCCCTTGAATTGCTTTGAATACTGTTGTAGATATGACTCTCTTATGCATGGATTTATGATTTAAAATTCATTTAACTGAGATTGGTGCTCAAACAATGAGCAAGTTTGGTCACATGTTTCAATAAAACAAATATTTTGTTTCTGGTCAGTAGAACTCCAGAAATATTTAACTTGGCCCTGATTGTTCTAACCTCACGTCTTTCTACTGATACATACAGTGTTGTTGATCTTAATGAAGGACAGAAGCTTATGCATTTAGGGAGGGCTTTTGCTACTTGCAGAGCAAATTTTAGAATATTTTCTGCACTATTTTATTTAGATATGAAGTTCAGAAAAGCACTAGCCTTTTAAATTGTGGTTTTCAATCTTTACACCATTTACAAAATCTCGAACACTTTCCTCTGTATTACAGACAATGAGGAAATGCATGACAAGGAAATGCATGACTGTGGTGGATGATTTTTTTAACTAGAAAAACACTTACAATTACACTTAAAAAAATACTAAAATATAACCTTCCATACTCCTTCCCCATATCACTGAGAAGTAAAAGAGACATTTTTCAAGATTTAATATGCAAATCTGACCTAGTTTGAGCATCTCAGTGTCTCATAGAACCTCATTATTTAGGGGATATGCATCATACCACAGCCTTAACAGAACATTTCAATACATGAATATAAAACAGTAACTTTTTAAAAGCCAATTAAGATGCGTTGAAAACATGCTGGAGCTTTTGGTATCGTACAATGACTGCATAAGAATTTAGTTATTGTTTCTATACAACAGTACCCATAACACAATCATGATACATATAGTTGTTCCTGCTGCACATTATTCTCTACCTATTGACTCCTACAGCAAATGGTCTACAAAATTTTTTTTTTAATGAAAAACAAGTTATAGTGGTAAATGTAAATAAGTTTCTAAGATGTGATAAGTGATGTGATAAGTAAGTAAGTAAGTCTGATAAGTAAAGGTCCCCATACACTTTAAGATCCGCTCGTTTGATGATGTCGCCAAGCGAGCGGATTTTCTCCCAATATCCCCCACCTATGGGGTATAGGCAAAGTCGGTTTGGGCAGGTTTAAAAATCTAGTCGGATCGGGGACCGCATCGGCACATTGATGCGGTCCCCGATCGAACTAGATTTTCAAACCTGCCCGATTGAGATCTGCCCAATTTCAGGCCAGATATCGGTCAGGCAGGCCCGTCGGTAGTGCCCATACACGGGCCGATTAGCTACCGAATCGGTCTAAGTGACCGATATCGGCAGCTATAATCTGTCATGGATGAATATAGTAGGGCCGTAAGTTTTCCCTTAGCAGGAACCTTACACCACAAGGGCTTTTAAAATGAGTGTTCTGCCAACATAAAATATATCACAGTGTCTTCCTGATCCAATAATGCCGACTGAAAGTTGAACATTAGTATACTGCAAGATAACATTGATTATTATCAAGAAGAGAGAATTCTTCCATACTTGGAGTTTTTTTTCCCAATAAATGCTGTGATTTGTGTTATATTTGTGGTGCTGCATATGAAACAAAAAAATATCACAAAGTGGCAAGACCGAATGTAGACCGCAAAAGTGGGAAGAGAAACATAACAACGCCATACAGTATTTAATCATTATGGGAAAATCTGTAAAACAACCATATACGAATACATATGTGCTATACTACATTTATAAATCACCCCTAATGACTTACAGATACAGTAAATATGTTAATTTATGTACCCTGTTTATGAGGCACCCCTGGCTTCATTCTAGTTTTCTGTAGAACTGTAGCCGGTGTTAGTACTCTATCTCCCTGAACAGGTATTTCTCTTTATTTATGCATAGGTATAGTTCATTTATCTAGGTGACTGGAGGGTCTGATTGCTGCTGTGGGGAGAAGCACTTGTTTAGGGTTTCTATGTGCAACAGATTGATCTGTCCTTTCTATGTCATATCAGAGTGTCATTGCTAGTCACTGGATGGTGCTATACATAGCTGGGTGCAATATGATGCAATTATGTGCCAAGCACACAGGCACCAATCACTTTGTAAACAACAATTCCTTTTGCTGTTAACAGTAATGTGGATCCCACAAATGCCTATTTTGCAGGCTGTATGCACAAAACCCACTTCATGCAAAAGTGTAGCTGCATTAATATAGTAAGAATGCAATTTTATTTTGTTAAATAATATTTTCAAAATAAAAATTCACAAACATGGTTTGGAAGAGACTTTTTTTTAAAAGTGAATTTATTAGGGAAACATTTAAAGTGTATTCAGGAGTAATTCCTTAGATTTTGAGGGTTTGTCCATGGATTTCCCTGTAAACTACTATGAGTAAGGCTGGGTCTGTCTGCAGTTGTTGATGCATACAAGTTACAAACTTGTATCAAGTATAGCCAAGTATAGCCAAAAACTTGAGTCCAAGTATAGCCATCTGGCTGTTCTATTGGTTCTATTGTAGATGTGGGATGTACTACAGCTTTTTGCAGGGAGACTTGGTTGAGTAGCTATTTTCTAATTTCTTGTTGTCCAACACAGTAGTGACAGGGTTGAGTTTTGTGACTAGGACTGGTATTAAGGCAGGAAAGATATTGTCATTTATTGGCCATTCACTGTGAAACCCAGTTTTCCCATGAGATGATTATCTTGGAAGTCTTTAACAGAGCTGCCTACATATTTAACATTTTGCTTTCATTCTACTCTATGAATAGCCAGACACAAGCCCCAACACAACTTTATCATAACATCATATTGAATATTTAGTTAGGTAATTTCTTTTTTAAAATAAGGAATTAGAAACAGATGCCAAAACCATCCTACTTATGCAGCTTGACCATTGCTCATAAAAGAAAATAAATCATATTTATAAGATCCAAATACATCAATGCATCCATCTGGTTCTCATGGAAATACAAGAAAGGGACACGATGCCTTGAATAGTTAAAGTTTTTATATTTTAGGCTTATAATTAACCATCTTAAACAACAAGCACTATTTTTAATGAAACAACAGTGCCCCACACTATGATAGAGTAGCATGTGAATGAAATATGTTTGCATTTGGTTTAAGGGTATTTACACAGTTCTTTGTTATACATATCAAGTAAATCCTCGTATATGACAGCACAAGATGGCAGCTAGTCAATGATTGTCAGGGGTGGAGATGCCAAAGGTGAAATCCAGAAATTTTCAATTTCCGGTGAAATTTCCAATAATATTACAGCTTTTATGCTGGAAGATAAGAGGCAAGGGAGGTAAAGTCACAAGTAAATTGAGGTTATAAGGGTGATATGGAGCCAGGCTTGGCTGTTGACAGCTGTGGCCATCGGCACAGGTGTGACAGGCAGTGCTTACTAGAGTATAAAATATGTACAGAAGTCTCTGGGGGATTTAAGCACAGAGATATTCAGAATGAATTATATAGAAAGAAAGCTTTGACAAAAGGTAAAATCAAATCATTTGTATATATGTAAATCATGAATGGTAACTTCACCCTGAATGTCCCATTTTACATTTATGTCAATGAGCATTGTGCCAGTTCTGCTTCTGCACAGTGGTTGGGTGCCATCTTGGGTTGGGTGTATCAATCTTTTAGGGCTCCATGTTATGTTTATATACCTTACAGCTTTTGTACAGTGGCCAATGATTTTGACAACTTGTTTGTTGGGAGACAGTTTTGCTTTTACTATTTGCTGAAGCCACAAACCTATAAGGTGATAGGATATAATAAATACAATAATTAGCTCTTAAAGGAAACATGCAAGCAGTATGGTAAAATGATTAGTCAAATACTATTATTTTTAATGTCCGAGTAACCCTTTCTATGTAATAAATATACTACATTTAATTTAAAATGTACCGCCAAATCATGCATAAATATGGTAAATGTACTCGCAGTCCGGTGTATATGGACTTGACAGCAATATCAGCCAAAGCATGGAACTGCACCATTTCAGTCCTGTTGAAAACACTGCTATACACTTAAAGGAACAGTAACACCAAAAAATGAAAGAGCTTTAAAGTAATAAAAATATAATGCACTGTTGCCCTGCACTGGTAAAACTGGTGTGTTTGCTACAGTAACACTACTATAATTTATATAATAAGCTGCTGTGTAGCCACGGGGGCAGCCATTCATGCTGGAAAAAAGGAGAAAAGGCACAGGTTACATTGCAGATAACAGATAAGCTCTGTAGAATACAATAGTGTTTTATCTGTTATCTGCTATGTGCCTGTGCCTTTTCTCCTTTGAATGGCTGCCCCCATGGCTACATAGCAGCTTATTTATATAAATTATAGTAGACTTTCTGAAGTAAACACACAACTTTTACCAGTGCAGGGCAGCAGCACATTATATTTTAGTTACTTTTATACACTTTCATTTTTTGGTGTTACTGTTCCTTTAACCTACAGCCACCATCCTATAACTAAGGAGTTATAGTGGAAGGGATTGTGTGGAATATCAGCAGATCCCACTGACGTGGGCAAATTTGGTGGCTAAGTAATATGCTGAGCATTTTTTTAATTTTGTTATATGATTCTAGCAGGGTTAATTTTGGATTCAAATACACATTTTGCACTAGGTAAAGGATGACTGTTCCCCATGCCATTTGCAGTAGCCATGCAGAATACAGACTAACTTGTATATATGTTGACAGCAAATGCATATTCTATCTATGATGAAGTTTTTTTTCATGTAATCTCCAGTTATACTTATAAATAATATACACAGTAATCTTCTGGACTCTGCATCTCCCATGCTGAATGTTCCAAAGACAATATAAAGTTAAGGTTTAAAGTAAGCTTTTGGAAGCCAAGGAATTAAAAATAATTGAGGCATTTCATTTCTCACAGACTTACTCTGTTAAGCCTGCAGTAACTTTACTGACATGCTGAGCAATGGTGTTGCTTAGCAAGTCAGTTCCATCCAAGTGCACTTAATGAATTGAATATGAATTCTTAAAGCAAGTTTACAGCATTGAAAGGCAAAGTTAGAAATCTCCTTTCTTTTCCATGCTCCTGGCTGGGTTGCATGAATAAATTATAGTAATAGTAAGGGATCAGAAGTACTTACCCCAATTAACACACCATAATAAACATGTGCTCCTGTATAGCAACACATAGCACTATATTCCCCTGGGCATGAAAACAACAGATATATCATTGCTCTTCAGTGTAGTTGGACACTCCCATTACACCGCACAGCTATTGTCCCAGACAGAAGTTCTCCATGCATGAACATTAATGGATATACTCTTGCACCACTTACTGACACTTTATAACCCTATATAAATGGTGAAAAAACCCAGACTGTTTCTATTCGATTTAACTGCAATAACAGCAGTGTAGAGCTTGCTACCTAAAACAACCAATATTTGCTTGCAAACATCCTAAGACAAAATGCCACCTGCTGATTGTTTGGTATAGGTTACTAGAAATGGGGCACTTTTTATGAAATGATCCCAAAGCCTGGAGCTGATCAGGAAGTCTGCCTAATGCAAGCTATAATGACAGACAAATGATCAGTAGACAGCTGGATTTGCTTCCATACAAGCAGAGGTATACCATTTTGCAGTTATCCATTTCATTTTCTAAGAAATAACTAGGAGGTGAAGCTTCACATGGAAAATCCTTAAGCTCTTCTTAGGATGAAAACACATGGAGCTACTAGTAGCAGCAACTTGTCACAGCTACAGACACAGACAATGCTGATCATTTACTGATTACTGAATTGTCTCTACATGTGTTTTAGCAGAGGCAATTCTCAGTATGTCCATGGCAGGGTATTGTACAGGATCCCTTATCCAGAAACCCATTATCCAGAAAGCTCCGAATTACGGAAAGCCCATCTCCCATAGACTCAATTTTAATCAAATAACTCAGAATTTTAAAACTGATTTCCTTTTTCTCTGTTATAATAAAACAGTGCCTTGTAATTGATCCCAACTAAGATATAATTAATCCTTATTGGAGGTAAAACAATCCTATTAGGTTGAATTAATGTTTTATTGATTTAGTAGACTTAAGGTATGGAGATCCAAATTACGGAAAGACCCCTTATCCGGAATACCCTTGGTCCAGAGCTATAACTGTACTATCTTTTTGGTTTCTCAATTTTTTTTTCATAAAAAATAATAAATGGTAAAGGAATAATTACTTTTGCAACAGTGAAGGAGCTAATGAGTCAGTCTGCAGATTTAGGAGAATATTAATAAAAGGTAAAAGGTGATGCTGAAATACAATGTTTAGTGCTTCTTTTTACAGCATTGTTCACAGTGTAAAAACACACTGAAGTCAATGGCATGTTGGTACTGCATAGAAATGTGCATGGGGTTGCACAGAAATGTGCATAGAAAAAAAAGTTTGAAAGAATTGTGCAACATATTTGGTATCTTAACATTTTAGTAATTAAACTGGATTCTACTTGTTTTTGTCTCATGAATTCTTGTTCATTTAAAAGGACTTTACAAAATTGTTGAACGCTGCAAATTTTGTCGGCTGTTTCGCAAAACAATCCGCCAATGGCAAAACACAGAAATTCGGCGCAAATCCATGTCTGGCGAATTATTTTACCCATCACTAACTATAATTTATACTAGCGTAGTTATTCCCCATTCTAGGAACTACAGACCTGGTTTTTTTTTTACATTTTACCAAGCCTTTAAATATTTAATTTAGCTTTAAACTGAGCATTATTGATACTAAATTAAAAAAATAATAATTGTGATTGAGACCATGCACAAAAACAACAGGCGAATGTGAGAAACAGTCATAATGTTTAACTTTGTTATCAAAAGGTTAAATCAGACATTATCATGTGGTTCCCTATTTTAAAGAGATTTATAGCATATTTCAGTGAAAATCCTTTATCAGATCTAAGCTTTCTGACAATTCTAAGGTTTCAGTATATGTAAATCTATAACATACCACAATGCCAAATATGTAGATATGTAGTTCAAAAATGGTTCTGCATGTAGAGTAAAGTAGAATGTAATGAAATAAAGTAAAACATGGTGAATAATTGTGCATAAAGTCCCCTTATATTGTGTATACACTAGGCCATATGCTCGGTATTAGGCCAATATTATAGACAATCATAGCTAAAGAGTTATACAGGCCTACTGTAATCCTTCCCAGGCATGCCCCCTAAATCCATCAGGCGTACAAACAGTAGTTGAGAAAGTATATGATCACACACAATAATCCTTCCAAGGATAATTCCCAGATACTAAACTAGATTAGTATAGCAATAAACAATGTACTGCTAAGGACGGGATTTGGTCACCTTTGCTCCCAGTCTTTGAAAAATCTGCAGCTGCACATTGTCTCCTCTAAATAGTATTATGGCAGTTATACAATACAGAATTAATGCACAATTTCTAGAAGTTTTCATGATCATGTAATCTAAAAGGGTTAAAATATAATCTTTTGCTGATATATTTGTAACACTTGTTTGGCTAGGATATGGCAAAACCCAGGCTAGTGATAGGTATAGAGCATGTGTTACATGCGACCTTAATACACAGGAGTGGGCCTCCGCTATATGGGAGGTATTAATGGAGCTGAGGGTGTAGTTGAACTACAACTAGATAGAGCTTGTGTGGTGCAGATAGAATAATGGACGCCAGAAAGGTTCTTGCTCATGAACTATAATACAAGTTTATTGGACAAGGCACAACTTAATAGTGCAGCAGGGTTTATACTCACAGACACAGCAGTATAGAACATGTGATCACCGTGGAAGATACAAAGGTGACACTTAGGCACAGAATAACCCACTTGGAGGATGCACAGAGGATCAGTTGACACCTGAGATATAGACCTTTCAGAAGGGAGTGTTCCGGCCGACTGTGGTCCAGGGGAGAGCTCCTAACACTGGTACCTGGCGTCTAATAAAACCGGTCCCTAAAGAACGACTACAGAGCCGGGGTGGACTAAACCCTTTTACAACTCCTGGTTGGGGCTATTGACTGCCCTTGCTAGATAATCTGACTGTTCTCACCACTTCTAGAGGGTGCTATTAAATAGACTAACTGTGCTGGCTTTACCTCGTTCACGGGGCCCTGTCCCCGACTTAAGGATTAGGTGTTACTCTTTACTGGGGCTTTATGCCTCCAGGCTCAATGACGTGAAGCCTGAGACAACAACAGCCAGAGAGGAAGCCACTTCCTTGTGCAAGACACTATATAGTCTGCCAAGGGGAGTGGTCAACCTGGCTAAACCTATAGGGGGTAGCCTAATAACTGTAATCTGAGTGTAGAGGGCTCTGCCCTATTACAGCACAGATAAGGAAAAGGATAGGGGATAACACCATAGGGAGCTTAACCCTATGGGTCCCTACATATTGTTCCCTTTTGATATTCTTAATGGATATACGAAAAGCTGAACATCCTGGGGGTCATTTATAAAGTTTGCGCAGCACATATTTTTTTCGAAAATGGTTGTTTGCGCATGTTTTCCCCTAAATGCTTACATTTTGCACTGTTGTGCCCATCTTTCCGTTTTTTGCAAATCGCAGTAAGATGCAAATTGCGCACAAAAATTTGCAAATGATGCGACTTGCATAAGCAGGCCCTCTGTGAGTGTTCATTAGGTGAATATAGCACCGGTTCTCTCTTTACAAATATAAATTAGCAATTTGTGAATATAACTTTGCAATTTGCAAAATCAGTTTGGCAGATTTTTTTTACGCCCCAAAGCGATTTGCCAATATGCCATATTTAAAAAGCTTTAAAGGACACGTGAAGCCTACATTTTTCTACACTGTATATCAGTTGGGCAATATTGCCAAAATGGCAATATTTGTCCAGCGTATATCTCCTCCATTTGCCAGCACCGTCACATTTTCCTAAAGAAAATAGCAGCTTTAACCTGGTGGCCATTTTGTAAATACGCTGCACAAATTTTATAAATGACCCCCCCTTGTTTATTCTATGATGGTATTATTGACTTGAGATAGTATTTATACCCTTTTCTAATCTGCTATTATTACTCAGACTCACTGGCCATGAACCTATTGTGCTTTAGTTCCATTATACAAGAAAGGAAAAGGGGGCAGTGCATAGCAATCTAGAAGGTGCAGTATTATGTAATTATAGTCATTGTGCCTCGAAAATTGTACTTGCCAGAGCTCAGCATAATCTCCTGGTTCTCGCAGCACCCACAAAGAGTGATATACGCCATGTATTTCCTTGTCGTAAATACTGATAAATATTAGGTATATTGGGCCTGATTCACTAAAGGGCGATAAAACGTGCGCTATTTTTATTGTGCGCTAAAATTTTTACCGCGGCTTAATTTTGGCGATTTTTCGCACGATTCACTATAAGCATACTCGCGCTTTTTTACGCACGATATTGCATGCGTTATTTAACTTGCAAAGACTATTTCAATGCGGTATTTGCTGGTACATGTGCTAAATTACGCCCGCGAATAGTCGCCGCAAATGAATGGTAGCTTAGAAATAGTGTATAAAAATTGTCGCCGCATATAAATGGTGTATATAAATATTAGCCACATATAAATGGTAGCATATAAATGGTATCATATAAATAGTAGATGCTTATAAATAATAGATGAGCAAATGTGTTCTGGTTATCTTTAGTGAAAAATTAGCAAATCTTTCGAAAGATCCACGAAACGGCAAAAATGTTGTGCGGGCAAAAAAATTGTTGCTGTGACTATTATTTTTTGACGCTTGTATCAATTTTTGTATGTGCGGTGAATTTTTGCGTGGCGAATTTTTTCATGCGTTTTGCCATTGGCGGATTGTTTTGCGAAACGCATGAAAAAATCCGCCGCAAAAAAATTCAACGCACGTCCAAAAATTTGCTGCGAATCCATGCCTGGCGAAGCATTTCATCACTTGTAGCCAAATATAAATAGTCGCGCAAATGAACGCACGCCATGTTAGCCATACACGCCAATACTTGCAGAAAATTACTGTATTAAAAATGAACATTTCGCTGCAAACTGGCGGCTGCGTCACTCTAGGGGAAACACATACTTGAATAAATAACACTGTAAGTCCATATTTTATTGCAAAAAATCATTTACTGTACTTTTGTATAATTTTTCGCCTGCCTGTAGTAGGTGTTAATTTTCGCATAGCCGAATGCGATATTTAACGCGCAAAAGTTATAGTGAATCATGCGATCGTATTCTTTTCAGCGCGGAAATTAACGCATGCGGTAAAACTAGTGCGAGAAATAACCCATGCGATAATACTATGGTGAATTGCGCGCACATTATTTTGCGTTTTTTAACGCAAAAAAGCGTGCAATAACTTTTATCGCACTTTAGTGAATCAGGCCCACAGTCTTTTAACAGCACAACAAAAAAAGTTATAAGGCACGGGCCTACTTCTATCACTCCTTATAAAATATTTTCCTTTGGAACTGACATAATCAAATAAAAATTAAAAACATGATATTTCTGATATTTTACATTTAAAGTCCCGCACATAGTCCTAAATGAACTGTCAGAGAAGGTTGCTTAAAATAAATACATCTTCAATATACTTAGATTCATAACATCACATTAAATTTTTAGCAATCAAAGGAATTCTGCAAGACTGATATTTAAGCGAGCAAATCTGCCCAGGAGCTTAATTAATGAAACCTCTAATAGGAATATTTGGCAAGAGATGGATGAATAGTGCCTAAATATGAAGACTGCCTTTGAAATGTTCACTATGGGAATTTTTTCCCCACTAATCCTCTGTTCTGCCAACTGAATCATACTGCCCTCAATAAGTCAAAGACATAGCATGGGGGCAGAGTGCAAGTAAAATGACATGTTATTATACTGTCTAACACCCAGCTGCTCAGGCTTGCCAAAGGTGCTTGTTTTTTTTTTTTAGCAAACGAGAGAGAGGACATCTTTTATCTGATAGAGATCTTTATTTTAATGATGATGCTGCTATGAGACACAAACACATTTTCACTTTTGTTGTTGTGTTAATGACATTCATATTTCATCATATACATGGTTAGTCTGAGTAAATCTGTTACATTTTTAAAAGCTTCAAAGTATATTTTCTAACTGCAAATCTTTTTGCACCATAATTAACTCCCATGTTTACTATAACAGTCAAACTTATTTCCACAATTGTCTATGAAATCCTTTATTCATCCAGGTTGTGATATAAACTAACTACTAGAGGCAAGTCTAACCGAACTGAAAAATTCCTATTGTTAAAGACCTACCTCTATTAGATACTATTTCCACCATTACATATGCAGTCACCTTGTTAAACAGGATCTAACTAAGATATAATTAATCCTTATGGGGGTCAAAACAAGCCTATTGGGTTTATTCAATATTTAAATGATTTTTAGCAGACTTAAGTTATGGAGATCCAAATTATGGAAAGATCTCTTATCTGGAAAACCCCAGGTCCCGAGCATTCTGGATAACAGGTCCCATACCTGTATATACAATGCCCATATAAATTGAATAAGATCCATATTTGTAATTGACAGTATATTATATTAATACTGATGTAAGAGGCTTCTTATATACATTAGTACATTGGTAAATGACTCAAAGTGATATTTAAGAATGTATTCTGCTGAGAATATGTTTCAAAATAGGTCTCAAGATATAAATTAAAAAAAATATAAATTACAAAGCTCAGATGGTTTCAGATTATAGGGTATAGGAGCTGCAGGTCATAAAAATATTATATTGCCCTTAATTTTCTTAGTATGGTAAAATATGCATGGTGTATTATAATCAAAGAGGAAATAGATATAATACATTTAATACAAATACAATTTTCTTCTGCTTATTGAATTGCTCTTATAAACCCACCAACTCACTAATCCCCTATCTTGGTTATTGCTTATAATGTAATATCCCTCTAAAGAGATCAATCATGTTTTACTGATTATGTCAAGGAGCCTAGCAACCTTCTTTTTTATCATATTCTGCTAGCTATCAACTTGTTCTTGTTTTTATAGGTCTACTACATCCAAATATTTTATGTTCTGTCTCCACATCAAAAATATACATACATACATACATCAATCTCTGCTCTGCCTCTTCCATTATTATCCATCTAAATACTTTACCACTACATGTGTATTACACATTTTCCCAAACCTATGTCTTAATATTTTCTCATCGTCACTTTTTACAACAATTTACATATAATTATATATAATACATTCCATACTTTTCTTCTTCATGGTGCAGGGCTTATTTACCTTTCTTTTACATTTAGTCAGCTCTTAAAGTAAATATAATTGCAGTACTCGCCCAGGTTATAAAAAACTATATAATACTAATGTGAAATGTACATTTTTATTGTTTGATGTGGTATAAAATCACCAGTTTTGTTGATACAATTTAAAATTGCCCATCATTAGCGATGAGCGAATCTGTCCAATTTTGCTTCAGCAGAAAATTTCCGAAACTCTAAAAAAACTTGTGAAATAGCAAAAAAATTCATGAAATGTGTCTAATAGAATTAAGTCTAAAACAATGGGACTTTTCTGAGTTTTTCTTGAAAACATTTCATCACTCATCCGAGTGGCTTCTTCAGTTCAAATGACTGGTATGGAATTCCCCAGCATTTAAACTCTTGAGGGTAGTACAGTCAAAGACATCCAATCACAATGGTTCCATTGAACTTATTCAGTTAGGTGTTGGCTGAAAAAGACAGGTGTAAGAAGGTAAGATCCAGTTACAATGGTACCATGATTCTCATTGATGCAGGTGTTAATCCTTCAACGTACATGACTGGAAGTGTGAACTGTTGTGAAACCCCGGGGTAAGGATGTCAAATCATGTTGTATGTTGATGACAAGTGGTGTCGCAGGCCCCCCTCCTCTGTTCAGGGATGGTTTTTCCAGTCTGCCATAAGTGGCCTCTTTCACACCTCTTTCAAAGAAGCCACTCAGATGAGTGGTGAAACGTTTTCAAGAATAACTCAGAAAAGTCCAGTTATTTCAGACTAAATTCTGCTGGATACTGTATATCATGACCTGGATGAATGAGAATCTTCATAGACACAAATGTGGGTATTGTACAACTTTTTTTATGTAACCGCGCCTTTTTTTGATGTGACCATGCCCTCTTACACAACTGTGCCACAAATTTTATTCAGTGATATTTTGCAGAAGTTTCCTGAAACAATGCCCCAACGGTAAGATGCAGAATTTTGTTGTAAATCTATGCCTGGTAGAAAAAAAAATTTGCTCATCACTACCCATCATATTATTGAAGACTTATTCCCATTGAATATTCCTACTTATAACAGAAGCTAAGCCACACACAGATCTTGCTATCTAAACAAACATTTAGAATCCCAGCAATGGTATGGTATAACCAATTTGTGGTGCCACCAGTTAATGAATGATGAATATCCCTTCAGCACTATGTCCCTTCTTCTTTTGTCAACAGTCTACAATGCAAGTAACATCTTGGGTAGGCTGGATAAGGCTTTGTATAACTCTTTAAATCTACTAATATTATCCCCACCTTGTGCCCCACAATTTGCCTTTACTATACAGTAATACTAGTGCTTTCCAGAAGAAGATCAACTCAAGGGGTTTGGTATTTATATGAATAATTGTAACACTTGTTTAGTAACCTGCAGCAACAATATATAACCCTTCCCTCTACTGTCAAACTACTGCTTAGTTACTACTGCATGCATAATATGTTGCCCATGTTTCTACATAACTTTAAATAAATAAAAAGTAACATAAAACATTATTATCCCCCTCTCCATATACAGTATATGTTAAATCACATACAGTAATTTTTGCAAGAAATAATCTTTATGCTGTTCCATAATTCCCTTGGTCTTACACTAATGTTGATAAGAATAAGAGGATGCATTTACATGAGCATTAAATGATTATGTTCATCCAGCTTTGAACATACACTGTGAAAATATAAAGGACCTAGGCAAGAGCATATAAAAAATTAAACAAGTTGATTTTGTGTCTCTGTGGATCAAATACAAAACCCAAACATCTGCTTAAGCGTTAATTTATTATAATGGTTTGCCTTTATTTTTAGCCACTGTCTGCGTATGATATGCACATAATGTTTAATTATTTTTTTTAATACAGTTAGTTAAATGGAAAAAAATACCATTTTCCAAGTATGACTTTCGTTTATTTCTTTCTGCTCAGATAGGCAAATTTATCTGCTTACCTGCGTTTATGAAACCACGTGGGATAAGTTAAACTGCTTCACATGACACTGTAAAATGAAATAAACAATTTCCAGACACAAGGATACAGTGAATTTACTCAGCAATGAGCAAAATAATTCTCAGAGTCAATGTATGCAGCCATAACACCAACTGCTGACTTGTTAATGCATCTGACTGGCACAATTTTATTCTCAGTGTCTCAAACCAATCTGTCACAACACACAGTTTAATGTAACTAAAAAGGAAAAGGAAGTAGGCAAAACTAGGGTATAAGAAGCTCAATGACAATGTTGGGTCTAGGTGCTGAACCCCAGACATTCAGCTTGGGGAGGTAAATGGAACACTAGTTTGAAGCAGGCACTCAAGCAGATCCCATGATAACACCAAATCATGGCTTATGATTAAGTGTCTCTGTGTATGAAACGCATAAGGCTAATGTGTGTCCTACAGTTATTTTAGAATTTTACAAACCATTAAATAGGAGCTTGTACATAGCAGCTGACCTGCAATCATATACCCTGGTTTGGGGTTAGGAATCCCTACACACTACCACTATTATTTTTTCACACAAACAGTCAAGTCCTAGATCTCCTTTCCCATGCACAGGGAGAGATGTATCTAAAAAAACAAAACAAAACAAAATGCTTTATTGAAACTATTTTTCTTTACACTATAGAGATACAGTTTCTTTACCACCTATCTTTTATTTTATTCTATTGGTTCTGTTTTCCAGTACCCTGGACAGCAGACCATTCTTTACCAGTTTTGTGTCCAGGAAAGCAGGTCTGGCCTGATAATCTGGGTTTGCTGGGTTGATTGGTGGTAGATTATTGAATATGTCAGAAAAACTCCAATAATTTTAGAGACTCAAAAAATAAAATATATTAAATTGTATACTGACCCTTGCCCCCAGTGTCCATATTGCACTGTAAAAACTGCAAACAGTGAAGATAAATGTTGATCAGGATTGGAAGAGAAACCTGAAGATTATTAAAACTGCCAGGAAATATCTGGAATAGATTTTTGGAGAACAAGAAAAAAAGCTACAAATAATGTGAATTAGTGTGGCCTTATAATAATGGATCATTTTTGCCTTTGCCGGCAATAGGTCTATTCATTTTTATGTCTTCATTTATTTTACTGTTACAATAAATATAGCTATATTTTTTCTTTGTTACCTTTAAATGTGTGTTTGCTCTTGGGAAAATATTTTTTGTAAGATGATGCCGCTGAAAATAGTACAAGGTAATCATCAGGGATTTACTGTGCTAGTAAACTGTGTAGTTGTTCAAAGCAGCAATAAATCATTCCTTTTTATATATTATACATACATAATACTGAGTGTCAGAAGTAATGCATCCTACTTAAATAAAAAGATCCACAGTTGAAGTTTAGATTGTTAAATTACATAACATAACAAGGCAAGCTTAGAAAATATAATACAGACTATCACTGTATTTCACTGTATGTTATACTTAATGTAATATCTTTATGGTTATTAGCATTTTCATAAAACTGTTTCTTTTCTTCATCAGACTGGGCATTTTTAGCAGCCCATGAAAGTAGCTTTTAAGGGTAATTTAGTTGTGTAGATTCTGATAAAATCTGAGAACAGCATTGGGTCCATTATTAATGTGAAGCCCCAATTTTTCATTGTTAATACACATACACAAAAACAAAGTGATATGGGCAGGCTATTTGATGTTTTTATGCATTACTCAACCATTATTTAGGCAGCAGTTCTGACAAACTGTCATGAAATCCCACTGGATTGCAGTGTCCTCTCAGGACTCAAAATCTAGTTCAATTACCTTTATTGTAGTGTGTGCATCACTAAGTTCTTAGAAGGTTGCCAGAGCATAATTGCTCCACAGCCGTTATGTAAATTAGACTTTGGCCAATTAAGTTAATCTGGCCATGGCCACATATTTGGCCTTTTGCCACAAATGCTAAATATTCTCCAACCTTTAAAAGGATACTGTCATGATTTTCATGGTGTACTTTTTACTGCAAATAATTCTCTCTACCCTTTAAAAATGTTTTCTTGAACCAACAAATGGTTTTTTAGCTGTAATATTGGTGTGTAGGCAGCCATCTCAATACATTGTGCCTGATTCTGAGCTTTCAGGAGTCAGGAGTCTCGACCTCCCATGTAACTGGAGGAGTCCCAAGCCAGATTTGGATTTCTTACTATTGAGTGCTATTTTGATATATACAGGGAGCTGATATCTTGCTGCCTTCCCATTGTTCTGCTGATGGGCTGCTGGGGGTGATATCTAGGGACGAGCGAACTGTCCTGTTTTGCTTTGCCGGAAAATGCAAAATGGCAAATAATTTGTGAAACAAGACTTTTTTTTCTTGTTTTGATGCGACCACGCCTATTTTCATGATTTCACACACATTTTCTTTTGATGCACGTCAAATTTTTCACGTCAAATTTTCGTGGAAGTCTTGCAAAACAATTTGCCAATGACGAAATGCGGAAATTTGCTGCGAATTCATGCCTGCCGAAAAAATTCGCTCATCACTAGTGATATCACTCCAACTTGTAGCTCAGCAGAAAAGTGTGACTGAAGTTTATCAGAGCTCAAGTGACATGGTTGAGGCACCCTGGGAAATGAAGAACATGGTTAGCCCCAAATCTAGTATATACAGTGGAGGAAATAATTATTTGACCCCTCACTGATTTTGTAAGTTTGTCCAATGACAAAGAAATGAAAAGTCTCAGAACAGTATCATTTCAATGGTAGGTTTATTTTAACAGTGGCAGATAGCACATCAAAAGGAAAATCGAAAAAATAACTTTAAATAAAAGATAGCAACTGATTTACATTTCATTGAGTGAAATAAGTTTTTGAACCCCTACCAACCATTAAGAGTTCTGGCTCCCACAGAGTGGTTAGACACTTCTACTCAATTAGTCAACCTCATTAAGGACACCTGTCTTAACTAGTCACCTGTATAAAAGACACCTGTCCACAGAATCAATCAATCAAGCAGACTCCAAACTCTCCAACATGGGAAAGACCAAAGAGCTGTCCAAGGATGTCAGAGACAAAATTGTAGACCTGCACAAGGCTGGAATGGGCTACAAAACCATTAGCAAGAAGCAGGGAGAGAAGGTGACAACTGTTGGTGCGATTGTTCGAAAATGGAAGGAGCACAAAATGACCATCAATCGACCTCGCTCTGGGGCTCCACGCAAGATCTCACCTCGTGGGGTGTCAATGATTCTGAGAAAGGTGAAAAAGCATCCTAGAACTACACGGGAGGAGTTAGTTAATGACCTCAAATTAGCAGGGACCACAGTCACCAAGAAAACCATTGGAAACACATTACACCGCAATGGATTAAAATCCTGCAGGGCTCGCAAGGTCCCCCTGCTCAAGAAGGCACATGTGCAGGCCCATCTGAAGTTTGCCAATGAACACCTGAATGATTCTGTGAGTGACTGGGAGAAGGTGCTGTGGTCTGATGAGACCAAAATAGAGCTCTTTGGCATTAACTCAACTCGCTGTGTTTGGAGGAAGAAAAATGCTGCCTATGACCCCCAAAACACCGTCCCCACCGTCAAGCATGGGGGTGGAAACATTTTGCTTTGGGGGTGTTTTTCTGCTAAGGGCACAGGACAACTTATTCGCATTAACGGGAAAATGGACGGAGCCATGTATCGTGAAATCCTGAACGACAACCTCCTTCCCTCTGCCAGGAAACTGAAAATGGGTCGTGGATGGGTGTTCCAGCACGACAATGACCCAAAACATACAGCAAAGGCAACAAAGGAGTGGCTCAAGAAGAAGCACATTAAGGTCATGGAGTGGCCTAGTCAGTCTCCGGACCTTAATCCAATAGAAAACCTATGGAGGGAGCTCAAGCTCAGAGTTGCACAGAGACAGCCTCGAAACCTTAGGGATTTAGAGATGATCTGCAAAGAGGAGTGGACCAACATTCCTCCTAAAATGTGCGCAAACTTGGTCATCAATTACAAGAAACGTTTGACCTCTGTGCTTGCAAACAAGGGTTTTTCCACTAAGTATTAAGTCTTTTTTTGTTAGAGGGTTCAAAAACTTATTTCACTCAATGAAATGCAAATCAGTTGCTATCTTTTATTTAAAGTTATTTTTTGATTTTCCTTTTGATATGCTATCTGCCACTGTTAAAATAAACCTACCATTGAAATGATACTGTTCTGAGACTTTTCTTTTTTTTGTCATTGGACAAAATCAGTGAGGGGTCAAATAATTATTTCCTCCACTGTATATATATATATATATCAGCAAGTAATTAGTGTGTTATATTAACAAATAAAATAAATCTTTATCCAGTTCATAAAAAAGCACAATTTTATGCATACAACTGGACAGTTAAAAACTATAATGTGCTTAATATCCTATATATATATATATATATATATATATATATATATATATATATATATATATATACAGTATATATATATAGATCATGATCATAGATCATGAGTTTTCAATAAATCAGACAATAAAACACAATTAATATATGGAAGGATAGTAAAAATATGCCATGTTTGCGGGAATATGATCATAATTAGTTATTCAATAACAGTTCAAGGGAGCACACTTCATTCTTTCACATGCTGTGTATGATGTGACTTATTTCATGCCAGACACATACTGTATATCCACAGCTTTCCTGTTTATAAATAGATGTGCTCAGGACATACACCAGTAAAAATGGCACATTGATTGCTGTACATTTTTGTTGGAGTGGTAACCTTTGCATTTGGAGAAATGATTGAAGACAATTATGGTTGCCACATCCAACAGAGTTCTGAAAATGCTGTGTATCAAAGCACTGATAAACAGCAATGAACAGCAGCAGTGTGAGGGAGATCTGCCATTCTGAAATACCCTGTACCACTAGAGCAATCCGCAATAATTATATGAAGAGAAATGGCAGTGTAAAATATTACAAAGAACTCATAGGGGGGAATTCACAAAAGTGGAGATAGCCCTTTTTTGGAGTAAAAGTGGTGGAAAAACTGATGGAAAACACTTTCTCCAGATTCACAAACAGAAATCCGCCTAAATTCTGACTTAACCGCCACTTTTCCATTTTTGGTGAAAGAAAGACAGTTTACAGACACTTTTGTGAATTTATCGTTTAAACAACATTTTAACGACATTTTTTCCCGACATTTTCAAAATGGAGTAAAGCTTAGTGTAACTCTGTTAGATCAATTCTAAGCTCTTCTGTTTTGTTTTGTTTCACCAGTCTCCTTTTTACACCTAAGGTAGGAGCCCCATTGGGGGATCATTAACATATTAATGGGGATTAGCAGGTTATTGTTAGGGGACAAGTTTCTGCCTAAACCTAGAACAATAGGTGCAAAAAGCCTCATTAACATTTTATAAAACAAGTAAAACACTGATTAAAAAAAGTTAAATTTATCTAAAAAGTTTTTACTTTTATAAAATATATTATTTATATATATAAAAAGTTTTTACCTCATATTTACATAATTATGCAAATTTTAGCTTAATCAATGAGGCAATAATAACATTTTGTGTGAATATATTGTAAACATTTTTATTAAAAGGAAAAGTAAAGCCTCCCAGGCAAATTTTTAGTTTTAGCAGCAGTGCCCCCTCTTTAATCCCTTCACTGACACTTTCCGCAACTTATCTGTGCCCCTATAGCATGTCCAAAACTACAGAGCTGCTTGACAGCATTGGTCCACACCTGTTCCCAGCAGCCATATTGGTGATCAGCAAACAGCATATGCACGCTGGCACCCAAACTGGGATATTGGGGTACAGAGTTGGACCAGCCCCCAACAGGGCACTGGATAAAAACCCAGTGGGCCCTAGTCCTGTTGGAGCTCTACTCACCGGGCATGTTGGTGTGGGGCTGGATTGCTGCTGACCAGTAATGAGTAGGGACTAGAGAAGAAGGTATTTAGACCCTTAAATCTTGTTACAGAAGTGGAATTACACAGAAATATATAAAAAAAAATGATAGATTGTCCTGAAAAAAATGATGTATAGTTTCCCTGTGCCAACTAAAATTACCCCTCAGGAAATGCCCCCAAAGTGAAATGGCATATGAAATGCAAAATCCTGCTGGTAAAATTCTTATTCCAAGGCTTATGTAGATTTGGGACTGGGTTTGATGGCACTCACAAATTTACTAAGAGCTAAAGGCAAATTCATAAAAAAAATGTCGGGAAAATGACAAAATCTGAAAACTGTCTGCTTAAAAAACAAATTCACAAAAGTGGAGATAGAGGTTTGTGAATTAGGTGGAAAATCCCACAAATCTATCTCCACTTTTATTTTGTCTCAATATCACTACTTTTGTGAATTCCCCCCATAGTGTATTAAGACATTTAAAAAATAAAAGTAAAGTTACCAATGTTCTTCATAAAAAATACCTGAAAAAGAAGAGCACCTTACTTTGTTTTGCAGAAGGCAGTTTCCAAATCAATATACACTTATTTTTATCTTCTGAGCGCAGATTGCATTGAAGCAATTTTCTATCATGTCTTAATTGCCTGGGCAGGCTTGAATTTTCCGAACCGCTTTTTCAAACCCTGGTGATTGATATTTGCAATTTTTTAGGACAGCGGTGATTACACTTCAGGGCTGAGATGAAACATTGATTAAATTATGTTCGCAGAAAAACAGAAAAATCATGTATTTCACTGACAAAAAGCAACTCTTCAAAACAGAGAGGTTACAATTTCGAATTGACGTTACTCTATCATGGTGTGAAACAAAACCAGAACATTTAATCCTGAGGATTTAAATCAATGCCCAGATTCTTGGCATCCAAGGCTGTAGCTACACATAATTACCCACTGTTACACATTATTCTGTTAAAGGTAGCTCTCCTTGTCTACATGATTTATTTATTATACCCCTGATTTTTTTACTTAGTGTCATCATATTCTCCATGTATATATTTATCAAAGAAAATTAAATTATAGAGAAATTAAACAATATGTTAAGACAGTTAATATAAAAGAAGTTCAGAAATACCACAGGCCAAGACAAGTGCACAAAGGTCTGTGTTAGGCTGATGCCACACGTGGCGTAGGGCTGATTTTTTCAGGTGCAGGCACATGTAGCCGATATACGCATGAAAACGCGAGAGAATGCAATATACATGTAGCCGATATGCGTATATCGGATACATGTGCCTGCACCCGAGCGTATTCCATTCATTCGGGTGCAGGCACAAGTAGCAGGCATAGGGCTATATTTTCGGCAAGCGTTTTTCTGCTTGCCGAAAAAATCAGCCCTACGCCACGTGTGGCATCAGCCTTAAGAATCTTTCTTCATTAAGAAACCAGCTGCACTTATTGGCTTAAAAGGGCAAATTACATTTGCTTACATTTAACATGAAACTAATCAGCTTCTTAAATTGATTCTATTACCTGCAAAGTAGAGGTTCTTCTGGTAAAAAAGGGAAAATTTTAGCAGCAACTTCATGTAAAGTGACCCATACATTCTAGAGCTGTGATCCCTTGCCAGTGACTTGTAAGCAACATGTTGCTCAAGATTGTAAGCTCTTTTGGGCAGGGCCCTCTTCACCTCTTGTATCGGTGACTGATTGCTTTATATGTTACTCTGTATGTCCAATGTATGAAACCCACTTATTGTACAGCGCTGCGGAATATGTTGGCGCTTTATAAATAAATGTTAATAATAATAATAATAACCCCTTGGATGTTGCTCCCAGTGGCCTTTAAGCAGGTGCTTATTTTTGACATAGCCAATTACAGCCCTTATTTGAATGCTTGTGTTTCTCTCCAGCTTTTTTTCACATTGAATTTAGCTCAAGGGTAAAAAAGTTCTAAATGTATGCCCAAATTCACTTTTGATGTTGCTCAATTGATGGGATACAAGTATATCTGAGGGGTCTAGGACTGTTACAAAAACAATATTTGGAACCAAAGATATATTAGCACAATACCTGCATGCTGCAACACAAGTGGGTCAAAGCAGGAGTTGGCAGAATTTTAAAAATGTAAGTCTGTAACCCTTTAAGCATGCATCCTTTTTGCTTTATATTTCCATTCTGTTTTGAATCACTTTTTTTCTCCTTCACCTTCAGGTTTTACAACATATTTCTAATGATCGTATCTTGCTATTTTGTAACCACTTTATCATTATCTTTATTCTTATACAGCACTAATAATGCCAGCATTGTTGTACAGTATGACAATATTACAGATATTTCGCTTTCAAGTTGTATGTTGTATTGTATTAACTAAAACACCTCAAAGAAAGCATGGGTTCACACCTCCTACCTCATGCTGTAGAATCCAGTATTTTAATCCCACGCTTCAAGCTGGATTGCAGTAAAAACATGGCAAATTGCACTCAATTTTTACATTTGCCTTGTTTAGGTAATAGAGCTGTTTGTGCCAGCCCTGTTTGAGGCTTCCATGACCATGAGACTTGCTACACAGTCTTGAGGCAACTGAGCCTGGTGTTCCCATGAAACTGTACTGCCCTCCAGTATTAAGCCAGTGTTATAGATTTAAACGTCAAATCCTGTTACTTGGAACAAACACACACAAATACTGGGCTTTTGTCAAATCCTAAAACAAATTCTGGATTTGATGCATACCTCCTAAGAAAGTACAGTTTATATAGAAACTGAGGTAACAGAATATCATAAATGAATTATGCATCCTAGCCCTAGTCCTGGCCTCCTTCTTACCTTTTGGATTGCAGAACTCATGTGATGTCCAGGAGTCACACCAGACTTCTATTCCCTCACTATCTTAGCCCTCAAATATTTTATATCTGCCACTTACTGCATAAAATACACTCCTTCATTCTTATGCTCCCTCTTATGCTTCTTGTGTACATCTTCTTTTAGCTCTTATTGTCTGCTCAGGGCAATATATAGTACCTATTCTTTTCTCACTCTAGAATTGACTCTCGCATAAAACTTTCCTTCCTAATTGCCCATTCCAATTTTTAATGTTCTGTCAGATGAGAATCCACATGAAATGTTTTCACAGTTTTAACAGCTTTCCTTAGGTAGCATTTTAGTAGCACTCCAACTTTGTCTTCTCTTGTTTACAAAGGTTAATATAATTGAAGTTACAAAGTTTGCAACAAGTCTAGTACCCTAAAGAAACTAATCAGCAACTTGCCAAACATTTGATAGATTGAACTGAGTAACTAGACCTGATGCAAACGATGACACTTTTATTACATTACCCTACCTCTTCACATAAACATCCCTTCAGTTGTGTCATGAACTATTACCATGTATCTATTTAACGATATATCATAACTAAAGTTTCCTTGGTTTCTGTAAAATGTCTGAAATCTCTAAAAATGCATTCATGAATTTAAGTAGCTAGAAGTATTTGTAGGTGACTGACTGTGCTTTCCAGCAGTGTCAATTTGCAGAATATCCAGAAAACAATTCTTTATTAAAAGAGGTTTAGAGTCAAGGGAGAACATAAGGTACTTCCAGAACCTTTTCTCTTAAATACAGTATAATTTGGGCTCTAGTAAACAAATAAATAACGAATTGATTTTATATTGGATTTGTTACAAATAAGAAGCAATTGGAGTGTTTCAAGGGAAACAAACCCTTTCTTTATCAGGAAAGTAAGACAAAGGAAGGGTTTGTTCCCCCTGAAATGTTGATCTTTTCTGCATAAGTCAGTCTGTGGCTTGAAATAAAAGATCAAGTGCTGCAATATTATACACAATTTACTTTTGTTCCTTTATGAAACCTGCCTAGTTGATCCAGGGAGGGTAAAAAGCCTCATATGAAGCATTTTCAAATTCTTCCTGATTCCAGAATGGAAATTTGACCTTCTTTGTACTAAGAGCTACTTTCAGTTTTCCACTGTAAAAACATTTTTTTTATTTTATTTTAAAATGGAATTCTTCAAATTTGAATGCATGCCTACATGTCTGCTAGAAGAGCCTACTTGTAAATAAAGCATTAGAAATTTATAATATGGTCGCCTTATATATTTATACATAGTTATTATATCTCCTATTACGAGATAGTGACACCTTTGGTTTTGTGATTATATTTTTTTAATAGCAATAATAACTTTTCATTGCATAATTACTGACATAAACAAATAAGTTCAACCTTACTTGATGGTTGAACTTGATGGCAAGGTTGAACTTGATGGCCGTATGACTTTTTTCAACCTAACCTACTATGTTACTATGTATAAACCAACAAATTAGTAAAATATATAACTGCAAGGCTGATGGTACTCTAGGAGATTAGTCGCCTGCAATAAATCTCCCCAACTAACCCCCTGCAAATGCTTTCCCACTGGCAATAATGTAAATCTCCAGTAGCCTGAACCTGTCTTGTGGGGAAACTTTGGGCTTCCTTGGGAAATCAAAAGCACCATGTATATTTTTCCACTGGTGATTCACATTATTGCCAGTAGGAAAGCATTTGTGTTCCATAAAAAAAGCACTCCACTTTCTCATATGGAGAAGGATACTACTTCTTGAAGGGGTCGAGTACTGTTGCTTTATTCTTGCTGATGTTTTTTAACATTTCTTATCTCACTTTGGCTTCTTTAAGGGCAAACATTAGGACATCCCTCATCCCTGCTTGTCTGTATACATAGTAAAGAAGGGGGGAAGCAAACCCTGTGAGGGGTTGTAGTAGCAGGTGTGCTAAAGTGTTTGGTGGGTCCCTGAGGTGAGGTTCTTTGGTGGGCCTCAGGTTCCCCATTCTGACATGTATACACAGAAGAAAAGAGCTGACTTGATTTTTTTGTATCCCTAATAACTAAATGATTACCATTAAAACAAACACATTAAATACACCAATCTTGTCCTGCCTATAAACAAGTGCAGGGCAAATATGTTCACTGTGCAAATCATTCTGCACTGCATGAAGTTTATAAATGAGCACCCCTTGTGCGTGCTGCCTGTGCTGTGAACAATTGTGTAAAGAAATCAAAGAGTAATATGGTGTTATATCTAAATGAATCTGATAAGTCAAAAAAGAAAACATAACTGGGCAATAGCCACTATTAGTATAAATAGGAGGTCACTGGATTTAAAGAGTACAAACAGCCAAGAAGTAAAAACAAACTTTTACCTGTTCAACACAGGATCTTATAAAATATAACCCATGCAGGAGCACTTACGGCAACAGAATGTTGATTTGTGCAAATAAGAAAAACTCGATTACTAAATTTCATTTTACATCACCTCAAAGAAGATTTGCTCATTAAACGTGGCAAACACTTTGATTTATATCATAATCTTGATTTTAAAGTTTTATTTGAAATTGCCTTCAGTTGGTTTCTAAATTGCTTGCAACTGAAATCGAATATTTTACACTTCATTTTACACTTTATACTTCATTTTACGTTAGATAATAAAAATTATGTCCATGTTTCTAATTGGAATGCACATTTCTATTCACCACTTCTCATTTGTCTTCTGTCTTCAATATTTCTCCCTCTTCCCAACCCTCCCCCTCGTCGCTGCAGCACTTTGCATTCAAAATAACCTTGCAATGACTTATCTATACTCATTTGCATAAGGCATACAGGGGCTCTAAAACAGAAATTACAAGAAGCCAGAATGAATCGGATATGCATGCATTCAACAAGTATATTAGTGAATATAAATATATAAAATTGGTAATACTTTTCTATTTTTACATTGGTCATAAGACTTTATTCAAAATTATATTTTCTCTTTTTTAGGGATAGTTGCTTGAAGGTAGGAAACATTAGAATGTTATTACTGTAGCTTATTTGAAAGTGTACATGTGTTTTCTTGGCACCCCATTTGTTTTTAGGGGGTTGAAACAAATTCGGTATTTCTTGTTTGCATTTATGTGCCAATAAATAGAAGTATTTGTAATTCTGAGTACCCTGTATGTATGAGGGTTAGACATAAGAGCCCCTGAATAAACACATCAGGTAAGGCTTTATTTGTTACTGCAAGTGCAGTGGGCACATATTAGTGCACATATCAACGCAATTAATTAAAGGTAATTGTGCTCAAACTCACTCCAAGCATAGTTGCTCTGAATGCCAGTGAGTCTATTCATTGTGCTCTAATGCACACGTTTTAACGTATAGATATTGTACATAGCATATTCAAGTAATACAGGTATGAGATCTCTTATCCGGAAACCCATTATCCAGAAAGCTCCGAATTACGGAAAGCCCATCTCCCATAGACTCCATTTTAATCAAATAATTCAGAATTTTAAAACTGATTTCCTTTTTCTGTGTAGTAATAAAACAGTACCTTGTAATTGATCTCAGCTAAGATATAAATAATCCTAATTGGATGCAAAACAATCCTATTGGGTTTAATTAATGTTTTATTGATCTTTTAGTAGACTTAAGGTATGGAGATCCAAATTACGGAAAGACCCCTCATCCGGCATACCCTTGGTTCCGAGCATTCTGGATAACGGGTCCTATACCTGTACATAGTATAACAATAACAACAGACTTGCTGCAAGCGAATTTTGCACTGATGGCATTTTTAATGCACTTTTGGGCCCCTGATAGATATTGACACCAGACAGGGGTGTACAGAAAAGTGCAAATTAATAACTGCATCTAAATCACAGTAACAGAGTTCAGATTTTTTTAAAGGACAAATGACATAAACAAATGACATGAAACAAAGATAATTATACAACTAATATAGCATGGTTAGTGAACTTTGCATGATGTCATTTAAAAAGCTTTGGAAGCAACTGAGAAATGCAAACTGGGTTTTACTCTCAGTATTTGGAACATTTTTATTTTAAAAGAAATTACCTTTAAAGGGACACTAGCCTAAATATCTTCCAAGGGCTGTGGCACACGGGGAGGTTAGACGCCCGTGACAAATCGCCGGTGGGATGGCATTTCTGTGAGATTAGTCGCCCAGGAAAAGGGAGATTTGTCGCAGGTGACTAATCTCCCCGTGTGCCACAGGCCTTAAGTGATACTGACACAGAAAAACTACTCTTCAAATAATTAATGTACATTAAAAGTTATCTATAGGTCATGTTGATCGTTTTTCACTGATAGGGCTGCTTCTGTAAGTAAGTGTTACCTGAAGTTCCTAAACTGACTGTTTTGCCAACCTGAATGTCCCTTCTCAGCCTGTCAGTTATAGCTTCTAATGCTAACGGACTCCGGGTTCATGTTATGGTGAGACTGTGTCAACTGGAGGGACTACCAGTCCTCCACTGACTCCTGAGCTTTCAGAATAGTTCTGAGGTTCTAACACAGACCTTACAGTATACCTCTTTGCCCTAAACAAACAATCATGCAGTGAGCTCTATTCTATCTGTCCCACTAGGCTATAAGATGAAGATGCTTTAGCATATTTATAGCACATAATAAAACATTATTTAATGTTAGCAATTTATTAGGAAAAAATCCCACTAAAATGAGGGCACAGAAATAGCCCAGTACATTGAAAATGAACTTTTACTGCCTATGAATACATGTATAATTACATCCACAGAGTAGGCCTTGGATAATCCTGCTGTATATTTAAACTGACAAATAGCTGCAGGAACAGTCTCATGTGAAGTTAAATTAATATAAATTAGATTCAGACGTAAGACTCCAGTTATCGCAAGTAAACATCTTGGATTTCAAATAATTCTTTATTTTGCAAATTAAATGCATTATGTAATGAAATATGTCATAAATCCAGAGGTTTCTCCTGCTCCAGATTCCTCATGGCTGCAGTTCAGAATGGCTTGTAACTTTTCAATCAGTACTAAGTGCTGCATGCTGTTTAGCTGCAAGATTAAATTGACTCGGGAAATAGGTTTACGGCCCTTTGTTAATCTGTGGTAGATACAATCATGATAAAAATGAAACACTTAAACACATTCGCCCATTCACATTGATGTGCTGCATATGAAGATATGAAGGTTTTAACAGTATGTGCATTAACACTTAATTTTTCCAAGGTAGAAAGATTATACCACTGTCTATTATAATAAGCAGGGTTACTGCATTAGAGCATATATATTTGACTTACAGAAACATTTAATAATGCTTAAAATAATTTTTGTTGTACAGGTGTGTGACCTAGTTTACTAGAATGCTGGGGACCTCGGGTCTTCTGGATAAGAGGTCTTCTCATTATTTGGATCTCCATACTTTGTATACTAAAGTATTTAAACATTAAATAAACCCAATATGATTGTTTTGCCTTCAGTACAAGTACTGTCTTATTATTACAGAGAAAAATAATTTTTGTTTTATAAATTGAATGATATGATTAAAATGGAGGAGATGGCCATTCTGTAATTAGAGCTTTCTGGATAATTGGTTTCTGGATAATGGATCCCATACCCACACAGTATAAGAAATATGGAATAGATTATTCTGCACCGACAGGGTTATTCACCAAAGTTTAAAACTGACATAAAATTGTTTCAGACCTGTATTAGGTCTATGCCACAAGAGAATAATTTGAATAAAGCTCATGTTTCACAAAAGATCCCTGAGTTGTGGCTCATTTCTTCTGTTAAACTTATTAATTACCCAATAGCTCTCTATGTCAGGTTGCCTATATAAAAATATTTTTGTTTCAGTACATTTTAATTTAATATTAAATAGGGCGTGCTATTTGCCCCTTGTTCGATACAATTTGTCACCTTTAAACCAATTCTTTATAGTCACATGGCAATAGGTGGCAACAGGTTAAGCTTGGTAAGACATTCAGGATTTGTCCAAATCTAAGTCCTTTGGTGCATTCCTACTAGAGGTTACAGTATCGAAGTTCCATGAAGAGGAACAAAAAGAAATGCTGTGCACAGTGCGGCGAAAATTTGTTTGACCATGCCCGTTTTTATGACCACGCTCCTGAATACCACTCCCATTTCTGGGGGTTTTGGGGTCTTGCTGTATGTGTTTTTACTATTTTGAATGAAGGTGAAATTGCCCTTTAAGCTGCAAGTCTCAGTTCCCCCAACAGACCTATTTATCTTATTAGTTACAGTTGTATCTAAGTGCAGGTGTTGAGTATTCTGAGCTCTCTGCCAAAATCCGACTTATCTAATTAACTTTGAGAAACTGTGTATCTTTTTTGGTGCTCAGTGCAGGAGATCAAAGGCAAATTAGGGCATTTTCAATAAGAATCTGGTACTGCAGGCCGAGTTGTTAAAATCGGGACTGTCCCGCGAAAATCAGGACAGTTTGGAGGTATCAGGTTCTATACTGAAGATACCAGATTAACTATTTAGAATATAAAGATAATTCATGCATAACTGGTGCTTATAGGACTGGGGGGTAGTAAACTGCTTTTAGACTTTGCTATACTGTGTTTATAATATTATAGTCAAATACAAATGCTCTGCAGCCTGTGCTTGTTACTAGATACAACAGCTTATTTTGTTTATGAACTAGTACAAAATAGTACTAGTATAACATAATAGTGAATATTATAATATGCTGCTTTACATGGACACCTACATAACAAATGTTCTATTAGAGCCATTAAAATTATGCTGTAGATCAGGGCTCTCCAACTGGTGGCACGCCTGTCTGGCTGCTGTGACTGCTTACCTTTGTGTAAACTTTAAATGGTATCAGTACTAAGATTAACAGGCCCCCTGAATTGCTCATACCTCAGATTCAGGCTGTAAGCCCCTGTATTATTTAAACATGTAATCCCCTGTACTGTTCACACCTTTTAATTGCTGCATTGTTTACCCCCTGCATTGTTCACACCTCAGACTCATGCTCTAATCACCCACATTGTTCTTCTGCTCACACCTCCTCCTATTGGAGCAGTGCCAGCATTGCGTCACTGTATGTACTACCTGTCCTATGCTACCCGTGTGTATGGCACACACAGGCAGCATAGGGCAGGCAGAGTATGGTACACACTGGCAGCATAGGGCATGCAGAGTATGGCACACACTGGCAGCATAGGGCAGGCAGAGTATGGCACACACAGGTGGGGTAGGGCAGGCAGAGTATGGCACACACATGCTCTATGCTGCCTGTGTGTGTCATACTCTGTCTACTCTATGCTGACTCTGCATGCCCTATGCTGACAGTGTGTGCCATACACTGCCTGCCCTAAGCTGCCTGTGGAAGGGGGAACTGGAAGGGGTTTGTTCTGGGAGTTTTTTTAGCATTTGGAAATAGTCATTATATGGTCCCTAAGTTTACTAATTATATGCTGGTGGTTGCTGTGCTATCCACAGGGGAGGAGGAGGCATATGGATTTAGGGTATATTGTAATATGACATAATAAACTTCTTTCATATGAATGAAGGGTGATATCCCTACAGTGAGAACCAACCATTTGGGTTTTTTCTGCACTACCACCATTAATGTGGGTATGGTCTTAAAAGCTCTTGTTATAACATGGGTGTGGTTTGAAGTGGGTGTGGGTTAAAAAGGGGAATGATCAAAATAGACTTTCATTATCAGCCCTCCACCATGTAGGCCTGAAAAATTCGGGCCCTCGGTACCACAGAAGTAGGGCAGCACTGCTGTAGATATATATTTAAGATATGAGCAGATTTCACAAGGTAAAATACTTTCTAGTAAACCAATAACAATTACTCATGTTATGTCTTCTTAAATGATGACTATATAATAAACTCTCTAATACTTTATTTACCAGTAGGTCCTTCTAGCAGACACAAGGACATTCTGATTAGAAATAAGGCAGCTTCATCTTAAAGAGATACTGACACCAGAAATTAAACCCTTTTTTACATCTAACATAACACTGTCTTTGCATAATATTTATAATTTTGATTTAAAAGTATTTGCCTAATGCTTTTACATTAATTATCCAATCTCCCATGTTTATGTACAAGGGGGCTACCATATTTGTGAAGTAGAAGTCCGTTAGAATTAGAAGCTATAACTGTCAGGTTTAGGAACTTCAAGTAACAATAACTTACAAAAGCAGCCCTACCAGTGAAAAATTATCAACATGACCTATAGGTAACTTTTAATTTACATTCATATTTTGAATAGAAGTTTTTTAGTGTCAGTATCACTTTAATATTCAGAATTTTTTAGGTTGTACTAGCAGATACATTAGATAGCTTGAAGAAGGGGTTGGATGGCTTTTTAGCAACTGAGAAAAATTTAGAAATATTAAATAGCTTTTAGTAAAAGTTGATCCAGGGCCATCTTGCCATCTTGGAGTCAGGAGAGATTTTCCCCTCTGAGGCAATCTGGGAAGGGATTTTTTGCATCTAGCAGTTGTGTGTCTTTTTTTTAACCTAAGCTACTATTTTAGTATGTTACTATGTCCAGTGTTATGTGGTGTGTGGGTGGCAGGATAAGCAATAACCTGGATTTAAACCACTGATCTATATGTATTGGTTATTTTAGATAAAACATCTATAGGAACTGTGAACAATTTCTATTTCCTTGTTCAACAGAGGACAGCAGTGCCACATGGTGGTAGATTTAGAATATTATTGTTCTTTATCTTTCCTCAATAATCTTGATTAACTTGATACTATGTGTGTATATACTGTATATATGTATGTATGTATGTATGTGTGTGTATATATATATATATATACATGTTTTTATAAATAACACGATATATAACATTTAAGTTATTACCTTAAAGGAGAAGGAAAGGCTAATAAAGAGTTAATCTCCAGCTGCAGGCATACCTTCAGTTCTCGTAATAGTGCCCTTAAGTCTCCCCATATTTCTCCCGTTCAAATGATCAGAAGCCTTGTAGGAAAAAAACCCGCTAAGCTGTGTAAAGAAAATTCCCATAAAGCCTCGCTCCTGCACCAAGCCCAAGAACGGCGTACATATGCAGTTTGTAAGACTATGAGGAAGCTTTCTGCTGATTGGCTCAGATCCACATTCCTAATTGGGGGGGAGGGACTTCTTAGCATTCTTTAGGGAGGGGGGAGCAGGAGGAGGGGAGAGAGGAGAGAGCTGCATGTCTCTGGCAGAATCAAACAAACAGACAAGAAATCCTGTGTTTCTTTTAAAAGAGAACACAGTGCAGTGTTATTGTAAGTGCTTATGGCTGTGTTTACATAGACATTTCTGATAAAGCTTACTTACTTAGTTTTTACCTTTCCTTCTCCTTTAAAGCTTACTTTAAAACAGGATATAATTTTAGCCATTCACTTTGTGTTTTGCAGTGGCCCTAGTGGGCCCCGGCAGCCCAGACTCGATCCCTGTTGCCGCTTCCCCTGGCTGCTGATGGTCTTCCTCTGACATGTTTCACTTACGTGTGCTCAAGGTAGGACGTCTGGCAGGTGGCAGCGGCCCCTGCAGGGGGTTGGGGGGGGTGCAGTGGGGGCCCCTGAGGGAGATGTAGGTGACGCAGCTGGTGGGGGAACCTGGGGGGGGGTGTGGTGCCCCTGGGGCGGCAGCCCCAGTGGGCCCTGCACCCCCAGTCCGAACCTGGACTTGTTTACTAACATAGGTAATAAATATCACATACCAACTATAATGCTGCTTATTTCAACTAATCAGTAATTAGATGTGAACTGTTACCCAAATGAAACATTTGCACACCCTGCAAAGCTAAGAAAACAAACCTAGATTTATAGGCTCTAACTCTTTAAAATGTGGGTTGTTGTTTGTCCAAATGAAATCTACCCATTAAAACCGAGAGAATGCTGGCACTTAAGCTATTAATTGTACACAGCTGCTTTTAGTATGTGTTAGTGTGTCAGGTTCTTTGGCAGGCCCAAGACATACTCTGAGTCCATTTAGTTATACTGTAGACTAGGGATCCCCAACCTTTTTTTTTACCTGTGAGCAACATTCAAATGTAAAAAGAGTTGGGGTGCAATACAAGCATGAAAATGGTAACTGGAGGTGCCATATAAGGGCTATGATTGGCTATTTAGTAGCCCCTATGTGGATTGCAGCCTACAGAAGGCTCTGTTTGGCTTTACACTGGGTTTTATGCATCCAAAAGTATTCAAAAAATGAGCACCTACTTTGAGGCCACTGGGAGCAACATCCAAGGGGTTGGTGAGCAACATGTTGCTCACGAGCTACTGGTTGGGGATCACAGCTGTAGACAGTGCCAAATGAAACAGGTTTTTATATAGGTTCATAGTGGAAATAAGCATGTGCTGATGCCCATTTATTAACCATTAACCACCAAAACAGAACTCACAGCTGCAAAGAGATAATACAAGTATTGTGTGTTATGTGTTACAAAGATAAGGGTATACAGTACAAAAGATGACCCTTGTGGATGGTATGATACTTTTTCATATGGGGCCATACGTTAAACACGGAAGGTCATTCCTGGCTGTATTTTGCAAAGTACATTCACTCATTTGGCCTTATTACCAAGTACTTCAGCACAAGGATAATAACCATAGTAAATGAGCCCTGTTTAATAAAACTGGAAAATGTACTTCTGTAATTGAACACTGGATGTCAGTATGAAGTAATATAACAGCCATGCACACGGTTTTGCAGCAATTACTATAAACCAACAGAAAACAACTGATACCGCACTGAACATTTTTAATACAGATATAAAAAATACTCCCCACTTTACATGGCATAACATGCAAAAGGGATCCAGCTATTTAAGAAATTATCTCTGGTTTACACGAGGGTTTAATAGGGCACTTGACATATAATAGCTCTTAATGAATTCATATGTTGTTTGGTCTTTATTTTATTAAAATTAAAAAGTATAAAAATGTCTGTAATTTCAAGAGATTTCTGCATTGTTCTTTTTATTAATTATCTGTATTTTATGGAAAACAGATTACTCACTTATATAGTACCCTTATGGTGAAAATGTCTATTCAGCCTTTGATTAATTTGTCCCCAAGGCTTTATTTACTACATGCCAAAACTCCATGGAACACAGTATATAATCTACTGTTCATACTTATTAGAATTGTATATCCTTGCAAAAGGCCTTGTGTGAATTGTGGATCCTCTTACATTTGAATCCTCAACGTTTGGGGAGCTCAGGGTAAAAATTAGGAGCTAGAAGACACCTGTTCATTTTCCAGTTGAACAAATCAGTTTTACAGAATACAGCTTACAGGTGGTGGTGAACTGCAATGCAGTTATAGTCTAAAGACAAAGAGCTACAACAAATTGAGCTCCTTTCCAAATACCCCAGCTGTCACTATTGGTGCTCCATATAGTTTTTATGGAAAATTAATATTCATTAAATTATTTATCTGTTAACGTATAAGCCAAATTGGGGGTTCCTGTTATTACTAATAATGAAGTGTGTGTGGATGAAATGGAATGAAAAACATAAGTAGATACAAATAGTTCTCTAGTAGATAGTGTTGTGGATACCATAGTTTACCAGTAGGAAAACTACTACTATATTTCTCAACAAACGATTGTAAGGTTGCTGAAAACATTTCCTTTTTTGAGGACAGGAAGGAAGAGGAAAGTAAGAAAATAAACTGATTTACTGTGTTGGACCTTAAAAAGAACACAAACAGCAGGCAGGTGCAGGTCTAGTCAGATAAACTTCATTAAATAATGATCATGTGCAATGTTTCATGATGTTTAGTACTTTTGCCCCTAAATCAGTTTCTGAAAACAGGAAAAGTCAAAATGATCATTTGGAAAATTCATGATGAAGTTTCTACTACCTCATTGTGGAAAGTAGGAAACTTACTAAGTTGTTTCATAACACACATTAGTTTTCCTGTTTTTTTTTTGTAAATTTTTTCAAACCTGGTGCTGACCTGTCCACAATATCTTTAAGGTTTCTCTGGACTAATACTTCATTATTAGTAAATTTTGCCCACATGCATTTGCATATAGAATATTTTGGCCTAGTAAGGGGGAAAAGTTGGACAGAACTGATATTTCACATAGTAATTAACATCTGCTTAGACTTAATTTCTATATAAAACATCTATCAAGAATATTAAGATATGCAAATTAAAAATATAATTTGCATTTGAAAAGCAACATACAATTACCTAGTGTGGCTCAGTGGTTTCAGTGATGCTATTATTTCATTACACCTTTTATATTTGATATAAATTGTTTTCTTAGCAGCTGAATCATGAAAGTTATGTTGAACATAACTATGAGGTTAGACTGTCGAGGTTGGGGTTGTTTTCTCTGGAAAAGAGGCGCTTGCGAGGGGACATGATTACTCTGTATAAGTACATTAGAGGGGATTATAGGCAGATGGGGGGTGTTGTGTTTTCCCATAAAAATGATCAATGCACCAGAGGCCACCCCTTTAGATTAGAGGAACAGAGTTTCCATTTGAAGCAGCGTAGTGGTTTTTCACGGTGAGGGCAGTGAGGTTGTGGAATGCCCTTCCTAGAGATGTGGTAATGGCAGATTCTGTTAATAGTTACATAGTTACATAGGGTTGAAAAAAGACCAGAGTCCATCAAGTTCAACCCGTCCAAGTAAACCCAGCACACACAACCCACACCTACCAATCTATACACTCACATACATAAACTATATATACAACCACTAGTACTAACTGTAGATATTAGTATCACAATAGCCTTGGATATTCTGATCGTTCAAGAACTCATCCAGGCCCCTCTTAAAGGCATTAACAGAATCTGCCATTACCACATCTCTAGGAAGGGCATTCCACAACCTCACTGCCCTCACCGTGAAAAACCACCTACGCTGCTTCAAATGGAAGCTCCGTTCCTCTAATCTAAAGGGGTGGCTTCTGGTGCGTTGATTGTTTTTATGGGAAAAAAGAACATCCCCCATCTGCCTATAATCCCCTCTAATGTACTTGTACAGAGTAATCATGTCCCCTCGCAAGCGCCTTTTTTCCAGAGAAAACAACCCCAACCTTGACAGTATAACCTCATAGTTTAAATCTTCCATCCTCTAACCAGTTTAGTTGCAGTCTCTGCACTCTCTCCAGCTCATTAATATCCTTCTTAAGGACTGGAGCCCAAAACTGCACTGCATACTCAAGGTGAGGCCTTACCAGGGACCTATAAAGGGGCAAAATTATGTTCTCATCCCTTGAGTCAATGCCCTTTTTTATACAAGACAGCACTTTATTTGCTTTAGTAGCCACAGAATGACACTGCCTGGAATTAGACAACTTGTTATCTACAAAAACCCCTAGATTCTTCTCCAATAAGGATACCCCCAACACACTACCATTCAGTAGATAGTTTGCGTTTATATTATTTCTACCAAAATGCATAACTTTGCACTTATCAACAATGAACCTCATTTTCCAGTTTGCTGCCCAGTTTTCCAATTTTGTCAAATCGCTCTGCAAAGCGGCAGCATCCTGCATGGAACTTATAGTTTTGCACAATTTTGTGTCATCAGCAAAAATAGAAACAGTACTGTCTATGCCCTCCTCCAGGTCATTAATAAACAAGTTAAAAAGCAAAGGCCCAAGGACTGACCCCTGCGGTACTCCACTAACCACACTGGTCCAATTAGAAAATGTTCCATTTACCACCACTCTTTGTACTCTATCCTTCAGCCAGTTCTCTATCCAATTACAAATATTATGTTCTAGGCCAATATCCCTCAATTTGATCATTAACCTTCTGTGAGGTACTATATCAAACGCTTTAGCAAGTAGATGACATCAATTGCCATTCCAGCATCGAGGTTCCCACTCACCTCCTCATAAATGGCAACTAAATTAGTCTGGCAAGATCTGTTACGCATAAAACCATGCTGGCACAAACTAATAGTATTGTGAACTTACTGAACATTGTATCATGCCTACAAGTATCATGTACAAGTTAATGCCTTTAAGAGGGGCCTGGCATAGTATCCAAGGCTATTGTGATACTAATATCTACAGTTAGTATTAATGTTTTTATATATAGTTTATGTATGTGAGTGTATAGATTGGTAAGTATAGGTTGTGTGTGCTGGGTTTACTTGGAAGGGTGGAACTTGATGGACTCTTTTTTCAACCCTATGTAACTATGGAACTATGTAACATGGTCTCTTGGATTAAATGAAAACAAATTCATTCACTTTCTATGGAAGCCCATAAGTTTGTATTAAAAATGTAAACCAAAAGTAGCATTCTAGCAGAACCAGCAACATCAACACCGAGGACAGAACCAATAAATTCCACTCTTAGTCCTCGTTTTGTTAAGTACAGTAACTACATTTTGATCAACTAGTTATTAGTTGTGTACAGAAAAACAGTATATTTTTTAGTAATCTTATGTATGGGATCTGTGTAGCTCAAATTATACTGTTTATTTTTCTAAACCCATTTTGTAGAGCTTGTAGAATCATCTGTTTTTACTTAAGAATTTGCATATCAATTAGTTGCTTCCTACACATCAATTAGTCTTAGTCACTTCCATGTGACTCTCAGTTTTTTGGAAACTCTTAGTTCTGCAGCTCTTGAAACAGATGTTTTTCAACATTAAAAACTAGAACTTCAATTATTATTGTAATAAACCCAAACCAGGAACATCCCTCCTAGGTACAAACACCATCAATACACAAAAACAGATAAAAATGAGTGTAGGAAAGGCCAGCCCAGGGATGACTTTGACATACGTGGCCAGCTTGAATATATTTCAATATATGGACAAACAATCTCTGTTTTGTTTAAAGGGGAGGGCAATTTTTGGTGGTAGTTTAATGCACTAAATGGATAGATACATAGATATAAAAGGTGCCACACTTGACAGGCTCAGTTACAAAGCAACTGATTTTAAAGGAGAAAGAAAGGCCAAATATTAGGCTCCCTCCAGTAATTATAATCACTTACCTGATACCCGGTGCTGCTGTTAGAAGAAAACTGCCCAGTCCTGGGTAGTTCTAATAAGCACCATGGCACCCCAGGCTGGGGCAGTGCTGGGACAATTCCTAGTCACTGGGGTGGTGCCTAACATGTCACCCCCAGGGTTTCCACCTTTCATTCTTTATTTTACAAAAAAAACAAGATTTTTTTTTGCTTTTTTGCACATTAAATCAGTTGCTTTGTACTGAGCCTGTTACGTTTAGTAATTTTTGTGTCTGTTCACGCTGTTTTCTTGCACCCAGGCAGGTTGGTTGCTATTTGGTTGAGTGAGTGCTCCCTCATTTTGCTGTATATAGTACATATATATATTATCATATACAACAGGAAATATACTGTTTATACTCGAGTATAAGCCGAGTTTTTGAGCACCAAAAATGTGCTTAAAAAGACACCCTCGGCTTATACTCGAGTATATACGTCAGCACCACCCCCCCCCACTGTGGACGGAAGGGCCCAGCCGGTGCCAACGGCTCGCGTCGGTGTGCATGCGCGTGCGCACAATCATGGCTTTGGGCTTAGGAGCGCGTATATACAGCGCACGGCTTTGGGCAATGCGCGTATATGAGGAGCACAGGGAACTTGTTTGTGCTAGAATACGCGTATATGAGGAGCACGGGGGAACTTGTCATGGCACCGCATGTGTGAGTATATACGGCAGCACCCCCTCAACCCCCCCGTGGACGGACGGGTCCCGCCGGTGGCTAGAGAAGCGCATGGGGAACTTGTTATGTGAGCACTCACAGCAACAGCACGGCTTCTAAAGGAAGCTGAAATGTCAAGAGCTCCTATGGACTTTACAGCAGGCTGAAGTACAAGGTATAAGTTAACAGTTATAGCCATGTTATATAGGTATAAGCAAAGCACAGTGTTTTATTTACAATGGTAGTGTTCAAAGTGTATAATAATGTATAATATCAGTGCAAATATGTGTTTTAGTAGAGTGAAGCACACTTACATAGCATTACTATATATGGTACCCTCAGCAGAATTTACCAAAGCTTGCCAGTTGCTTGAATTTCCATCTCATGTATGAAAGTAATTAAAATTAAGGATACACAGAATCCAGGATTCATCCAAATTAACACCTCTGGCCTTAAAATCATGTGACTTTTTTTCACATAAACACGGACTTTGAAAATTTAGAATATGCAAACCCTGGTGCACTATTACAAGTAGAAGCTTTGCTGTCAGTTGTGCTGGGAGACATGCTGCATTGCGATGGGAGCACACACACCAGGATGGCAAGTACTTGATACTTAGTATGACTCGATTCAAGTTTTTCCAGTTTTCTTAGTTAAAATTAGGTACCTCAGCTTATATTCAGATTGGCTTATACTCGAGTATATACAGTACATTAAAAACCAACAGTAATTTATCCATACGAATGAATGTCAGGTAAGGGTGTTATAGGAATACTAGTGTAAGGTGTACCCAGCAAATGTTTTATCTATTTGCTTTATTCTTTACTGCTGTGGTCTGAAGAACTTGGAGAGATATATAAAGACAGAAATACAAATTAGAGGAACTATTTAATCTCACCCTGAACACACAAATCAATTTCAAGCAGAGGATGTGGGTGATGATAACAGAAAATGCCAGCTCACGCTGACAAATGCAATGTTGTAAGCCATTCTTTTTAACCACTGGCGTTGCTTTCACTTCACTAATCACAATGACAAAATATTGTACTAGGTTCCTAAATGTGTTCTTTTCTCGTGTTGTGCTGCTGTAGATACAAATGCTCTGGAGAAGCTATCACTATCAAAAGGACATTTAAAAAAATCACCTGCTCTAATTCCCATTCTCTTAAATAGGAAATGGAGAGTGACATGGAAATGGAGAGTGTGAGCACTTTTTTTAGCCTGAAAATGCTACGTGTGCTATTAGCCTTAAACAGTAGAATAAGGACTAAAATGGAGTTACAGATAGGAGATGGTGACAGTTTGCTGTTCTAGACAGCTCTAGTAGTCCATTGAGGGGGAGATTGTGGGTGAGTACTTATGCGTTCTGGATGTTGCTGAAAGATGACTGATTAATACTTTTCACCTTGTTATGGGGTAATAGAGACCATATTTAGATGTTAGACCTCAAAGAGGACTTAACATCAATTGTGTCTTGAACCCACAAATTTGAAACAAAACACTGAGCAAATTTCTAAGTCATTTCTGGTCCAAAATGAAGAGTTGTTGCTTTGGAATATTTCTGTTTAATTGGCAAGCTCCTCAGTCATAGCCGTTAGGTCAAACTCCTTCGGGTTCTTAAAAGGGGATATATATGATAATTAAGGGAGGAATGTAATAAACAGAAAAAAAGCTTGCAAGATTAAGAATTAAATATTGCATTGCATAATATAATATTGTACATTAGACAATTGCTTGAAGGCTGTGTGTGCCTTTTCTTGTCAGAAATGTTATTAAATACCATTGCACATGGCACAAAATAAAACTCAATCATATTTTTCCTCTGGTTGATAAAATTATGCATAAAAAAATGATAATACATAGAAAAATTTTATCATATTGTCCCTTTTTCCAAATTGACTTTATTGCATTCTCCAACAGAGCTGAAGGAGGTAGTAAGGAATATTGTGGTCATTCATTCTTAAAGCACATTTTTGGTTTATTAAATTTCTAGGTGATACAGTATAATTAGTCAGGACAGGTTTTATGTTTTAGTTGGGCAAAAGACAACATGATGCTTTTTTCAAATTATATTGTAATTAGAAAAAGTTTTTTCACTTGCAGTACCACTGCAAACTGAATACTATTTCCATAAAAAAATACTGAATACTATTTCCATAAAAAAGGTCTCCCTTAAATGACAGAATCTCTTATTTTTATCAGCTAGATGGGTTTTGCTATATTTCAGATAGCTTCTTAAACTGTAGCAGCTTCTATATTTTTGTGGAATGGATTACACCTAAATGATATCATCATTGTTTTTTCCAATTTACTTCAAAACTTTCAGCCTGCTGCAGTCAAATTTGACAGCTGAGCTGACGGGGATATCTCTCTTGACTCTGATCAGCACTAGACTTTTTTGCCAGTGCCCCTCACATAGGAGGGGTGTGCTTTGGGCAGTCCATATACAAATGTGGTGCTGTACAAAAGAGAACATTTTTATGAAAAGACTTGTAGTATGCATTAAAGCTAATGTATATATTGACATACTTTGTGTGAGTTTTCTAGTAAGCACAGTACATAGTAGTCAATTTTTATGAAAGCTTGATATAGGAGGTGTCTTTTATAGTATAACTAATAACTTTCCATAACTATCCAACAGTTATAAGATACAAAAATTGTATGCTACAAAAAAATGAGAACTAGCAAACCATGTTGTTCTTTTATACCAAAAGATGGCAAAACTCATACAAAACATACTGTAGCGCACAGAGCTTATTTACTGCAATAACACTGGGCAAGCTGGCACCACTACAGTAGCCCATAAATCAATTAAAGATTTGCTTTCATTATTCTACATGCAGCTGACTGATCAAATCATTTTATTTATTTATCTGTTTCACTTAAGGGGTATTTGCAAGATAAAACGGTGGCATGGTAAGCTGTTAAGAGCATAAATATATACCCCTTAAAGAAGAAGGAAAGTTACAATCACTGAAAGGGTGCCAAAATGTTATATTTTAGTTATAAAATACATCAATTGATATATTCACACTTTAGAAGACTATCAATAAAACTAGAAAGGGAAGTTTGAGAACAAACTTCATGTTGGTTTGAAAAACATGAAGTCACTGAGAATGAAATCTGATCCGTTGTTGGCTCTGCCCACTTTTTCTAACCTTGGATCACAGTTATATACTAAAAATCACTGTGTAAAGTTTGGGGACCCTGGTATTAATAGTGTATAAATGGCAGCAACTTAATTTTCCCCCACTGACGTTCAGGGCTGAATTGTCAGATATGGAGGTAGAAACAATAGGGATTCTACCTCCAGCTGCCGATTCAGCTGTAAATGTAGATTTTGCTTGGGTGCCTTCAACGGCGCCCGATCAAAATCTTTTAGCCTGCTGATTGACTTGACAACCAATATTTGCAGCCTTTGTGATACGTTTTTCAACCCAACATAATAATAAGAAGAATTGGAAGAAGAAGCGGAAGAAAAAGAATATGTATGTTGGGTTTTTCAACCTAACATAATAATAAAAAGAAGCGGAAGAAGAAGAAGAAGAGTATGTATGTTGGGTTTTTCAACCCAACATATTAAGAAGAAGAATTGGAAGAAGAAGAAGAGTATGTATGTTGGGTTTTTCAACCTAACATAATAAGAAGAAGTGGAAGAAAAAGAAAAAGACGCAGAAATAATTAATTTGCTCTGAGGCATATGCATAACGAAATAAGGGAAATTAACTAAGAATTGCTTTTAGTGTAGTTCATTTTTTCCAGTTGGAAATATCTGCCTATAGAAGTCTCAGGCATCTCACTAACCCCTTATGCCATTATGCCAATCCACAGGAGTGCCCTGGCATTTTTGCAAAATCTTGCAATGTTCATGCCAAGTGAACTGTTCAATTATACTCATGTGACATTGTACTATTTTTCTTAGATAAAGGGCACTTACAGTGACAGACTCAGCAAGAGTTCTTCATTTTTCATTACCCATTACTCTTAAACAATTGAGATTGGTATTAGTAATGCCTTTGACATACAATGAAGAATTTTGTTGTTACAGACTTCTATAAAAACATGCCAGTTAGATCAATCATTTTTGTGAAATTGTCAGTGAGTGTAAGATCAAGGTTACATTCAAAGTTATTAACTGTACAGAAAATAAAGTCAATGGAAGGGAAAAAAAGAAGATGATTGCTGTAGAGGTAATGGACAAATTAAATTGTTGTGGAAAAAAATATATAGAGCATTTGTAATATTTAAAAAAACATTAATCTTTGGAACAGAGGTAGTTTCCTATCTCAGAATGGATGCTAATTTTACATGATAGGAAGGACCACATTTCCTCCCTTTTTTTTCTAGGTCTTCATGTCTCTTTAGGTGCCCATACACGGTAAAATATCTGAATATTTTGCTACTGCATTTGATTCTGTTCCTCCTTGTATGATTCGGATTTAACTTCCAACTCGGTTACACACAAAGGGAGAGGTCACACAAAGCTTAGATCTGCTTCTCTCAGCTCTGTGTTTTTCTGTGAGACTGAGAGAAGTGGATCTGCCTTCCTACACTGCCTGTGTACTGAAAACTACAGAATCTGCAGCCACATGAGCTCCAGTCTCCCTGTAAAATGCGAAAGCAGGCATTTTTGGGTTGACCCAAGGTCGGACTGGGGGGTGCAGGCCCCACAGGGACCATTGCTGCACCCCTTAACTCGTCTTCGCTACCTGCCCAACGTCCTTCCCTGAACGTGCATAAGTGAAACTTACTTTTAACGCGTCATGGGAGGGACACAGTGGCCAGTGGGGGGGGGGGATTGGAGGAATACATATTCTGAAGTAAAATGTTTTCTGTGACCTCGCCCTAACTGCTGCTGATTAATACACTTAGCAGTCACTGTAACCTCCTCTTGCTTTCAACCCCACTCTAGTCCGGGTCTGCTTGGACTAGCTGTACTGCCCCAGCAGTTAATAGCTGTGTTTTATTTAAAAAAACAAATACATTTAAACTAATTGTTTATATGCATGCATAGTGTTTTGTTGCCACCTAGTGACCAAAGTCATATTACAAGGTGTTTATTTCCTAGTTTGTATACCCTCCCATTCCCCTTCCTTATTGTTTGGTGTCTGTTCCTCTCATCATCTTTTTCCTGTTCCTGCTTTCCACATGTGAGGAGCTGCTCCAGAGGTTAGGAAAGAAATATTCCTTTTGACCTCCTGCACTTGTTCATCCACCCCAAATAAAGAACCTTTGTCTGGTGACTTCTGTTATCTTGCAAAGATTGCCCACAGTGGTTGTGCCCAGATCCATTCAGGTCCAGGTAGAAAGGTCTCAGGGGAAACGCAGCCACTATCACAGCAATTGGAGTCAGAATACTGGGCCACTGGAGTCCAATACATATTCTGATTAGGAATCTTAACATGGTGGAAGTTACCGGGAACAATTCAACTCTTCATTTGGGAAAGTACCTTAGATTGTAAGCTCTACGGGGCAGGGACTTCCTTCCTACTGTGTCTCATACCACATGGCACTTATATATGTATTTATTGTATTTATTTATTATATCACTTGTCCTCCCTGTGTGTAATTTTGTATTCTGTGAGATTGTACAGCGCTGCGTACCCTTGTGGCGCTTTATAAATTAAGTTATACATACATACATACATACAAGTAATATTTAGTTTCATGACCCCTCCCCCTGATTATTTTTCCTTTTGATAATTTCCTGAAAATGTAACATCCGTCAAAATTGCCAAGTGCTGTTAAAAAAATAAGAAAGTATACTGTATAACCAATTTAGAAGCACGCCCTTTGCATTTTTATAGACGGCTGTTATATTTTTCTGCTTTTCACAAGGTCTAGAGCTCACAATCTCGTTACTCAGCCAAAACACCCACAGTAGCATAAATTTGCCACCTACATCCCTAACAATTGGAATTAAGCTTCTATGGAAATTGTATTGTGAAACAAAATATTAGTAGTGTGTGGGTTTATTTAATATAGGATTTAAGCTTCAAGTTATTTATATGCCCTTAATAGGTATCTATCCTTTTAACTACTGAGGGATTTTTATTTGGGGATTATAACTGTATAGTTACAAATGGCAGTTGGTTCTCTTTTTTAAGCCTTCTTAAACCCTCATTATTCTCTATGTCCTTGATGTTAATGAGGCATTTTACAAAGCCCGAACAATGCACTGGCTACTTGGGCTCTTGGTTATTATAAATGAAAAATACATGGCAAAACAAACTAGATATATTGCTAGTAATCGTATACATTAATTTGTCACCCATTAAGTTTTAATGTACCTATTTGCCATTGCAAAGTACTTGAATGGAATGATCCATATGATGTAGGGGGACACATTTTTATATCTGAAGAAGGATGATTCCTAAACATTAAACAATACTTAAAACTAATTAAAGCACATTTAGTCGATCACTAACCAAATCAAGAGCCTTTGATTTTAGTGTATGTGTCTTAACATTGATCTTTGTAAATAGTTTCGAGCACAAATGTATCTTTGGGACTTAATATTAACACAAACCTGCTTGATTTGTTAAACCCAGAAATAAATCAACCTCTCTATGTACTGCAGTCCAGAACTTGCCAGTAATTTATAGTTTATGTTGTCTTCATGGTTTTGAAAAAGGCTTTATAGAACTGCTTGGCAAACCATGTTTTAACAGTATTGGATTTGAAAGTAAATCAGATACAAGTAAAGTGTTGGCCATGAGTGATGAAGACTAGTGGAAGTGATAACAGCTACACTGCAAATAGGAGCTGAGAGATCATGCCTTGGAATACATTTACTTTTTTGACTGTGTCATCCATCCAACCTTAATTGAATTCAGAACACTGAAATAATGCAGTGGTGGGACAGACTTGCCAAGGTGTGTATAACGTGGTCATTGCATGACTGCCTCATAAACTGAACCTTCAGGGAAATGGACAGATTTGCACACAGAAAAACATGTTTTAGGGTCCCTTCCCAGATATTAGCTATTTATCAGTATAAGGGGAAGGTTATTTAACCACCTAGCCTAGTGTTGTTTAGTGGGCCAGAGGTCATATATGCTCAATATATTTAGTGTTTGCGAGCTTTGTTAGCCAACAATGCCATAAGTTATCCCACTGCTAAATGAAATCTTATGCTATGTTTGTACTCTCTGCCAAAGTCAAGGCTTGGTTCTGCTTGTAGGACACTGTAGAAAACATTTCTGACTGACACTAAAACACATGTTTTTCCACCAAGGCTCAGGAAAAGGAAAGGCAGAAAAGTTAAAGGAACAGTAACACCAAAACATGAAAGTGTTTATACTATTTACTATTGTTTATATAAATGCGCTACTGTGCAGCCACAGGGGTAGCCATTCAAGCTGGAAAAGAGGTAAAAAGGCACAGGTTATTTAAGCAGATAACAGATAAGCTCTGTAGAATACAGTGGGAGTCTACTCAGCTTATCTATTATCCGCTATGTAACTTGTGCCTTTTCTCCTTTTTTCAATTTGATTGGCTACTCTAAGGGCTCTGGCACACGGGGAGATTAGTCGCCCGAGATAAATCTCCCGTGTCTCGGGCGACTAATCTCCCCGAAATGCCATCCCACCGGCGAAAATGTAAATCGCCGGTGGGATGGTATACGCGGCGGCGCGATTTCAGTGAAATGCCATTTTCGCCGGTGGGATGGCAATCTGGGGAGATTAGTCGCCCGCGAACAGGGAGTTTTGTCGCGGGCGACTAATCTCCCCGTGTGCCAGAGCCCTAATGGATACATGGCAGCTTTGTTTATATAAACTATAGTAGTGTTTGCTTTAATGGATGCATTCAGATTATGCTAAGGAAAGGTATGAATTATTTGATAATTCTTGCATGTCTATATAATTTACTGGCCAGCTCTTCATCATAAATGGGATTAATGACTGGATCTCTGACATTAATCTCACACAGCACCATAACAAGGACCTACAATGTACTGAATGTCTGGATGATAGAATAATTGATGGCACTTAGCCCTTTAAAAAGCAGTCAGTTTGATACAATAGGGGAATCAGCTTTGTAATTTATCTCATATTTGATTTAATTCAGTTAAGGGACCATCTGTACAGATTCTTTATGGCAGCATAGAAAAACATTGGAGATCACAGACAGTGCTGAGACAAAACACCATTCCAAGTAAACAAACCCACTTGTGTATAATCCTGGAGAAGCTATGAAAATACTTCATGACCATCAACAACCAAACACTTGCAAATGTCGGATTTATGTATGGTATTTGTAAGCCATTTGAGTTCATATTCACTGAAAAACTCATCTGCAAGTATGATATGTTGTTTTGAAAGAAGGAAGATTACTGCATTGCCTAAAATACCAGATAACTGTGCAGTTTTAAAAGTGTCAGGCCAGCCCATCTCACAAGGGAACAACTTTAAGTGGCAGGTTAAAAAATTACTTCCAATGGAATAAATGGCTGCATGACACAATCATCTGATATGTATGCTCATATAGACTCTCAAAAGGTGGAGATATTGTACATAACTTCAACTGATTCCAAAAAGGAAGTAATGCAATTGGAAAGTTCAGCCAATGAATATATTCTCCCAGGGATGTTTATGTTGGAATACTAAGGAAATGGTAGGAGGAAGAGGAAGTGAAAGTATTCCAGTGGGAGGAAGAGGAGGCAGAAAGCTAGGAGATATTGACGGTGCTTTCCTAAAAGTCTGATGAAAATAAACCTGCTTTTGAAAGTTAAGGATGAAGGCAATTGAGAAAAATAAACTCTACTGATACTGATTGCATACAGAAAGGCCAACGTATGAGAAATTAAAATATTCTCTCCATGATGTTTATGTTAAGAGAAATGCTGAATAAGCAAAACTACCAGATGGAAAATAGATAGAACTTCAAGGAGGAATGCACTGGACATTATGGGTCTCAGTGGAGGGATCAGTCAGAATGTATTAATGTAATATCAGTCCAAAAAATAAACACTGTTTAATTTCCAATACATTTGAAAAGCTTGTCCTTATTCATTACATAGGTCATTCCATGTAATTAGTGGGCAGAATGACGATTTCAATGATAACCTTAAGGGGCATTGAGAGGAATAAGCATGACCCACCCTTTACATACTGGATATGTAAAGATACCCAGCAGCAGTTGGCCTTATGGGTTAAACTTTGTGCTTCAAAGTGAATAGGATATATTCATGGTGCAAGTACATTGTTAATGCTGTCATTGTTAATGTCCTGGAACATCTGTCACCTTTTATGCAAGTACCTTAATTGAATGGCACCAGTTTGCGCAGTGACTGCTTCCAATTAAACATGACTGCAACTGCTGTTGGGGGTCACCTTTTAAGATTCAATGTTTACACATGCTAGGCAGCAGAAGGTGTCCATTAGACCAGATATAAGGGGAGTAGAGAATCAACCTGTGGGGGTGTTAATCTACCTTTATTTTATCACCAAATCAATATAACAATACTGAAATTAGCACTAAATTAACCAAGACTGCAGCACTTGAAGTGATACCATATATCAAAAAACTCCAATGTATGCCTGATCCAATAGGCTGCTATGTGCAGATCATCTGTATGTCACAGACATTACATTACTCAAGTTTTCCACCACTCTTTACTCCAGGATTTCTTCTCAGCCATATTGCAGTCACTTCAAAAGGCTGCAATGCATTGCACAGCTCTTTGTAAAATAATGGTGTACATTTCTGGAGTCAAAATATACATCATAGGGGTCACTTATGACCTGGAAGGCAGGGTGCAAAGTGCAATAAATAGTTACAATAAGACATTTTTGCAATTTGCACTCTGCTTTCCACCCTAGATTAATTAATTTTTAAGCAAAGAGTCTCTCAATTGACCCCCTTGAATACAGTGCTGTCTGCATTCTACAGTGCTGTATTCATGAGGAGTAGGTAAGGGGATGTATTTAGGCATCCTCCATGTCGCTCAATAAATTGTGCTCACAAAAGGCTGCAACAGAGCTCAGTAAATAGCACCAGCCCTTTGGAAGCGCTGTCCTGTGCCTGCTCACATTGCTCTCAGCACCTCTGCTGTCACACACTATCCTACTATAACAAGCTGCTGCCACCATTAGTGATACTGTCATACAGGCAACTGCACTATTAATGAAATAATAGCTTTTCAAACACCCACTTATGTTTGGAGCTATGGCAAATAGGTCACGCTATTTTTACAAGAGTTATTACAAGAGTCTTCTTGCATTTAACATAAATGTTAATCTTTATTCACTCAATTTTTTATTCCTTTAAATAGCAACACATTTCATTATAAACACAAAATCAATAGGATGCATGATAGAAATGTAAAATTGTTTGGTGCATAGATCATGCTTACTGTCAGAAATACTGTATAGCTAGAAACTTGTATCACAATATGTTACATGTAACAGTAGAGGACATAAGAAACATACAAAATTATTATAAACAATACCAAACCACTGAAAAACAGTCAATCATACAAATAGGAAGTAAGACATTAGTAGACACTTAGGTGGGTTTTTTTCTTCTTTCTTTTATATCAATTTTGTTTTAAAATTGAAGTCACATCCACAACACAAAAAAAATCCCCTTCTAATTCTGCCTATTATAGTAGGCTGGAGTCATTGGGTCTGATAATTAACCCTGTGATGTTTTTATCATTGTGGATGGAAGACTTCATAAACTACTGAGAAAATATACAAAAAATGACAAATGGGTACATTAGAACACATTTTCATATGAAATAGATTCTTCTATAGGATGTAATTTGCGCCGATTTTTCATGCTTCAGGATCATAATCTTGATACTCCTCCTGCAATAATCCAACACAAAGAAACAAGTGTTAGGCATTTGACAGAGAAACGATTGTGTGGAAAAATTGTATTAATGAGTTGCATGCAGAACTATAGCTGGAAAATACCTAAGGCCAAACTGGCATACACACACTTTTTTAATTCACATAAAATCTCTTACTCTAGGGCTCATTTATGAATAAAGGGCAAGTGCAAAGAGCAAAATCACTAAATTACACCATTTAAATGCTATTTACAAAGGTTCATGCTTCCAAAAAACCTTGCAAAATGCATCTTGTGCCCATACACTTGTTTTCATTTTGCTTGAATTACATGCAAGATGCAAACTCCATGGTGCATGGGCAAAAGGAAACCCTGCCTTGAGGATCAGCATTATTTGGTCAGCATTCATTGAGGCAGCATTCACTTATTCAGCACTTATCTTTCAACTGTGTTTTTGTTTTTATCAGTATGTATGCAAAGCTTTTCTTTTGAGTCACTTTCTATAAGAAGGTAAAATATTTTCTAAATGTTTTATAACATTTAAGTAGTCACAGTGTAAAAAATAGGCAAAAAATAAACTTTATTGTAAGTCGCTTTATAAGATAATGGTTGTTAAAACATATATCTGGCAGGTGCAGAATTATGGATGCCATTTATACCATAACTTCTCATGTGAATTCTTTTTTACAGATGAGGGGGTGGTAACATAATAAAATGTGCAAAGTTTGCTACAGGCCTAGTAACCTATGGCAACCAATCAGCAGGTAACATCTCCTGGTCACCTGCTTAAAAGCAAACATCTCATTGGTTGGTGTAACAGCATCCAGAAAAACTTTGTGCCTTTTATGGGAGATATTTTGCACAATGCTATCTAATGACCATTGCTCTATAGATTGACCTGTTCTGAATTAGGTCTTATGAAAGTCTAAAGGGTTCAATTGTTATTCGTCTTAATGACATATTTTAATGGATTGACATTGTGGGACTTGGTGAGTCATCTTGAAATTAGTCAAATGTTTGCTCTATCTATATTATATGATGATTCTATTGTTTTATTTTAATAGACATAGAACATTGCTTTTCTCCCCAGTAGCAGTTCTATATTACTGAAGAGCCACAAATACTTGCTTTCGTTAATGCCTCTACTCTACACTCAGGCCAAGGGTACAGAAAACACACAGTGTGCTAAAGGAAAAGGAGGGCTTCTAGTCTGTGAAAGATGTCTTTGACTAATACATGGGTTATGCACCCTTTCACTTCATAGTGTGTGCAGATCTTGTTCTGCTCCTGTGACAGTTACTTGCCTGATACCTTGTTGGGCATCTAGCAAGCTAATGCAACACTGCTACATTATTGCATATAAGGGGGTGATTTATCAACGCTCAAGTTTGATTTTTTCACGATTCAAGTTCTTTTGCACTAAAAAAACTCGAATTATGGTTCAACAACTCAAATGTCTGATATTTATTAAGTGCAAAAAAAACAAAAGCTCAAATGTAAAACTTTGCCATGTAAAAGCTTTCAAGGTTCTATAGAAGTCAATGGGAGTTGTCCTAGGCAAAGTCAAATCATATTTTCAATTCAAGATATTTGAGTTTTTTCAATATTGTAAATTCAAGGTATTTGAGTTTTTTTTTATATAAACAAGTTATCCTTATTAATAAATAAGCAAGCATTCAATATGCAAGTTTATTTGATTTAGAAAAACAAACTCAAATTTACAAACTCAAAAATTGATAAATAGCCCATAAGTGTGTGGGGACAGATTTGCTTCAGGATAAGTGGCACAGCAGGCTCATCACCTATAACTATTAAAATAAAGTAACATTTGACCAGGCATAAGGCTGCCCTATAAAGATCTTTAGGCAGACTGAGAATTAAGTTTCATTTTAGAGATAAAGAAGACGCTTGCACTTATCTCACACTTACTGAAAAATGTACAGCAATTTATGGAACACCAATTTGCACAGTTATAAAATTTCTAGACAATATGATACCAGACAGCAAATATCTTTAGAGCTCTAAAGCAATGAAAATGTGCAGTGTACTCTCTTAGAAATGGTTATTGCAGGAACATTAGATCATTTCTACATGAGACTGAATATGAAGTTTATCGATGATAATATGAGCCTCATATAAATCATTTGAGTCAACAAAGGACATTCTCTTCCACTACTAGCTTATAACTGGAACATTTTTATGTTTCAGTATCATTGACTTTATATTTCCAGCCATAGCGCTAAAGTACCTCTATAAGACATACTTTATAACACGACAAATCAAAGTGTAAAAAAATAATCTAATATATCTAATATGCATGCAAATTGGCCATGTGTTTAATTTTGAAGCTCATTAAAGGCCCAAACATTATTCTGGGATTTCAGATGTCAGTCATTGCTTTGCAGGTAACCACAGAAAATAAAACCAGCTAGAGAATATATGGAATGGTTAGAAAATATCCTATTCATTTTGGTCAGCTTAAAGGAACAGTAACACCAAAAAATGAAAGTGTATAAAAGTAACTAAAATATAATGTGCTGCTGCCCTGCACTGGTAAAAGTTGTGTGTTTACTTCAGAAAGTCTACTATAATTTATATAAATAAGCTGCTATGTAGCCATGGAGGCAGCCATTCAAAGGAGAAAAGGCACAGGCACATAGCAAATAACAGATAAAACACTATTGTATTCTACAGAACTTATCTGTTATCTGCTATGTAACCTGTGCCTTTTCTCCTTTTTTCCAGCTTGAATGGCTGCCCCCGTGGCTACACAGCAGCTTATTATATAAATTATAGTAGTGTTACTGTAGCAAACACACCAGTTTTACCAGTGCAGGGCAACAGTGCATTATATTGTTATTACTTTAAAGCTCTTTCATTTTTTTGTGTTACTGTTCCTTTAAAAAGTTTATTTTCTACTAAGAGTTAAGAATTGAGGTTTAATAGCCCCCATGGCTTTAAATCTCTACAGGCTAATTTCTCTTAGTTATTAGGCAGAAGTGCCTTTATCAAAGTTAGATCATTTACACATGTATACTAGAGTGAACACTTCCCGTCACACTTTGATATAGTGCCGGGAATGGGGTGGCACTTCCTCTTTGGCTTCCACCTGAGGAACAGGGTGGATGTTGCTGGGAGCCTGAGACTTAGGCCTCTGGCCTCTTAAAGGAAAGGTCCCAAGGGGAGTCAGCCCTTGGTGAAGTTGGGAAACAGGGCCCCGTAAATTAGATATTTAATAGTGGCAGGTGAAGCGCCCATACCAGGACACTCTAGGAGTGCAAGTCAGTTAGGGTTGAGCTAGAAAGAGCAGTCCTGAGCTCCACATAGGAGTGGCAGATTGGAGGTATCTTTCCGAAGCAATATTGCCTGTGGTTTAGGGATCCCAGTAAATAGGGAATCGGTATAGGGAATTCCCAAAAGGTGATCTAAGCCACTTTGGGATGTCACAGAGGTGAAATGAGATTCCTGCTAAGTCTGCCTTCGGGGGGAGTCTCAACCTGCATTACATTCTACTTTCATGTTGCCTGTATTACTGCATGAAATTGCAGAACACTCTCACAATCCTCTTCCACTTAGTGAAAGCCCATTCTGGGTATGAGAGTCCAGTGTAACCCATGTTCTACTTGCACTGGTCTGGGAAGGCAGTTGTTGAGCGATAATAAGGTTAAAATATGTAAAATGAAAAATAGCCACTATTTCCACTTTATTAATCATTTTAAAAGCTCTTTGGCTGAGTCACCACTTAAACTGCAATCCAAAACGAATACAGCTTTAGTCAGCACACCAGATGACCATGGTCTAAAACATAAGCCTTTATTCATTCAAAACACTAAGCCTAATGCGTTTCATGCACACTATCCCAGACTTTAAAAACCAAACTGCAAGCTTGAAATCTAAGGGTCTCCACAAAAATATTTCAGATAGTGTAAAAGCACCCCAATGTATGTTTTTAATGCTACATGAAGATTTTTTTTCAGCTTCTGAATTTTTTTAATAATTATGTGCCTATAATTTCATAATTGCATGTGAGAATGGCTAATATAAGAATGGTTGCTTTTTTAATCAACACTTATTGATGTTTTAGCAAGTATTTTAACAGCAGACTTTACACAGAAAATGTTTACCTCAGGCGGCATTTCATATGTTTCATCTGGATTTACCGGCATATTTTCTGAATTTTCCACTGTCCCTTCCTGGCCGAAGCCGCTTTCATTCTGCAATTAAAAGAAATTACATTCTTTTTTTAAACAATTTTTATAAGCTTTTATTGCGTATTATCATTTTAATTTAACACTTCTTCAAGAATAAAAAATAACTGTATAACAGAGGTATAATTATATTTATATATGCTAACCATGATTTATAATTACAAATGCTGACCTTTTTAAGCTTCATTTTTATATATAAAATTTATTATATGCTGTTCACAGACCAAACAAAGCAAAACATTTATACATCTTAATTCCAAAATGGCCCCCTTCCTGAAATAAATACTATGCTTTAGAACCAGAAACTACTTTCTTGCTGCAGCAATCAAATTGCGCAAGGCAATTCTTATAATAAAATTTGATTTTTAAATGTTACAGATGATGGATGAGAACCATACAGCACTTCAGCTGATGCTAAACCACAATTCCCATAATATTCAGACAGCCAGTGTCTGAATGATGATGCTTGGAACTGTACTTTAATTTAGCAAAACAGATAAAGAGCACAACGAGAAACACATCTGACAGGCCATTCGTGCAAAAGTAGAAAGAAAGCTAAAGGATATCTGTTATCAGAATCAAACTTTATAGCAGTATCTGAAAACAATATATACCTTGAATAGTGATACCCCTTCACATTGTTAGACATTCCAGGACAGAATTAAGAGTTCACAATAGATAATATGATAGATATATCATCGATATATGGGGCATTGCCCTTTTATGAATTGGTATAAAAATACTTCTTGAACATCAACAAAGAATGCTCTGCAGTCCCAGATTAAGCATTGATTTTTCCAGTGCTCCTTTTTACTATATCATTTAGAAAAATGTTGCTTCTGTAGAAGTTATAGTCTATATATACACATATGTCTTTTCAGCCATTGAACAATGCTGTTTATTGTTTTGTAAGGCCAACAACAAGCTAACAATGTTTTTAACACTTTACTATTTAAGAGGCAAAGTTCACCCATGGCCCATAAATATGAAATCTGTTATCAATAAACCGTTATCCAGAAAGCTCCATAAGGAAAAATTTCTGATCCTAACTGTACTGCATAAATCCATATTGGTGGCAAAACAATCAGCAGAGTTAAGGTATGTAAATCAAAATTATGGAAAGATCATTTATCTAGAAGACCAAAACACTTTGGATAAAGTTTTGTGTGTTACTTGCTCCTTAAACAGACTTGACATATACCATACTTGATAAGAAGGTAGGAAGAATCAGTGATCCTTTTACATATATAAGTATATAACAATATGTAATTTCCCCTGTAAATTATTAACCTACAGCTATTTTATGTGCAAGCCTACTGCAATAATCATATCATTTCTAAAGAATGTCACAGAAAACATGTTTTGGATTGTTCTAGCTCCACTACATCTCTCATATTGACCTTTCTTCTTGTAATGATCCTTCTCTGACATAAACATGAAATTCATTGTACTATAAAAATTGTTTGGGAAGCTAAATTCAATTGTTCTTTCCAGAAAACCAGATTATTTCTTTTCCTTAGGAATAATCAGTGTGTGTGAATGCACATGAAATGTATAAAGGTTATACAAGACAAATGGGTGTCCATTGATTAAGTCCATATATACTGACCCATATATCAAAACAATTGTCCTTAATTTATGGTAACTATTTATTTCATCTTACACAGAGTAGTTATATCATGCACTCACGCACCTACTTTTTTCCCTAAATGTTTAGCTTGAATATTATTATTATTAACATTTATTTATAAAGCGCCAACATATTCCGCAGCACTGTACAATAAGTGGGTTTCATACATTGGACATACAGAGTAACATATAAAGCAATCAATAACCAACACAAAAGGTGAAGAGGGCCCTGCCCAAAAGAGCTTACAATCTACAAGGAGAAGATATTTTCTATTCCTAACTGTGGTAAGTCTCTGCATATATAATCTGCTTCATTATCTGCCTCTATATCTTATACCTCATATTCATGTTTAGAAATATGACTTACCTCTTCATCCTCTCTTTGTCCACTTTCACTCTTTCATTTCCTGGTAAACAAGAGCATGCAGCACCCATTCTAAGAATCTCTTCCTTGATCTGGCTGAGCTTTATAATTTACTGTAATATGTCCCTTCTCCTTTCAAGGCTACTTTAGATTTTATACAAACGGACTATTCACATCCTCCTCCAACTTTCACATTCTGATTTCCACCCTCTACTGAATCAGCAAAATATTTTTTCAGTTGTGCCAGGTTTAAATGTCACTGCTCAACCAACCTACTGTATAAATACTACCATTGCTCTACCATCATAAATGGCTTGAATAAATTTCAAATCTTAAAACAACCCAGCATCCTTTGTAAGAAATGATAATTTGCTGTTAGTTAGTTAGTTAGTTAGTTGCTGTTAGTTTTTGATACCAGAATTCTACCACAAAGAGCAGATGACGATGGGATTTTATTCTTGCGTGCATGTATGCATACCTTTATTCATAAAACTATAAGAAAATGCTTTACAATTGGTAGGACCATAACATTTTTTTTAGACGTACATATTATGCATGTGTGTGTTTCCATAATTTGCTAAAACGAAATATGGTTGACTATATTCCAGGATGGAAATCATGTTTTGTCTCACACAACAAAAACATCTTTAAAAGTAAAGCTATCCACATGTACAAATTTTTCTCACAATTCGGTCAATTTTCAGTTTTTCAGAAATGTCTTTATGCATTAGCCTTCAAAAAAAACAATTTTGATTAATCTAGCAATCAAAATAAGTTGTTTGACCATACACTATATTTAGCCAGTAATCGGGAACAACCAAAAGCATCTGAGCTGTGGCCTTTATGAAAATTTGCCACCGTATAATTCATCAGTTTACCAGAATCCAGCTAAATTGTGTGTGTGTCAGCATATTGATACCATGTATACTTCACTATGCACTATACAGGGCAGAAATGCTGAACCCAGGAACGACACGGCAGGTCGCGAACAGGGAAAGAAAAAGGAGCAGCCCCCTGATCCATATCAGTTCCTCTTGATACGTGCATCCTATACTCTGTTTGAGTGTATTGGGAAGTTTTATTTGTATTAAAGTATTTAAGTTTTTACACATATGGCGTATGTTATCACCAGTGTTAAAAAACACATGAGAGTGCACATTGTGAAGCAATAACAGTATTACACTATATTTTTTTTTTCTTTTCTTTTTTTTCTTCCTCATAAGACCTCATCGCTAAGTCTAAAGCAGAAGAGGGCACTTTGGAGTATTTAATTGAACTGTATTTGACCTGGGACACGAGGTATCTGAAGTCAGGAGCATACACTGAAAATTGCACTTATTTATATTTGTAAAAATACTTCAAAGATACATGGTCTCAGAATGCACAACTATAAATTCAGAAGAAATGAATGATAATGACATAATTCATTATATGATGGTGCAGGACCACACAACATGTATTGACAAGTGGCTTTTGTATCAGCTGCTAGTATACATAGAAAAACAAAATCTCTTTTTTTTTTTAACTGGACATAGATTTTTAACAGTAGACCTCTGATGACCCTTTAATGCCCTTAAGGGTCCCCAACCTTTCTTACTTGTGAGCCACAGTCAAATATAAAAAGACTTGGAGAGCAACACAAGTAAAGTAAAAGTTCATGGCGGTGCCAAATAAGGGGTAAGATTGGCTATTATGTAGCCTCTATGCACATTATCAGCTTACAGGAGGCTTTATTTGGTAGTAAATCTTGTTTTTATTCAACCAAAACATGGCAACAAGTCAGGAATTCAAAAATAACTCCCTGGTTTGGGGGCACTGAGAGCAACATCCAAGGGGTTGGGGAGCAACATGTTGCTCCTGAGCCACTGGTTGGGGTTCACTGCTTTAATGAGTAGATTTTGTACTACCCTTTGGGTTATATCGACAAAGTGAAAGTTTTTAGAATATCTAGGCTACTAGCTCAACTGCTTTAAATAGCCTTTCTTGAATACGGAATGCATGGATTTTTTTATAACAGTAATGCAAAAACAGTAATAAAATATACTGCAGTTGTAGCTAAAGATATATAACCATATCAATTTACAGGGAAAAGCAAATGTCTAAAGATGTTCTTTAAAGTATTTCACACATTTTAATTTATGTTAGCTACACAATTTTCTAAACCCTTGTAGAATAAATTCCAAGAGCCATTAGGGAACTGTGGAAGTATTGAAATGACAAGTAGAGATGCTTACTGGCGTAATTTTCCATTAACCTTTCAGCAATGCTTAAATAATGAGATTTTGTAATGCATAGGTGTCTTTAACAGTATCTGCCAATGGGCTCTAAATAAAGAACAACAATATCCTTATTAAATGTGTTTATGTCTTATGTGCCCAACAGGGATTTATATTTAACACTATACTTACAGCAATCATATTCTGAGAGCATGACTTTTGTAGACCTCACAGATGGTAAGAGCATCAGCAGTGAGATAAGGTTAAGTACCATGTTTAGACATGTCAGCTATATTACACCTTAGACCACAGCATTTTATGTATAAGATGTGAGGGCTAGATGCACAAATAATTATACCCCCACTCATTAAACAACTTGCAGTAGGATATAAAAAAGTACAACATAAAATTAGAATGAATACAAAATGGGCCTCTTACGTCTGTGTTGCTGCCCTTTCATGATTCAAAGCAGCTACTCCCCCATTACTCACGCTCAGGTCTGCTTGTCTGGGCTAAAACAAATTGATCAGTCTTGTTTGGCCATTCTTGTAAATTGTCAACTAGTACACTCAGATTCCTTCATTTTGAACAAAAAAGGTTTTCATCCCATACTTGTAGAAAGCCATGAATGGCATTTGGCAGCTGTCCCTACATTGTAAAATCATTATATTCTATATAGCTTAGCCATGTCCTTCTTTTATACTGGAACCCAAAGAGTTCTCTATATGAGGCCTTAGCAGTGCTTTATAAAGGAAAATAATAACACTCTTTGAGAGTCAATACCTGCTTGTCTGTATTTAATGGGGATATTCAAAACAGGTGATTATATGACATGGCTGGGCCACACTACATGAAATGGCAAGTGCCTTTTGTATCAGCTGCTGGTATAATGCTTAAAAAAGGCTGTGCAGTGGAGCCTACACACTATAAAAATGCTATTTTCTGATACAAATCTTTTTACATACAAAAGCTGTCAAAGTGACATAGAGTAGAGAACAGCATGTATTTGATAAAGGGGAATGCAAATTAGTAATTGTAGTGAATAGAATAAAATGAAAATCTGTACACATTTCAACATTATATCCAAGGGAAAGGCTATACCCAATACTGGGCTATTTTTATTTAGAAACCTTAACTGTGGCAATTAGAAAATCGCATATGAAAATGTCTGAGAAAGCTTTACATGGTTTACATGGTTTCCCATAGGTCTACTGGCATTTAGTAAGTATTCAGATACACTTATTAGAGATAAACAAACAGCTGAGAAACATTTCAAACTTTATTCTATTTTTCAGAAATGTTTTACCGCATAAAAAGGAGTGATAAAAAAGATTTTCTAAGCAAAATGTCTACCTGTGCAAAAATATGTTAGTGAATTTTTAAACCAAATTTTGCTGGAATGCTAGAATATTTACTATACAGGTATGGGACCTATTATCCAGAATGCTCGGGACCTGGGATTTTCCAGGTAAGGGATCTTTCTGTAATTTGGATCTCCATAACTTAAGTCTGCTAAAAATCATTAAAATATTGAATAAACCCAATAGGCTTGTTTTGCCTCAAATAAGGATTAATTATTATTACAAATTACTGTTTTATTATTAGAGAGAAAAAGGAAATCATTTTTAAAAATTATTTGCTTATAATGGAGTCTATGGGAGATGGCTTTTCTGTAATTCAGAACTTTCTGGATAACAGGTTTCCGGATAAGGGATCCCATACCTGTATTCTGGACACAGGCTGCTGTTTAATACTATTCATCATGTCTGAGTAATCAGACACTTGGTAAAGAGGTAAAGCCTTAACATGCTGTAGTACATATGAGAGGAAAATGCATTACCTTGAAAAAATGTAAAAAGAGAGAAACAGAAAAAAATGCCCCAAATTAGACTTTATGTAAATAGAAAAAAAAGCCACATTAAGGGCATAAGCCATTTTTACTCATATTCCTGTGGCAGATAAAATTGAATTTATTGTTAACACATCTGCCTCTTACACTGAGCGGCTCAACAACTTCATTATTACTCTACAAACATTACCAACAAAGGCCCGGACATAATTGAATAAAATGGTCCACACTTCTCTAATAATGAATAGTTTTGGCATCTCTTAAATTTATAATACTTAATCTCTTTTTGTAGAGAATGGTGTGTGACATATCACAGTTCAGAGGAATACAAAGGAGCAGATTTGTGTCACTATATTACAGTTTTAGCATTCACATCAAAATGCACTTCTGGGGATTCTGTTTGGTATAATGGAATAGTAATAAATGGTTTTTGTTTGCTGCTTGTCTAATAATATAAAATGGTGTAAATTTGGGTGGGCATGAAGAGAAACTAGAGGAGTGCAACTAATGGACTGACAGAGAGATACTGTAAAGATACTAGCCAGTTAGCACTATTAAACATCAAAGAGTTTGCAGAAGGGCAAAAAGATGAATTAAAGAGGTTATCACTTTAAATTCATTTTTAGTATGATGTAAATTGTGATTTATCTGAGACAGTTTGCAAGTCCTCTCTGGGTCCTAATTACCTTAGCAACCAGGCAATGTTGTGAATGAGAGCCTGGAAGATAAATAAGAAAGAGGTTGAATAGAAAGATAATGAATAAAAAATAACAATAATACAAAAATTGTAGTCTCACAGAGCAATACTTTTTAGCTGCCAAGGGTCAGTGACTTCCATTTGGGAGCTGGAAAGAATCAAAAGATGGCAAATAATTCCAGAACTATAAAAAAGTTTCTAAGAATTGTCCATTCTATAACATACTTACAAGTAAACTTGAAGTTGAATTTCCCGTTTAAGATTTGAAGGAAATGAACACTGCAGAAGATGCTGCTTATTTTGTTTAAGAAGTTACTTTGAGTTATTTCAGTCCCTAATGTCTTTCTCCCCTGAACTACAAGCAAATTATAAAATCACTCATTGTGATGAATAAGAGCAAAGAAAAATAAATTAGAGATCCTTTATTATTAAGCCATACTATGACTTGTTTTATGAAAACTATGACGTTCAGTACAACATTGGAAATACAAAGCATGTTACATGGTATTTTAAAGGAGAACTAAGGCCTAACTAAAGAACATAAACAAAAATGTTTTGGGCTTCTGTACCAGCCTAAGGTCATCACAGCCCTTTAGTAGGGAAGACCTGTGCCTCTGAATATGCCCCCAGTATATCCCCATCTTCTTTTCTGTCGATTCACTGAACATAGTCTGTACTGCTGTCAGTAACGGAGCTTAGGGACTGACGCACAATACAAGTGCAATCTGTACATACTGAAAACAATATCTATACTAATTAGTACAGATAATTTCTACATTGCAGCCCAGAAACTAGTGCATTCTGCATCAGAATTTAATAATCAGGCCTGTAGCATCAGCGTATCTATCCTTCTATCTATCTATCTATCTATCTATCTATCTATCATCTATTCTGTCTGTCTATCTATCCTCTATTTAGCTCTATTTCAGAGTATATGGCTTATTGCAGTTCAGATGTACTTAGCCAACTTTTTTCCTTTACTTTTTTTCTCTGAGAATCTCACACTGCATAGATATATATATATGAATGATGGCACTGGCCTTCATCTGTTATATATGTTTCACTTTTAACCATCTTATTGTAAGCAATCATTGTTAACGCAGGTAACTCTATGCCATTACAGAATAATGCTGGGATGTGCTATACAAAGAAAACGAGTTACCTAAGTAACTTTTCTTTTTCCATAAAACAGCAGGGACCAAATTCCTCTGGTTCTATTATATATTTGTGTTAAAATACTGCTAAAAACTCTGCTGTATAATCTGTATTTGCTTATATACAAATGAAACAGACTATAAAGGTGCAGTACATTTTAAAATGTAACATTTTACAGAGAAAAAACATTCAGTACAATGAAAAGGGCGTTGGACTGTGCTAAGCAGATAGTATTAAAACTTTTGTTTTTTCTTTAGGTTTAGGTATATCAGAGAACGTTTTATCTTCATCTTTACTTACTTGAAATTGTGTCTAGTTTTTATATACTATATTTTCATGACTCTACCTCCTACCAATAAAGAGCATTGTGGAAAAAGCACCACCATACTGCCATTCTTGGCATACACACTCAAACTTTCACTCTGCTCTCACACTTCCTCCTCTGCCCTGACTATCTTGTCTATAAATACAGCTCTGCTCTGACTTCCTCCCTGAATCTTCATTCTCCTCTCCTCCCTCATTGCCAACAAGCCTCCATTCCCAGACTCTAGTTAAACATTTCCACTGTGCTACTTTGCTACTTTCCAAAATGGCCATTATATCAGGTTTAAAATACAAACACCCACTTAAACTCCTCATCCCTTCCTTGCTTTGCTCCTGTACTCCCTCATCTGAATGGCTATGGAAAAAATCTTGTGCACATCCTGACTTTCTTCGCTGAAGTTTCTTCTCTCTGGCTTTAACACTGCTTTCTTTCAGGCTGATCAATCATACTCATTAACATGCATTAATCTAAACCATTGCTCCTTTTTTATCTGTTCAGTTAACTGCTCAAACCCCTATCTGTAGCACAATCATTACCTGTTATCTCACCCCAACAATTCACAAACCACTTCAAATCCAAACTTGACCTGATACGCAAATCCATCACCCCTGTCTCTTTTCAAGCCTTTTGCTCAACATGAAGCTCCCTTGAGCATCAATTGGCTTCTTCCTCCCTGTCTCTAAGCTGTTTTCCTCCTCTCCTGCCACTAACCTGCTCTCTTGGTCCCATTCTGTCACACTTTTTAAAAGATCTATCATGCATTGTGTTCCTGCCCTAACACACATATTCAACTCATCCCTCTCAACTGGTATATTCCCATTCACCTTCAAGCATGCCCTTGACACACCAATACTCAGGACACCTTCCTCTGATTCAACTTGTCTTGATAAATATAGGCCTTATTCCTACCCTTCCCCCAAGCTCTTAGAACAGATTGTCAACAGTTTACTGAACCTCTTGCATACCAACCATCTTCTTAACCCCTTTTATGAAAATGGTTTTACATTCATCTGACTGTGGGGAAGAGCACAAGTTGCCCATTGAACTTGCAGAAGTAAATGAGCCCTTACATGTCCAGAACATAACTGCTTATATTTCCACATAAACCTGGTCCCCTTCCTTCATTTAACATTACAGTCAACAAACTGACTCTACATGCAGTCTCACAAGGCTATTACTAGCTGGTCTTCCAGAATCTTATCTGTACCCACTGCAATCCATCATCACTGCTGCAGTCACATCATCTTGTCTGCATCTAAATCTCTCTTGACCACCTCATTAGTAAAGTCTCTCTCCTGGCTCCCAGTAACCCGAAACATTAAAGGAGTGCATGCATTTGTGGTTCTATATAAAAATACATACATAAAAGAAAAGTAGAAAAAGTGCAGTAACTTTCAGTGCAAGCTTGGCAATAATGAATATGTAGCAGCACCTTTGAAAGTACATTTATTATTTACTCAGCTTCAAAATAAATTTTTTAATTTTTTCTTTCAAATATTACAAGAGGCTATGGATATATGATGTAATTGACTTTGTATATTGACAAATCACCAAGAAACTGTAACTTTTCATACAAAACAGCAAATTATTTTAAGTTCAGTTTTAATTCAATTTTAAGTACAGTTCAAAGATAAATAGAGACAGTAGTCAAAAACAGCACTTCTGTACTGTATATCTTAGAGTAATTAATAGATTGAACACTTTTCTGGTGATTAAATGTCACATTTTTTACCAGTAGATCTCACATACAAGAGACATATGTTCCAAAAACATTATTTCTAGAAAACACAGTATATCTTTAAATATTTTTAGCCAAAATCACATGTATATGTTAAGTATGATATTCAGGTAAATTGCCGGTGGACCTACTATGTTTTGTACTAACCAGTAACTTCATAGATATAATGATGGGGACTAGAACAGTGCCCCACAAAGTGCTTACCCATAAAAATAAAATAAATCAATAATTATTGTATATAAATAATGCATATATGCTTTATGGGAGAGGATGGTAGAATCCTACACAAGTCCCATTTCTGAAACTGGGACCCATCACATATGTAAGACCCACACTCAGACCTCCAACCCCATTATGCCCGCTTGTACCTGCTACCAGATTTGACTGGTATAGCTACCTTATCAGCAATCCACTACCCAGTGGCGACCATGAAACTTGCATTGATGTTGGTGCAAACTGGAAATGCTAACACCAGAAAGTACATCATCAGAAGACAGAGGTGAAACAAGGAATAAAGGAGTAAAATTTGCTTATATTGAGACCCCGTGACCCAACCCACAGTTCTGCTGACCTGCCAGCCATATGGGCATCTGCAGGTTCTACCTGCAACCTGCAAAATACCCTTTTTGCAGGTTACCTGTGTAAGCTCAACCTTATGCATTGGAGGGTTACATATAAAAGGGGTAGATCAAAATTCTGCATCAGGAAAAAGTCCAATGACTGCAATGTGTGTTGTGTAAAAAAACACTCGCTATAAAAATGCTCATTGACTTCAACATGTGTTGTGTGGAAACAAACACTGCAAAAAATCCACCCATTGACGTCAATGCATTTTGCGTGAGGAAAAATGCTGTAAAAAAAAACTCCCATTGACTTCAAGACATTTCATAAATTTTAAAGCAGTTTTGCAAATTTTTGGGGAAAGATTTTGGGACAGATTAACTCTAGTCACAAATACGGAGTTGAATTAATTGATAATGTCAAATGAATGAGCATCCATTTTTGGACCTACACTAACTGAGAGACCAGAGGGCACCCTTTGATAGGATGCACTAGAACAGAGTTTAGTTCTTTCATTTGAATTTCAATTAGTTGCCCTAGCTTTTGGGCTGTAGTAATATAGAAATAGAAAGTAGGTCACTATAAGATAGGCTAGAATTATTATACAGCTGCAGAATCTCTGAAATTTTGTTTTACTAAAATAGCATGTCTTCTAGGAATTAAATACTAATCGCTCATACACATCTTATTAGTAAGTACCTCACGTGCAGTAGTTCACACAGTATATGGCTAATACTGGCATTATTCCTCTGAGCGTTTGGGGCACCACTCTAATTAAGAAAGCAATGGGAATTCCAGTCTAATCAATTTAATCCAGAAGGCGTCATCAAGTGCCAAGATCCATCACTGTCATCGTTACAGACGCAGTTTCCACCAACCGCTTAATGCACTAAACTGCCTTTGGGAGAGAAATTCATAATACTACTGTAATTAGTGGAGGAATGATGCAGGTAAGATAGTGAAGTTTGCAAAGTCTCTACTGCTTTCATCTAATTGTATCTTGGGGTTTTCTTGCCAGAGACTGAAAGTTTCATAAAGCATTAATTGCCCATCTGAGAAAAGTAATTGAATTTTCATTTGTTTTAGAAGGTGCTCTTCGGGTAAAATATATTTTACCTTTCTAAGGATTCTTTTAATCTCTTAATACATGACACTTCTATGATTGCCAGGTTAAGATTGTAGCAAGTTAAAATACTGTGACTGTGTGCCAGTATGGATGTTGATATTAAGACTATCTAGCTTTAGAGCTCAAAGAGATGAACAAATTGCTTGTGACAGTTAATCAATTATATGTTTAAAAGCTGAACAAAGTCACACAAAGGATTAGGCCAAAAATGATATGAGGTATAGGAGGCCTCTAATAGCAAAAATGCATATATTCTATATTATAGCCCCTTTTCTTATATCATTCCTCAGTAATGTTTCTGTGATAACCCAGAGCACGAGTATGTGTAGTACTGCAGCAACAAATAAGAATACTGTCAGGACAATTTTTACTGCCATAGAAGTGCTGTATAGTGAACCTTGTAAATCAAGCAGTGTCAGACTGGGCTACCTAAGCCCACCAGAGAACCTCACCCCAGGGTCCAACCCAACACATTAACACACCTGCTTCCACAATCCCTCACAGATTTATCTCCCCCCACTATCCACACAGGGCTGTCTCAGCAAAGTATTGGGTGGGGCTAACATTTTTGCAATTCCTTTTAGCATAACTACTCAAATAAGCCAATAAGATCACTCTAGAAACTGTAGCATTAGTATTCATAGTTACATAGGGTTGGAAAAAGACCAGTGTCCATCAAGTTCAACCCATCCGAGTAAACCCAGCACACCTAACCCACACCTACCAATCTATACACTCACATACATAAACTATAAATACAACCACTAATACTAACTGTAGATATTAGTATCACAATAGCCTTGGATATTCTGATTGTTCAAGAACTCATCTAGGCCCCTCTTAAAGGCATTAACAGAATCTGCCATTACCACATCTCTAGGAAGAGCATTCCACAACCTCACTGCCCTCGCTGTGAAAAACCACCTACGCTGCTTCAAATGGAAGCTCTGTTCCTCTAATCTAAAGGGGTGACCTCTGGTGCGTTGATTGTTTTTATGGGAAAAAAGAACATCCCCCATCTGCCTATAATCCCCTCTAATGTACTTGTACAGAGTAATCATGTCCCCTCGCAAGCTCAACAGTCTCACCTCATAGTTTAAATCTTCCATCCCCTTTACCAGTTTAGTTGCACGTCTCTGCACTCTCTCCAGCTCATTAATATCCTTCTTAAGGACTGGAGCCCAAAACTGCACCGCATTCTCAAGGTGAGGCCTTACCAGGGACCTATAAAGGGGCAAAATTATGTTCTCATCCCTTGAGTCAATGCCCTTTTTTATACAAGACAGCACTTTATCTGCTTTAGTAGCCACAGAATGACACTCCCTGAAATTAGACAACAAAAACCCCTAGATCCTTCTCCATTAAGGATACCCCAACACACTACCATTCAGTAGATAGTTCGCGTTTATATTATTCCTACCAAAATGC